>NW_021703782.1:18656644-18786600 GCF_005190385.1 Monodon monoceros | reverse complement strand
AAAAAAAAAAAAAAAAAAAAAAAAAAAAAAAAAGAAAGTCCAAATCAAGCACTCCTTCTCTGGCCTTAAAAGTTTTGTGGATATTCTCCCTGTCGTAATTTTTTTTAATGACTTTTCTTGTTCTTCTGGGTCTATCTGCTGTCTGTGCTAACTTTGTCCACTAATACATGTTAACTCTTTCCAAATTCTGAAAACTCTGAGAAAAAGGTCTATCCTAACTCCTTACTGAAAATGGACATGAGATGATAATAAGACAAAAGGTCTTTACTTATGTTACTTTGGGCAAGTTGTCCATATGCTTTGCCACATGTTTGCCATGGAATCTTAATTAATATGTGAAATGCAATGTATACCTCTCTAAATTCTCAAAATTATAAAATTGAGACATGGCTAGCCACAAAGTCTTTGACTAAAGGATTTGAGGACTGCAGGTCCAGTTACTGAAGGTTAGTTATCCAAATTAATTTTCTTAAAAAAAAAGAAATTATGTTCTTCACTGATGATATGTTCCACTTTAATATTTTTTCTTAATGAGTGACTGCTTCCATGGCTGAACTGGATTTCTTTGTGAAAATAACCAAATAAATTAAATACTCAGATCTGTGAAATACATTCCAAAAGGGTTTTATTTAAATGGAAATATAGGAATGTGTCTTACATGACAGAAAAGGCATCACCATCTCTCACCAAGGGATGCACTACATCTCAGGACATACAAACTCTTTTGATGTGCAGAGTAAATGTCCTCACTTGAAATGTAGTGGAAGAAGTATCACTGTTCGAACAAGTTTAGAAGGGGTGCGTTTCCTATACGATGTGAACAATCATGGTTTATATCGGTCATTTAGTAAACCAGGTGGCTTGACCAAGCTTGATGCTAAACATCCATAGGACTTAGAAGATGAGTTTGCAACTTCAGCCCGACTAAATCAGAAAATAGCCAGAGTCTTAGGACACTGAGGATCATAGAACAGCATTGAAGTGAGCAATGCAACAGATCAGTGATCACTGACAAAGTTCACTAATGTTTATTTTCTACTGTTTCCCTGAGAATATGTCAGCAAACACTTACATCAATCTACTTTGACTCTTAGATTCATTACAAGAATTTTGTGGGGCAGCGCTTGCAAACCAGGATTCTTACCTGCAAGCTAATGTGAGCTCTGAGCTCCTTGGGGGCCTCTGGACCGGGCTGGGGAGAGGTGTGGGCTCCAACCACTGTCCTGCTCTGAGTCTGGCTCTGTGAGCCTCCCTGGTGGGCAGGAGAGGCCCGTGAGTGGGCAGTCTAGAGCGCTGGCCGTATTCTAGAGGGGTGTTGGGGCAGCTCCATCACTACCCTCCTGGACACCTATTTGGTCTTCTTCGGACCCTATAGCAAGCCTTGTCCTTCCCAGGCCACCTGCCTGCCCTGACTCTGTCTCTTCTCCCTCCCCATTCCAGTTGTTTGGGAACAATGGGCTGATGCTATGAGAGCCCTCTCCTCTCGGGAGACCGTGGCTAATGGTGTCCACTGCAATGGTGTCCTCTGTTGAGGCTCCTCTGGCCCAGGGACCACTGGGTCCCTGTTGGCCATGGGGACCTTTCCTCCTGCAATTCCTGGGTGTTTTTTCTTCTATTTTATCAATACCTTGTCTTCATTCTCATCTTACTATTTCTCCCTCTTCTCCTCTATCCTTCTATTCTTTCCTTATCTATTTTTTTCACCTATCATTAAATATTTTTCTCCTTATTTCTCTCTCCTCTCTCCATTTTTCCCTATATCCCTCTTCTATCTGTATTGTTACAAATTCTAGAAAATCAACTTGAATCAGTCTAGGTAATTTGGGAATCTGACCACACGGAGAAGGGAGGATTTAGCTGGGTCTCTGGCATGTGTGTAACTAAGAGGCAGCCCTGCCCTGTGCCTTCTGTGGATTAGCTTCTGGCATTCATTTTCCTGTATTGGTTCAAAAATCTGAGGAAAGGCTCAGACTTACTTGGCTCTGGCTCAGGGGAGTCTCAGATCTCACCACCTGTGAAGAGCTGATCTGATCAGGACGGCTCCCAGCCCACCCTACACTTAGCACCGAAGCCCCTGGATTGGTGGGTGGGGCCATGTAAAGACTTTATGTCCACCCTAATGGGGGCACTTAGAAGGGAGGGATGCTGGGAGGGCCATATTATCAAATTTCCTGTTCCTTGTCTCTCTCTCTTTCACTCTCTCTCCATGACCTGTTGCTTTCTTTTCTATTTCTCTGCTTTCCTCTTCTTATACATCTTACCTTTCTACTCCTCGCCTTCCCTTTTTCTCTATGAATTAAAGGACCTACATTGCCATGAGTCCTGCTACTCAACATGTAACCTATGGACCAGCAGCATCACCTGGGATCTTGATACAAACATGGAATCTCAGCCCCCACCCCAACCTATTGAATAGAATCTGCATTTTAACAAGATGAGCAGGTGATTCCAGTACAAGCTAGATTGTGAGAAGCACTGACTGGGATGAACCAAGTCCCATCTTTGGGGGAAATTGTTTTGCCCCTTAACTATCCTCCGGCTGCCTGGATCAGAGGGGACTGTGCCCCCTGCTCCAGGATGCAGCTTATCCCACGCACGTGTTAGTCTGAACAGGTGATGCTTTCTGTTAACAGGACCTCAGGAACCTTGCTCCAGTGCCCTTTGACTGCAAGACACCCTCTTTCTCCCTGATAGTCACCAACCTAGGGGGTGGAGCCCAGGTATTTTCTCATTGTTATCAGTGAATAACAATCAAGTGGTTAAAGTTAGTCCTATCTTTGAGAACTATAATATTTCCTGAATCTCTATACTCTGCATTCATTAGGAGTTTATTCTTCACATTAAAAACTCATCAGAACTCTAATTCAGAACTCTAATTCATTATATCCTTTATGAATTTAAGATGGAAATTGTTATTCAAAATGCATTTTGAATTTAAGTGGATTTTTCTTCCTATGCAGGCCCTTTGTGTGAAAAAGGCATTCTTCTAAGAAAGGACTGGCAAAATATATTTGAGAAAAATAAGAAAAGAAATTACTTGAAATAAACATAAGTTCTAGTATAAATAATTCTATTTAATAGATTTCTTTCACCTTGAAAAAATAGGTAGCAGTATGTCCTTAAATGAATATAAGGTAGACATAGCAAATCATTTGAAACTTTGTTCTTCTTTAGATCATTTCCAACCTAGAACACCAAGTAGACTAATTAATGAGGCTAATTAATATTGTATTGAAAGGTGCACAACAATCTCACAGTGCTCTAAGAGAGCAACAAAGGTGACCCCAAATTTGCAGGGCAGAAAAAAGACAGGGAAATACTGGAAGCATGGCCGTTGGGATGGGGACCGTTTGTTATACCTGCACCACTTCATTTATTTAAGAGAAAGAGCTGATGCACATATGGCAGAATATTTACCTTGTTAAAATAAATCTAGATTATCATTACATGTATATCTGTTTTGGGGGGATGTTTGAAATATTGCATAATCAAATTAATAAAGAATATTGGATTCAGGTTTAAAAGAATTATGTTTACTTGGTATAAATAGAAAGATCATATGACTGTGTAGTTTCAAAATAAAGAGGGATAAGAACAGTGTCAAATCATAATAAGAAAAACTGGACTCAGAGATAAGGAGGGTTTTTATGTAAGGAAGCAGACACTCTGCTAAGTGTGAAGCTCTGTTGGTAGAAGGAGCGGAAATTCTCTTGACAGAGATTCCTGCTAATTCAGTCATTTAAATATATGTTGGTTTATTTCAGGTCTAGGTTAATACATTTATTGCTAATGAGTTGATGACTCAACAGAGCCAAGCCCCACGTCAGGTAGGAGGTTGCAAAGAAGGGTCTGCAGAGTGTGCCTTGGCTGTCTGGGGCTTGTGCGAGCTCCAGGCTTGCTGATTTCAAGTTTGGCTCTGAGACTGGGTGGTTTTGGTCAGAATAGGAGCAGCATTTCAATGATTCTGTATTGATTTCTTGCATGTACTTGGCCTTGTCAGGGACACGGCCCTCTCCTTCCTAACCATTCACCTCATTACAAGCGCATTGTTCCCCGAGGCAGTGACTTTGTACCATGGACAGTCTTGTTGATAGCACTTACCACTGTGGACCACAGTTGAATTTTCTGTACATGTCTCCCCCTCCTGGGCTCTGAGAGCCATTAGGTTAGGGATTAATCTCCTCAGAGGGCCAGGCCTATTACAGATTCTCAATAAGGAGTTGTTAGACTGAGTTAAGGAAAAGTTGCTGCTCTCAAACAGACCTCAACCCAAATGGTTAGTTAAGTTAAAACTTAGCCCATTGTGTGATGCTGCTTGTGTGATGGGAGGCTTTCGGTGCCAAGCCTAAGTGTAACAAGAGGCTTAACACTTTTTCCCCACAAAGTTGTACAAAGATGATGCCCTACTGAACCAGAGAGAGAGGTGGTTCCATTTGCCCTTCATTGGAGGTCTCAGTGACAATAGAGATAAAAGCTGGATTTGGTCTGTCAAAAACTCTCAGAGCAGCTGAAAAGGTTGAGGCAGAGAAGTGAATGAGACATCTGAGCTGCTACCACAAAGTAACCGATGGATCCCTGGAAATCCAGGATCCATTAACAACTGCCTCTTGCCAGGGCCAGCTGCATTCGGTGGGTGTGGAGCATCCTTCCTTCCATTTGTCGATTACAGTCCTTCCCAACCTGAAAACCTTCACTCAAATCCCCTTTACTCTGTACTAAAATTGTGTAGACACTCCCTTCTTTTTCTACTCCTAGGATTTTTCATTTTTATTTCTCAAGTGTTACTTTTCTCTTGCCATATTTATTCACCTTGTGCTTATTTCACATCAGTTCTGGCATCAGGGACTACAGCTTGTTTATCCCAGTATCCTTTGTACCTACTTTATTGCTTTGCAAAATAACGATTTTGCTCATTTGAATTGCCACGTGTTATCAGGTTGGGAGGGAGGGATGTGGTGGTGAGTAGAATTTTAAATATGTAGCAGAATAAATAGCAACTCTTGAGACATCTTACAAATTACAGTTTTACTTTTCATAGAATGAAGTAGTTGCAGAAGTGGTGTTATTAGAGATATATGGAAATTAGGATATATTTTATGAAAAAGGTAAATCTTAAACAGTAATATGAACAGAGTATGGCAGAGTTGTGGGGGAAATAGTTTTATAAGTAGAATTTTTTATTCATTTGGGAGATGGCAAAAATATTGTTTTTAATCAAGAAATGTAAATGATGGAAAAAGTGAATTTTTACAAAAAAAGGTGCTCCGGCAGCAGACTCATTGAAAGGAAGTGTTGCTGAGCCAAGTTTTAGGAAGGTGGAAGGCAGGACAGCTCAGGGAGCATCTCACCAGGATTTCATGGAAATTCTTCCTCGTGACTGCAGTTCTGGCAGCTTAGCTTCATAGGATGTTGTACTAATAGTGGGTCTCATAGGGAACGACAGTCAAAGTCTACAAATTCTACAATTTGCACACATAACGTAAATGTACAGAATGCACAGATATGGTGTGTCCTTCAGGCTATTCATGGGTGATTTCCTGGGTCTGTTGTTTTGACATAAAAGACTCAAGTGGTTTGGTACCAAACTAATTGGGATCTTGAGAAAATGGCCCACAGCAGAGGTGGAGTGTTTAGAGCACTGCTGTGTTCACAGCCCTTGATAACTCCTATGGTTTCTGCACTCTGCAGTCCTATGCCACTTAACAGTTAGAACAATTTTCTGCCTTTGATGCAGGCCACATTTTATAAATTTGTATAGACAAAAGCAATGATGAAATTTTTAAATTTTGCAAAAGAGGAAAACAGGCTTTGAGTACTTTCTTTTAATATTAATATCACAGTCTCAAAACTCTGAGATGTTGAGAATTTCTGATCAGCAAACCTCAAACTTTTTCAGAGTAGTTAAGATAAGGGCAGCAGTTGAGAAGCTGGATGCTGTTCTAGCATGTTTAAGGGTCTCAGACAGAGAGAAATATTGGTTTAGACCAGGGGCCAGCCAACTTTCTCTACAAAGGGACAGATAATAAATATTTTTGGTTTTGTAGGCCATGCAGTCTCTGTTGTGACTGCTCAACTCTGCTGTTGTGTGAAAGTAGCCAGAAGCAATATGTAAATGAATGAATGTGGCAGTGTTCCAATAAAACTTTATTTAAAAAGCCACACAGCCAGCTGGTTCTGGGTTTAGGTTGCTTACCCCTGGTCTAGTCTACTTTGTATCTGTTTAAGGTATGATGTATGGATCCAGTATGAAGAAATAAAAATTACAACATCATTGTGACACAATGTAACCTCTCACACTTGAACTGCACAAAACCTTTGCTAATACTCTTGCTTAGGACAGTCCTTTT
Source organism: Monodon monoceros (assembly GCF_005190385.1). Lineage (NCBI taxonomy): Eukaryota > Metazoa > Chordata > Mammalia > Artiodactyla > Monodontidae > Monodon > Monodon monoceros. The sequence goes on along the minus strand of NW_021703782.1, from coordinate 18,780,253 downwards.
CAAATTGTGTCCTAGAAAAACTTTCTTTTCATTTTAAATGTATGCATGTAATTTGATGTCTTTCAGAATAAGATATAAATAGTACACATCTGATCTATGATATTATTACATAGCATTTAGCATAAAACTAAGGTTAAAAAGAGAATCAATTTAAAGAAAAATATTAAACCAATAAGAAGTGTTATACTGAGTACTTAGTGAGTGCCTGACACTGCTTCATGTGCTTTATACATATTTATTAAACACATACTCACAACAGCCCTCTTATGCCCAGTTTACAGAAAAGGACACTGAGGCATGAAAAGTTCAAGTTCACTGTCCTCAAATCACAGAACTAGTTAGTGATGTAACAAGGATTTGAACCCCAGCTGTCTGGCTGCAGGGCCCACACTCAAACCACCTTGCCACAGTACAGAGGATTCATGTTAGAGATGAATAAAGTGATGATACAGGATGGGTATCCTCTTCCTTAGGGCTTGGGAAGCAGGCACTCTCAGACAGTGCTGGTAGGAGCATAAAATGGCATTAGATGGGTATATGCCCAAAGTATATACCCAAAGCGGGATCTTGAAGAGATGTTTGTACACCCATGTTTATCACAGCATTATGCACGTCCTTGGAGGACAATTTCTATAAACTTAAGTGTTCAAAAGCACCCACTATTTAGAGCGCTGAAGATGACAGTGCAAAAGGAACAATGCTTCTAAGTCCTGTCAGTATATCGTCTACACCAAGTAACAATTCCACTTCCAGGAGTTAGTCCTACAGGAACACTCAGAGGTGCACAGAAGTGCCTGTGAGAAAACTAAGTGCATTGTTTACAGTCAACATCCAGTTTTCTGTCAATAGGTGAACACAAATAAATTATGATACTCCATTTTATGGAATAATATAATATATGGAATTCATTCCTTTGAAAACAATGAGGTTATTTAATTGATCTATTTATTTATTTGAGGTAACATTGGTTTAAAACATTATTTAAGTTTCGTGTGTATAAGATTATCAAATACATTTATTCATAATAAGAAATTTAAGAAACATTTTTTTTTACAGCTAGAAAAAGGGATGTATTTATTGTGCTTCCGTTAGAAATTTCCAAGATGAACATATACGTATATGTGCATGTACATATATATAGACTATTTCTGGAAGCATACAAGATAAATTATTAATAGCATTTCTCATTCTGGGTAAAGATATGCCATGAGTACACGATGAATGGTATTTTAAACTACATGCATATATTGCTGTTCAATTCAATACCAGGTTTTGAAAGGATTAGAGGAAAAAAACAAAGGAAATACAAAATAGTTTTTTAATTGTGGTAAAAAAAATAACATTAAATTTACCATCCTTACCATTTTTAAGTGTACAGTTCAGTGGTGTTAAGTATATTCACATTGTTGTGGAATAGATCTCTAAATCTTTCTCATCTTGTAAAACAAACTTAAACCCAGTAAACACAAAATTCCCTCCCCATCCCCTCAGCCCTTGGCAACCATCTCTCTACTATCTGTTTCAATGATTTTGACTACCTTATATACTTCATATTAGTGGAATCATACAGTATTTGTCCTTTTGTGATGGTTTATTTCAAGTAGCATAATGTCCTTGAGTATCCATATTATAGCACATGACAGAATTTCCTTATTTTTAGGACTGCATAATACTCTATTGTATGTATATACCAGATTTTGTTTATCAGTTGCTATGGTCTGAATGTTTGTTTCCCACCAGAATTCATACGTTGAAATCCTAACCCCTTAAGGTGATAGTATTAGTAGGTAGGGGGTTTTGGGAAGTGACTAAGTCTTCCACTAAGAAAGGGCTTAGTGACTCATAAAGAGGCTCCAGAGAGATCCCTACCTGATTCCAACATGAGAGAATGCAACAGAAGTCTGAGACCCAGAAGAGGGCCCTCACCCAAACTTGCTGGCACCCTGATCTCAGACTGTCAGCCTCTAGAACTGTGAGCAATAAATTTCTATTGTTTATAAACCACCCAGTCTGTGGTATTTTGTTATATCAACTTGAATGGACTAAGAGATCTATTCATCCATCTATGGACAATTGGGTTGTTTGTACCTGTTGGCTATTGTGAATAATGCTGTGATAAACATGGGTATACAAATATCCCTTCAAGATCCAGATTTCAGTTGTTTTGAACATATACCTGGCAGAGGAATTGCTGGAGCTTATGCTAATTCTATTTTTACTTTTTTTTGAGGAACTTTCATATTGTTTTTTATAGTGGCCGCACCATTTTGGATTTCCACAAGAGTTCCAATTTCTCTGCATCCTCCCCTAAATAGTGTTTTTATTTGGTTCCCTTACCCACTGAAATACCCTCAAGATATGTGGGGAGATGCAATCCACATGGACCTTGAGTGCCTGTGTGCTCTTTCTGGATAGGCTAAGAGTGAAGACTCTAGCTGCCTTTTATCCAGGCCATTCTCAGGGTGTGCTAGAGAAACAGCAATCCTGAGAGATGAGAGGCCAACCTCCCCCAGACAAGGAGCAGGTCTGCATCTTCTCATTATAAGAGCAGTGAATCCCCCAAGCATGGTGCTTGATCCTCTAAAGCAGCCCACTGCCTGCAGCATCATCCATCCTGGACCCTTTGCATTACCTGTGTCACATAGGGAGGTTCATGGGAAACTGAGGCAGTATTCACTAAGCCATGTCTCTGCCACATGAACAGCTTCCAAAATGGTGCCATTTCCCAGATGTCTTTCTGGATGACCATGAACTATACGATGCTCAGTCTCTCTGTGCTGGTGTTTGGAATGCTTTCAGTTATCGTCTTTTCTCTTTCATGGTGCTTTTGTGCTGATCTTGTTTCCCAGATTATACACTTGACATAAATTATGTCAAATATAAGATCTGTGTAGTAACTGTTAGAAGTCAAACAATTTATATGGCCTTTTTATTAAACATAAAAAAATATAAAAATATACTCATTACTTACTTGAGATTTTCAGCTCAAATTGGGATTTAGACTTGAGTTTCCTTCATGTAAGTAGATTCTAAGTCATTTCCACAGTGAATATATTCCTAATACAGATTCTAGATGATATAGATAAGAATAAGTACTATTTCAACTTAAGGAAAACATTTTTGGGTGACTTTCTTGTTTTTCAAAAATTAATTTTATTGAAATATAGTTGATTTACAATGTTGTGTTAATTTCTGCCATGCAGCAAAGTGATTCAGTTATGTATATATACACATTCTTCTTCATATTCTTTTCCATTATGTTTTATCACAGGATATTGAATACAGTTCCCTGTGCTATACAGTAGGACCTTGTTGTCTATCCATTCTATATATAACAGTTTGCATCTGCTATTCCCAAACTCCCAATCCATCTCTCCCCCACCCCTCCTCACTCTTGGCAACTGCAAGTCTGTTCTCTATGTCTGTGAGTCTGTTTCTGTTTCCTAGATAAATTCATTTGTGTTGTATTTTAGATTCCACATATAAGTGATAGCATCTTATATTTCTTTTTCTCTATCTGACTTACTTCACTTAATATGATAATCTCAATGGAACAGGACAGAAAGCCCAGAGATAAACCCACGCACATATGGTCACCTTATCTTTGATAAAGGAGGCAGGAATGTACAGTGGAGAAAGGACAGCCTCTTCAATAAGTGGTGCTGGGAAAACTGGACAGGTACATGTAAAAGTATGAGATTGGATCACTCCCTAACACCATACACAAAAATAAGCTCAAAATGGATTAAAGACCTAAATGTAAGGCCAGAAACTATCAAACTCTTAGAGGAAAACATAGGCAGAACACTCTATGACATAAATCACAGCAAGATCCTTTCTGACCCACCTCCTCGAGAAATGGAAATAAAAACAAAAATAAACAAATGGGACCTAATGAAACTTCAAAGCTTTTGCACAGCAAAGGAAACCATAAACAAGACCAAAAGACAACCCTCAGAATGGGAGAAAATATTTGCAAATGAAGCAACTGACAAAGGATTAATCTCCAAAATTGATAAGCAGCTCAATAACCAAAGAACAAACAACCCAATCCAAAAATGGGCAGAAGACCTAAGTAGACATTTCTCCAAAGAAGATATACAGACTGCCAACAAACACACGTAAGAATGCTCAACATCATTAATCATTAGAGAAACGCAAATCAGAACTACAATGAGATATCATCTCACACCAGTCAGAATGGCCATCATCAAAACATCTAGAAACAATAAATGCTGGAGAGGGTGTGGAGAAAAGGGAACACTCTTGCACTGTTGGTGGGAATGTAAACTGATACAGCCACTATGGAGAACAGTATGGAGTTTCCTTAAAAAACTAAAAATAGAACTACCATACGACCCAGCAATCCCACTACTGGGCATATACCCTGAGAAAACCATAATTCAAAAAGACTCATGTACCAAAATGTTCATTGCAGCTCTATTTACAATAGCCTGGAGATGGAAACAACCTAAGTGTCCATCATCGGATGAATGGATAAAGAAGATGTGGCACATATATACAATGGAATATTACTCAGCCATAAAAAGAAACGAAATTGAGCTATTTGTAATGAGGTGGATAGACCTAGTGTCTGTCATACAAAGTGAAGTATGTCAGAAAGAGAAAGACAAATACCGTATGCTCACATATATATATGGAATTTAAGAAAAAAAAATGTCATGAAGAACCTAGGGGTAAGACAGGAATAAAGACACAGACCTACTAGAGAATGGACTTGAGGATATGGGGAGCGGGAAGGGTAAGCTGTGACAAAGCGAGAGAGAGGCATGGACATATATACACTACCAAACGTAAAATAGATAGCTAGTGGGAAGCAGCCGCATAGCACAGGGAGATAAGCTCGGTGCTTTGTGACTGCCTGGAGGGGTGGGATAGGGAGGGTGGGAGGGAGGGAGACGCAAGAGGGAAGAGATATGGGAACATATGTATATGTATAACTGATTCAGTTTGTTATGAAGCAGAAACTAACACAGCATTGTAAAGCTATTATACTCCAATAAAGATGTGAAAAAAAAAATCTCTAGGTCCATCTGTGTTGCTGCAAATGGCATTATTTCATGCTTTTTTATGGCTGAGTAGTATTCCATTGCATATGAGTACCACACCTTTTTTTTTTTTTTTTTGCGGTACGTGGGCCTCTCACTGTTGTGTCCTCTCCCGTTGCAGAGCACAGGCCCCTGACGCGCAGGCTTAGCAGCCACGGCCCACGCGGCATATGGGATATTCCCGGACAGGGGCACAAACCCGCATCCCCTGCATCGGCAGGCGGACTCTCAACCACTGCACCACCAGGGAAGCCCCACATCTTCTTTATCCATTCATCTGTCGATAGACATTTAGGTTGTTTCCATGTCTTGACTATTGTAAATAGTGCTGTAATGAGCATTGGGGTGCATGTATCTTTTTTAATAATAGTTTTCTCTGGATATATGCCCAGGAGAGGGGTTGTAGGATCACATGGCAACTCTATTTTTAGTTTTTTGAGGAACCTCCATACTGTTTTCCATAGTGGCTGCACCAGTTTACATTCCCACCAACAGTGTAAGAGGGTTCCCTTTTCTCTATACCCTCTCCAGAATTTGTTACTTGTAGACTTTTTAATGCTGGCCATTCTGACTGGTGTGAGGTGGTACCTCATTGTGGTTTTGATTTGCATTTCTCTAACAGTTAGCAGTGCTGAACATGTTTTCATGTGCATGTTGGCCATTTTTTTGTTTTCTTTGGAGAAATATCTATTTAGGTTTTCAGTCCATTTTTCAGTTGGGTTTTGTTGTTGTTGTTATTGAGTTGTATGAGCTGTTTGTATATTTTGGAAATCAAGCCCTTGTTGGTTGCGTCATTTGCAAATATTTTCTCCCAGTCTGTATGTAGTCTTCATTTTGTTTATAGTTTCCTTTACTGTACAAAAGCTTGTACGTTTGATTAGGTCCCATTTGTTTATTTTTCCTTTTATTTCTATTGCCTTGGGACACTGACCTAAGAAAACGCTGGTACTATTTATGCCGGAGAATGTTTTGCCTATGTTCTCTTCTAAGAGTTTTATGGTGAGGTGACTTTCTTCTGGCATATAAAAGGATAAGCTGTCTCTGAGATTATATTACAGAGGTTTGGATGCATGGACAGGAGTGCATCTGTCTGCCATGCACCCTAAATACCTATAGGGTGAGCTCCAGACCTGAAGCACATGACTCACCTTCCAGTCATTTTCCCAATTACCCTGTGGTATGCTTGAAACCCTCTGCTTATTTTATTGGCATAATCCACCTTTCACTTTGTCCTTGAGGAGGGATCAGTTAAGAGATAAGGAAGAGCAGTTTTGAAGAAGAGTCAAAGGTCAGGGCATTTTTCTAGAAGGAGCTGTGAGTAAGAACGAAGAAGGGCAGGCGGTGGAAATACCAGAACTTAGCCTCACACTACACCTATGGCCAAGGGAGAGAAGTTCAAAATAAATAATGTTTGATGTGCATTAGACAAATGAAGTTTATTTGGATTTGAACTCCTGTCTTCTGTGTTTTTTAATGTTCTTAATCATTCAACCCGAATGGCTTATCTTCCTCTCAGAGCTTTGAACGTTTTAATGGTTCGATATCCTTCTTTCTTAGAAGAGAGAGAAGAGAAGAATTACTTGAGCAGTGGAAAGAGGTCCCTGGGGAGCCCCTGTGTGTGCTGCAGCGAACGCTTTATTAGCTAAAGTTCCCACTGATGGAGAATTCACACACAGGAAAAGCTCCTACGTATTGGAAGAAAATTTGACAGTTACCAAAAAATATCATCAGAATGGAATGCAAAGTTAATGTGGCAACACTTTTTTCATCCGTATATCCCCATAAGTGAAATGGTCAGTGAATTATATCGCCAATAGGTTTTCTATCCTTAGATTAAATAAATAATAAATACATGAATCACTTATTAAAGGAACCTGACTGTGATATCTAGGGTCTTTTGAAAACCCTCCCCTGTCAAACAGTACAGGGCACCTTTAAACTGAAAGGAATTAAATCTATCCCTGTGTTAGTTTTCTAGGACTGCTGTAACAAAGTACTGGAAAATGAGGAGCTTAAAACAACAGAAATTTATTCTCTGGTAATTCTGGAGGCTGGAAGTCCAAAATCAATGTCTTGGCAGGGCATGGCCAGGGCAAGGGTCCCGGGAGAATCTCTTCCAGGTCATTCTCTTAGTTTATGATGTTGTCAGTAATTCTTGGAGTTCTTTGGCTTGTAGATCATCCTTCCAATCTCTGCCTCCACTGTCATGGGGAGTTCTCCTCTGTGTCTTTATTTCATCTTCCCTCTGTGCATGTCTCTTCTCTTCTTGTAAGGACCCAGGTCATATTGGATTAGGGTCCACTGTCATGACCTCATCTTAACTTGGTGACTTCTGCAAAGACCAGATTTCCAAATAAGTTCACATTCACAGGTTCCGGAGTAAGAACTCCAATATATCTCAATGTGAACATGACAGTGGCCTGGAAGGACAGAGGTGGCTGTAGTCAAACGATGCTTATCGTAAAGGAAAAGAGGCACTTTCTCATTTTGTTTGTTGTGTCCACTTTTTGTAAGGGAAGAAGAAGATTAATCTGGAATTGACCAGAAATTGATAAGAAATGCTTCTGGACCCCATGGCAAATGGAATGTGAGAAAATGAGCAAACAGTACTCCTGAGTACTACAAGGAGTGGCATCTAGAAAGGGAGGCTGGAGTTTGTGTCAAGGTGAAGAACCGTGGTTGGTGTGTAACATTTACTGAGTGTTTATTGTGAGCCAGCCATGGTTATAAGCATTTCAGGTGCGTCATATCATTTAATCTTTCTCCATGAGTGTCTTCATTTTACAGACGAAGAAACTGAGGCTCAGAGTTACACAATGGTCAATTTCTGTGTTACTCTGGAATCTTCTAACGTATAATTGAAGTAGCCCTTTATTTTCCTGTTTATTATTATTATTATTAATTACCTGCAGTGAGATAGATTCCCAGAGCACACAGAAGAAAGAGAGGATGAGAGGGAGGAAGACTTTACAATGCAATCGTGTTCTTGGTGGAGCAGAGGCAAGTCTGGGTCACCTTAGGGCTGGGTTTAGGAGGTGAGGGTGTGCCCAAGGGCAGTGGTCAGAAAAGATCTGGAGAACTGCTGACCTCAGGATCCTGAATGGACATCTATGTGATGTGGTTTTGCTGTTGTCCCAGCCCAGGCTGTGGCTCTGTTCTTAGGGGTCTGCCATCTTTGCTCAAGGTTCCACATAGAAACAAAGATGCTGGATTGTTTGGTGCCTCTGTGAATTCTGTCTCCCTACTGGGAGTGAGATGTAGAATAGACACAGATGTTCCCGCCAGGTTTGGAAGCCAGCGATGAGGAGTTCAGTGCTGGACAAAACGCATTGCCTGCTTCATAAAGGGGTGTGGACTTGCTCAGCTCAGGACCTGGGGCGTCTTGGTTCAGGGAAATGAGAGACAGAGCAGTTCTAGGCCAGGCCTTGCTTTTCTGCACTCTTATCTGGACACAACCTCTCTGAGTATCAGTTTTTCCTGAGTCTTTGTCCTTTACTGGTCCTTTCCTCAGTCATAGGAAGCCCTAAAAATGCATCAAGATGTATATTATTCCCTAAATCAATCTGAACCCAATGCCTGGTCCTCAAGAACTACCTTAGGCCAAGAATCAACCAGAGAAGGGGAGGAAGGATGAAAGGAGGATACAGGGGAGAGGTGCACAGGTAAGGGTCCTAGCTCAGCTGTCACCTGCAGAACAGAAGCAAGTGGCCTTGATTGTTCACACCTCACTTTACCTGCCTCCAGGTTGGAGCCTGAAGAGCTTGAGTGGATTCAGTTCTCTCTATTAAAAAGTTGTTAGGTCATTTTCAAATTTCATTTTAACTTATTTTCTCATTTACACTTACTTTGGTTTTGCTTTCTGCTTTTTTCTCCTGATTTTGGCTTTATTACTTTCAAGTAATACTTTTCTTTCAATCACCATTTTCTTCTTATTAATGCCAGTTTACGTTGTTTGCTAAGGGCTGATTTTGTTACCTTCACTCCTGTTTTGTCTATTTGACAGCCCCCTGAGATGATCTGTTTACTGCACTGTGTTCCCCAAGAAACAGTGGGGAGGCTGCCTAACAGACAATCTCCTGGGAGACTTTCTGCTGCCCATTTTCAGCGGGAAGCAGTTTCAGTCAGAACTGGCTCATCATAGCTGGGTAATATAAGCATCCACATCACAGGGGTTGGGAGGATGTGGACTCTGGGCGTTTATCTTGATTGAATCATGGGTGTGTAACTTTCCGTCGTTCAGCTCTTGATTTGTATTAATGATTCAGCGTTCATTACCTTAAGATAAAAAAGTGTTCCTGCTGGCAAGAGCTAGATAAGGTTGTGGGCAATTTGAGACTCTCACTGTGTGAAGTTGATGATGACTATATTCCCTTGGTAAGAACTGAGAAATTCTGGCGTGTCCTGCCACTGCGTGACACCAAACAAGGTACAGTCGCAATGGGCTTTGTGTCACTGACATGAAATCGAGGATGGGCGTGGTGGCAGCCACCCAGAGTGCCCAGGAAATCTGCAGCCGTGGCTGGGATGAGTAGAGTTTCCCTTTACCACAGGGAGTTCATAGGCAGGAAACTTTCTGTTTCTCATTGTATCAGTCTGGGTCTCATTGCTAACATTCACCTAAATGAAAATGCACTTTTACTTGGTTTAAATTTTTATTGTGGTAAAATATACATAACATATAATTTATCCTTTTAAGTATTTTAAGTGGCATTAAGTACATTCACATTGTTGTGTCACTATCACCCCACGATTCATCTTCAGAATTTTTTTGAGGTAAAACAACTAATATTTATTGAATGTGTATATTTTTTATACAATTTTTAAAGGTTACACTCCATTTACAGTTATTACAAAATATTGGCTATATTCTTCGTGTCGTACAACACATCCTTGTAGCCTCTCTTACACCCAATAGCTTGTACCTCCCACGCCCCACCCTTTTTTTGCCCCCCTACCCCCGGTAACCACTAGTTTGTTCTCTATATCTGTGAGTCTGCTTCTTTTTTGTTATATTCGCTAGTTTGTTATAGGTTTTAGATTCCACGTGTAAGTAATATCATACAGTGTTTGTCTTTCTCTGTCTGACTTCTTTCATTCGGCACAATGCCCTCCAAGTCCATCTGTCAGAACTTCTTTCATCGTCCCAAACTGAGACTTGCTACCCATTAAAAACTAACTTCCCATTTCCTTTCTTTCTGCAGGCGCTGGCAATCACCATTTTACTGGCTTTATAAATTTGAATAGATACCTCATATAAGTGGAATCATAATTTTTGTTCTTTTGTAACTAGCTTCTTTCACTTAAGGTAATGTTTTCAAGGGTCATCCATGTTGTGGCATGTGTCAGAATTTCCTTCATTTTAAGGCTGAATAATATTCCACTGTATGTATATCCCAGATTTTTTTAATCCATTCATCTGTTGGTAGATATTTGGATTGTTTCCACCTTTTGGCTATGGTGGATAATGTTGTTGTGAACATGAGTGTACAGATATCTCCTTGAGACCCTTCTTTCAACTTTTTTGGATATATACCCAGAAGTGAAATTGCTGGATCATATGATAATACTGTTTTTAATTTTTTGAAGAACTGCCATAACGGTCTTGCAAGTGGCTGCACTGTTTTACATTCCTACCAGCAGTGCACGAAGTTTCCTATATATCCTTGCCAACACATCTTATTTTCCATTAAAAAAAAAAAAATAGCCAACCTAAAGGGAGTGAAGTAATATCTTACTCTGGTTTTGATTTGTATTTCCCTAACAAACATCTTTTTCTGTGCTTATTGGGCATTTGTGTATCTTCTTTAGATAAATGTTTATTGCAGTACTTTGTACATTTTAAAATCAGATTGTTTTTTTGTTGTTGAGATGTACAAAGTTCTTTATATATTCTGGATATGAACCCCTTCTCATACATATGATTTGCAAATATTTTCTGTTGTTCCATTGGTTGCCTTTTTCACTCTGTTGGTAATGTTCTTTGATGTATCCAAGTTTTAAAATCTGTTGTTATGTTTTGATATTCCTTCTTTTTCAAGGTAAGCATTTATAGCTATATGTTATATTGTTGTCTGTACTTTTGGTTTCATATCCAAGAAATCATTGCCAAATCCAATGTGATGAAATTTTTATACTATGTTTTCTTCTAAGTGTTTTATAGTTTTAGGTCTTATGTTTAGGACTTTGATCCATTTTGAGTTAATTTTTGTAGATGGTGTAAGGTAAGGGTCCAGTTTTATTCCTTTACATGTGAATATCCAATTTTCCCAGCACCAATCGTTGAAAAGACTGTCCTTTCTGAATACATGGTACCCTTGTTGAAATGATTTGTAGATCACTTTGTGAAACATTGACATCTTAAAAATATTAAGTTTTCTAATCCATGAGCACAGAATGGTTTTCCATTTATTTTTGTCTTTAATTTCTTTTAGCAATGTTTTGTAGTTTTCAGAGTACAAGTACTTTGCCTCCTTGACTAAGGTTATTCCAAAGTATTTTATTCTTTTTGATAATGTTGTAAATGGAATTGCTTTCTTAATTTTATTTTTGGATTGTTCCTTACTAGTGTATTGAATTGCAACTGATTTTTGTGTATTGATTTTGTATCCCGAAACATTGTTCCCTGATTAGTTCTAACAATTTTGCGGGGCGGGGGGATCTTTAGGGTTTTCTACATATAAAATCATGTTGTCTGCAGAGATTATTTTACTTCTTACTTAACAATTTGGATGTCTTTCATGCCTAATTTCTCTGTGTAGGACTTCCAGTATTATGTTGAGCAGAGGTGACAAAATCTAGCATCCTTGTCTTGTTCCTGATCTTAGAGGAAAAGCTTTCAACCTTCCACCAAAAAGTATGTTCAGCGTGGGTTTTTCATATATGGCTTTTTATTATGTGGAGGTAGTTTCTGCTATTCTTAGTCTCTTAAGTGCTTTGATCATGTAAGTGTGCTGACTTTTGTCAAGTGCTCTTTCTATATCAATTGAGATGATCCTGTGCTTTTCCCCTTCATTTCATTAATGCAGTATATGACATTGCTTGTTTTCTGTATATTGAACCACCCTTGCATTCCAGAAATAAATCCCACTTGGTCATGGTGTATAATCCTTTTAATATGCTGCTAAATTTGATTTACCAGTATTTTGTTGAGGATTTTTGCATCATTGTTTATAAGGGATGTTGGTCTACAGTTGTCTTTTCTTGTAGTGTCTATGTGGCTTTGGTATCAGAGAAATGCTGGCCTCAGAATGAATTGGAGAGTGTTCCTTCTCCTTTAAGTTTTGTAGGAGTTTGAGAGGATTGGTGTTGGTTCTTCTTAGTTCTTCTAAATATTTGGTAGAATTCATCCATGAAGTCATCCGGTCCAAGGCTTTTCTTTGCCAGGAAACTTTTGGTTACCAACTAAATCTCCTTACTAGGTCTATTCAAATTTTCTGTTTCTTTTTGGTTTAGTTTTGGTAAGTTATGTGTTTCTAGGAATTCATCCATTTCACCTGGATTATCCAGTTTTTTAGTGTACAGTTGTTCATAGTAATCTCTTATAATCCTTTTATTTCTGTTAAATATGTAGCTTTGTCTTTATTTCTGATTTCAATTATTTGAGTCTTCTTTTTTTTCTTTTCCTTAGTCAATCTAGCTAAAGATTTGTCAATTTTGTTGATTTTCAGAGAACTGACTCTTGGTTTCATGGATTTTTTCTGTTGTTTTTCTAGTCTCTCTTCGTTTATCTCTGCTCTAATCTTTATTATTTCCTTCCTTCTTTGAGCTTTCAATTTAATTTGTTCTTCTTTTTCTAGTCCCTTAAGGTGTAAGGTTAGGTGGCTGATTGTGATGTTTCTTCTTTTTCAGTGTAAGCTTTTATATTATACTTTCCTCTAAGTACTGCTTTCCCTGCATCCCATGAGTTTTGGTAAGTTGTGCTTTCATTTTCATTTCATTGTTTTCTTGATTTCCTTTAATTGTTTGTTGGTGTGTTCCTTTAACGTTTTGAGCATATATAAGATAGTTTTTCTAAAATCTTTTTCCAGTAAGTCCAAAACCTGTTTCTTGAGGTATGGTTTCTGGATATTTATTTTGTTCCTTTGAATGAGCCTAGTTTTACTGTTTCTTTGTATGCCTGGTGATCTTTTGTTGAAAACTGGGCATTTTAAAAAACAGCCACCTCTCCCAGTCTTCTTATACTTGCTCTACACAGGGGAAGACCTTTGTAATCAGCCTAATGTGATGTCTTAGGGTCTTTTCAGGCCTGTGTTGTCTCTGGACCAGTGCGTGTGTTTTTTTTTCCCCCCAGTTCTCCTATTTATACATCTGCTTTTAAATGTCTTACTTTTCTAAGAGTCTCACTCTTGCTTACTCTTGGGGCCTTAGCTGTTCTATTGTACTCCTCAATCAGTAATCTCTTGCCCTTGGTGTCTGTGGGTCTATAGTTACCTTTGCAACTGTTTTTACAAATCATACCCGCTACTTCCCATGGCTCCCTTATTCTGAGATCTGAGCCATTTTTGTTTGTCTGAACTCTGAGTTAGGAGTCAAAAGACCAATCCTTAGGCAGCCCACAGACAGGTTAGAACACTGCAGATCAGTCTGATCTCTCTCAGGTTTGCAAAAGGGGGCTGGGGATCTGGCTGCCACTTTCCTCAAGCTGCACTAAAAAATGACTAAAAAATGCCGCAGGTTTCCTACCCTTTTAAATGTGACTTTTTTTGATTGTGCGTTCGCTTGGTTGTTGTAGACCTTTGACTCATTTCTATAGTTTCTATAATGCCTTTTTAGTCTGTTTCTGGTTATGTACTTAAATCAAAACAGGAACATATTCTCGTCACTGCTGGAAGAAGAGAGTCTTTACTCTGCCAACCTGTTATGTGTGATGTCTACAAGGGCCTTTTAAACTGCATGTGGATAGTATCACTTTTTACAGAGAACCAATTGACCTTGTATAACTGGAGATGCTTCCTCTCAAACACAGCTCTGCTCCCTCTGCTGAGGGTGGTGTCCGTCTCTCCAGATGCTGCTGGAAATGGAACACTGCATGCCTGGACACCCCACAAAAATTCAAGGGCACTGACAATGCTCCCAGGCCAATACTTGTTCAGGAAGTGAGAGAAGTACTGTAGATATAAAAACATGCCAGTTTCTAAGGCAGCCTTCACTCCACACAGGAAGTACGTGGCCAGGATTTGATTTGATAAAAAATTAGTATCGCAGTTAGAAACCAGACCTGACCCTGAGCTCCTTTAATGACTTCATCTAGTGTCTCCCTGTTGACCCACCCAGGCCTTATCTTATCCTGTGTCTGGCTGTCATTGGCTCTGCCAGTCCCCTAAACCCTTCCCTTCCAAGTGGCCCCAGGATCTCCTCTCTCTAGGTGCATTTCAGGTGATCTACACTTACCAATTTCTATTGGATGTTCCCTGAGGGCCATCTGGATGTGATCCTAACAACCCAGGCTGAGTGATGCCACTTTGTGGATTCACTAAATGACACATTTCTGTGGGTCCCGTCCTCCCAGCCCAGCGGCCCTAACAAGCACCAGCACGGAAGCTGCTGGCAAACGCTGGGAGGAGCCCTTAGTACTACAGGGAGCTGCCGGGGGCAGCCTCTCCGGGCCCCACACCCAGGGCTCATCCCAGGAGAGACTCCTGAGGAGGGGAAGGCAGGGCTGTGCCCTTGAGGAAGGAGGGACCGCTCACCTCTCAGACCTCGGGCTGGAGAAGGATGAGGGCTCGGGACCGCGGAAGACGGCAGGGTGCTTGCCCTCCTGCCTGAGAGCTTGGTGAGCTGCATCCAGGCAAGGAGGTGAGACCCTGCTCACTGCCTCTCCCTCCAGAAGGGAGCCACTGCTACTGAGAACTCTACCCCAACCCTGATTTCATTGTGGCTGGTTAGAAAAAAGGGAAAACAAACAAAACTAAAACCAAAACCTGACTCTGCACCAGAAGATAAATGAACTTCCATGTGTATGTAGCACCTTTTAAGGATTTGTCTAATTCCAAATGAAATGATCTCTATTTTAACTCATTACTGATTACTAATTTTCTTCATTTCAGATGCAGTCTATAACAGTAGATTCCCGTCTGTGTTCTGAAGCAAATCCCCCAGCCTCACCTCCCACCCCTGTGGGGCCAGGGGAGGGGGGAGGCATCTTTCCCCAGAGAAGGTGGGCATATTCCCCCCTCTCCCCTGTGCCTCCCTGGGCACCCCCTTGCCTGGAGACTGTGGTCTCACTTCCTCACTCTCACACTCAGGGCCCCTCACAGAGTGGCCCTGACCTGACTCCCCAGACTCTTCTCACCATCCTGTTTCCTAAACTTCAGCCAAGTTCCACCCAGCATCCTGCCTGTCCGGAGAGTGCGCCGCCTTCTTCCAAGTCCGGGCCTTTGCATGGAGGTTTGCTCTACTAGAAATGCCCCTCCTTTCGTGGCAACAGTTTAAATTCCTCATTATTAAATTACAAATCTGCAGCCTCCTCCTCCTTGAGTGTTGCCTGATTTCCCAGCAAACGTATCTGCTGCAATTCCCTGCAGAATCACGTCAGGTCAGGGGCCACTCGGTGCTAGTTTTGCTTCCTGCATCCCAGCCTGTGCATCCCTGAGTGCACAGCTCCGTCTCATTTGTCTCTGCCTTGGGTGTTTCCTCATCAGTTAGTCTCCGTAAACGTTGTGAGTGAAGTATTTTCTACATTTCCAGGTATAAGCAGCTACCATCCGATAAGATAGCTTTCTTAAAAGAAGTGATTCACGGCGTATAGAGCATATTGCAGTTTAATCAGTGGTGGCGGGCAGGGTTGATCCAAGTTTCTTCTCATTATTCCTAATACCAGCTCACCAGAGTGATGTTTAAAGGCAAGGACAGCTATGCTAACTTTTGCAGAATAATTTTTAATTCACAAAAACCATTCATTCTAAGACTGAAAAGTTGTATGTGAGGTAAACATACGCTTAATGCATCCACAAGCAAATTTTTACAGCCCTGGGACATTACGATGCCCTTAAATCCTCTTGGAACAGGTTGAAAGTTAAACTGCATTGAGGATTTCTGAATTGCTGATACTATGATATACCATAGTTCTATAGTCCATCTAAATTAATAAAATGAGATTTAAAAATCACATTCAAAATTGAGCAAAAGCCAAACTAACTCTTTTCATATTAATTAAATGATAATAGTGGGAAGTATGATTGTCCCTTTCGTAAAACATACCAAAATTATATGTTAGATTACATTCACTTAGCACAAAATGTCTTTCAAAAATGAATTGTAAGCACTAAACAATCTGAGGGATACACCTGCACAGTTTTAGTTGCATATCCGCGTGTACATGACTGACATTCCTGACAACTTGTAATTCATGTTTTAAAAACTTATTCAGTATTTTAAAAGAATATAGCAGAAGGATAGCTTCTTATGCCTAAATCACCTGTTGTGCAAGGTCCTCACTCTAGTGCATTTTACACAACAGGGTTTTATTAGTCATAAACCATGGCTGATAGTCATAAGCACCCACTGTAAATGGGGAGAATGAAAATAAAGATGGGGCCTGAGAAATTGAGCTATTGTGAGCCAATGTCCAGGAAACAGACTCTCTAATAGCTTATTGGGTGCCTAGGAGCCAACAGAACCTTCTAAATAGTCTGTATAGGAAATCATCTAGCTTTCCCAAACTGCATATATTTGGAATTAAAATTCCATTTGCTGCCAGTATCATTGTAAATGGGGTAGTAAGTCCCCCTTGTAGGGTCTTTAAGGGCCACTGCAATATTTCTGCAAAAGAAATTAAAGGGTTTATTATACTCACAGGTCCTAGAGGAGAAGACAGGGCGCACCTCACCATGCAGCAGCCACCTAGCAGGTGGGGAGTCGAGAGAGAGTGAGGACCTTGGGCAGGTCTGGGTGGAGCAGAAACAAGGCTTGAGGAGATTTCATTGTTTCTTGGAATGTCTAGGTCACAGTCGGGGAGGGCAAAAAAGGGAATCTTGTGGCGGGAACCAGCCTGGGCACACCCACGCACCTGGTCCCCTGGGTGTTGAGGCAGCAGGAAAATAGGAAATTTTAAAAAAAATTTGCAGTCCAGTCATCTTCACCCTTTATTCTCATTTTCAACCTTATTTTCCAAAATATACAATCCTTAGTTCTCTGAAAGTCAGGGAGAGGAAACTGGCTTCCTATTAGTTAACGGTGATGCAACATTGAAACACTGGTCATCCCGCTGAGGTTTCCATGGTGTCCGCTGGCCTCTGCAGCACCCAGCTCCTGGCACTTTTCAGACTCCTCAGTGAATTCGTTATTGTTTAAAAGAAAAGAACACCTCGTCTTTCTGTTTTTGTTCCTTCTGTCACTTTTCATTCTACCTTGCCTCATTCTACAAACCATTGGCCATGGAACTCCTGTATAGTTTTTCATTGTACATAAAACACCAATACATCTTCCAGCGTGGAGGTAGTCAGGGCAATCACTGTTACCTCTCTTTTGCACAGAAAAATGGAGGTTCATGGAGATTAAGAGATGTATACAAAGTTGGAATCACAACAGGTCAGGAACTCTAATTTAGTTCTTCTGACTTAAAAAAATATTGTTTTCTCCACAAATTCATCACTGCCTCACTAAATTTATATGTGCAGCAAACATGGACAGAAGGCTCTTAGGCCTGGGCATTCATCACTACCTCCAGGGAGGGAGCCCAGGGGCAGCAGTGCTGAGAGTTCTCACTGCCCTCAATCTCCCCCGTTACTCCCCTGAGCTCAGGTAGGACCCTGTGGGCAACTCATATGGTCCCCCAGGGCTCTCCTAATGGGTCCAACATTGAAGCCAGGACACAGACCCCATGGGGCCTGTAACAGTTTGCACGAGGATGACAGGCAGACTCAGTGATGGGACAGGCGGAGCCCCCACAGAAACAGTAAGGAAGTCACCCGGTCCTCTGTGCTTAATTGAACCTTTGAGAAACAGGCATGGAACCGAAAATGCCATCCTTGTATCAGGACCCCTACCACACTTACGTTACTTTCAAACACAAAGTCAAAGTGACTTTATGTCACTCAAAAACACAAAGTAAAAGCTTCTTCAAGACAGGAGGTGAACAGAATTCTAACTTTGAATATTCCTACACAATTTGTAGTGAGTATTTAAAATGAAAAATGTAGTCAAAGTATTTTTCTTAAAATCACCTCATATGCAGCTATAAAAATCTTTAAGAAAAATAGTCCAGGATAGAACTATAATAGAGACTGCACATACTCATGAATTTATCTGCCTCCTAACAAGCCCAACTTGTGAAGTGTGGAGCATTTTATATGTTAGAGGCATAATTGTAAATCGCTAAAATACCCGCTTGATCACACTGCAGTACATTTTCATTGCTTTACTTGAATGCTTACTTAAGATTTTTCTCTGAAATGTACTCAGAGCAGAGACAGTTATACAAATGAAAGTGAGAAGTTGTAAGAGCATAACACTGTCTTAGAAATAGTCCATGTAGAAACCACTTACCCAGGCACAGTCTTTCCACATGTTTTACTTTCTGTCCACAGAGCCAGCCCACAGCAGCTCATAGTAAGGTGGTCAAAGAAAGTGTTCTGTCCTTTCCCTCTTACCTACTCAGACATCAACATTTTCTCCTGCTCTTTCTGTGTCAGCTGCTTTCAGGTGAGAATAAAGGAGGTGAAAATGTGAGCTTTTCTAGGAAAGCTCTGCCTCTGTCCCCTGTCCTCTTCAGAGCCTTACACGGTGCCTGCTGACAGTTGTGGTTCAAGTAATATTGTTGGATGAATAAATGGATGAGAGACCCTGACTTAAAAGATTCACTTTGTTGTACAACAGAAACTAACATATTGTGAAGCAATTATACTCCAATAAAGATCTATTTTTAAAATTAATTAATTAATTAATTAAAAAAATAAAAGAATGCCACAAAGGGTAGTTCCATTTCAGAAAGACACTTCTTAAGATTGAAAAGTCTTTGAGATTCACAGTAAATCAGTATTTCAGTGCCATGGTGGCCCCTTAGACACTGTGGGGAAGACTAGAAGGGATATTTTGAAAGACACTGACCATTTCTAGTATATTTCAAATCGTACCTCGTAGTTTGCCCAATGATTATAAATTTGATGCTGTTCATCATACAGTCCTTTTGTATAGTGCAGCGAGCGGGGGCTACTCTTCATTGTGGTGCGCGGGCTTCTCATTGCGGTGGCTTCTCATGTTGCAGAGCTCGTGGGCTCTAGAGCACAGGCTCAGTAGTTGTGGCGCACGGGCTTAGTTGCTCTGCAGCACGTGGGATCTTCGTGGACCAGGGCTCAAACCCGTGTCCCCTACATTGGTAGGTGGACTCTTAACCACCGCACCACCAGAGAAGTCCCTATAGTTCGTCTTCTACAGACGTTTATTCATCTGCACTAGCCTGTAGTAGTCAGGTGTTAAGTTTAAAGCATTAATTCTGCTATCTTGCTTTTTTAGCATTTTCGTGAATGAGATAAATCTTTTATTTTTTTGTAAAGAGTATATTATATGATATTACATTATATATTTGCATTTCTGAAATTTTTATAACTAAGACATGATAAAAACGGGAAGATCTGCTAAACTAAAATGGGGAATTTTCTTCTAAAACTTCGGTCTAATGTCTGTGAAATAATCCAGAACAGAAGTAATAACAAGCAATTTTCTTTATAAACCAGGGAACATCAGTGAAGTCTTCCTTGCATTTCAACCAGTCAGACTGATTGAATTCATATTTAGGTGAGAGTGATTTTACTGTCGAGACGATTAAGTGAGGTGATCTAAGCCAAGTGCTTGGCTCAGGGCATCATTTATGGGAAGCACTCCACAAACACACAACATCATTATCATTTCATGAATAATTTGATAATATATTTGCTCCTGTCTTGGATTCTTCTCTCTTGGATACTTTTACTAGCACAAAATTTTTTTTCAATTATTGTAAATTTCACTAAATTTTGGAAACTGATGATCTTTTGTTGCCTAATGGTAAAATACCGCTGGATTCTGATTTGAAATGGTACATAGAAAAACTCCTGTCTCATTCAGTTAAGAAGTGACTAGTTAGCAGTGTGCAAAACATTCAGGTAGAAATAGTGCCTCCGGGAATCTCTATTTCAGAATTCCCCAGATAAGGGTAAACTCCCTACTCCCTCATATAAACCGACGTGTTCATGTTATTGTAGCATGGTTTGTCATCCCGTTGGTTTGGAAGGAAACTAGGATGGTAGAAAGAAATATGCAGAAGGATGCAGTCCAACTTAAGTAGAACCTGTTTTTAAAAAGTGACCCTGTAATACTAGCCCATTAAAAGCTCCCTTAGAAACCTCTGACATCCCCAGGGTCAAACGTGCATCATTCAGTGGCTGTTTCATTATCTCAGTCCAGTGGGTGTCATCCTAGGCACAAGCTCCACCATCACCTTTATTTTTGTTCTTCACTCTGCCCAGATCAGAAACTGCAAGTTGTTAGGGAACCAGAAGTGCAGCCCCACTAGAAATGGGTAAACCCCCCAAAAAATGTTTGTTTAGATGATATTATCTATCAGAGCTGGAGAGACATGAAGCCAATCATGAGAGAAGAGTCTCTGCTGTATATTAATGTGAACTTCTCTGGAACAACATGCTCTCTTTAGCTTTTCCACATGTCTAATCACTAGGGGCTTGTCTAGCTACATGAAAAAAACAAAACCAAAAGCCCCACAACTGCCTAGAAGCTTATCAACATCAGAAAGTACATCATTCTAAGTCCATTCAGTATAACACCATGCAGCTGTTAGAAAAGAATGAGCAACACTGAGATGTTCTGACATGGAAAGATCTATAGGACTTGAGTGGTTTAAATGGGAACAGGAGGTTGGAGAATAATTTGCAAAATATGATTCCATTTCTGTTAAAATGCATGAAGACAACTCATGAGTGTTTGCACAGATTAAAACTATGTATGACTATGATGGTAAAGGACTAGAAACACATCCACTGATGGTGACCCCTGGGAAGAGAGTGGGCAGGTGGGTAAGAGATGATTTACATGTTTTACTCTGTACACTTAGTCTTGGAATATTTTATAAGAATGCATTGATGTCTATAAAGTAAATAATAATAAGAGCAGAGACTTAGCACTTACTATGTGCCTGGCACTGTTCCTCACAGCATGTTTCTGAAGTGAGTACTGTAATCATTTTACAGATGGAAAAACCGGGACACAAATGGGCTGAGAAAATTGTCCAAGACCCCCCATTTAGTGATTGACGGTGAGGTAAACAAATTTATTAAATAGCATAAAGAGTGTTGGATCACATGTGCTCTAAGATTTCTCTTCTTTTTTTTAAACATTTGTTGTTGTTGTATTTTATTTTTGGCTGCATTGGGTCTTTGTTGCCACGCACGGGCTTTCTTGAGTTGCACCCAGCGGGGACTACTCCTCGTTGCAGTGCACGGGCTTCTCGTTGCAGTGGCTTCTCTTGTTGCAGAGCACAGGCTCTAGACATGCGGGCTTCAGTGGTTGTGGCACACGGGCTCAGTAGCTGTGGCCTACGAGCTTAGTTGCTCTGCGGCATGTGGGATCTTCCCGGACCAGGGCTTGAACCCGTGTCCCCTGCCTTGACAGGTGGATTCTTAACCACTGCACCACCAGGGAAGCCCTCTAAGATCTCTTGAGTGATCATGTCTCAAAGGGCTAAGAGGCTGGGCTATGGGTTCAGATGTCCCTGGTAATAATCCAGCTCTGAAACTGGCTAGTTGTTCACCTGGGGCAGGTAACTGAGTCCTTCTGAGCCAGTTTCCTTATCTGTACAAGGTAGAGTAGGCACTGCCTCACGACATTACAAGTGAGGACATATAAGGAGGAATGCCTAGAGACCCAGTTGGAACCTCAGAGTTGGAGTGGAGATTATTTTAAGCTCAAAACATTTGGGAATCAACAGATGCAGAAAGAGCTTTCCTTATTTGACTAAAAGCAGACATTTCTGAGAAATGAGGCTTCTATGATTCCCTCTTCAAGACAGGTCTACTCCCAGGAGAGAAATCAAGAGTAAACCTACCACAAATCCCCTCTCTGGGGAGATTCGCGTAGAAGAAGGAAAGACCCCTTGAACGTGCAGACACAAAATAATCACAAAATTACTTATCTTTCATTTATTTTTCTAAAAACTCACTTGTCTTCCCTAAAGAAACCTTTTTGTTCTTTCCACAGAAGTCCTTTCTTCCACTTTCCTTTTCTGTGCTAAGTTAGATAAACCTCTGACTTTAAACATTTAGTGAGATAGTTACTTCTCTTGTTAGCTCCCATATGTATGAATAAACTTCTCCTGTTAAACTATCTTTTGTCATTTTAATCTGCAGACCCCTAATTACTAAACCGAATAGGGCAGAAGAAAAGTCTGCTTCCTGACACTAGCAGTTGGTTGGTGAATAATACCATCATTGCCTGTGACTCTGAAATCACAAGATCATAGATTAATCTGCATATCTAACGAGTCCAACATGTACTCTGAGGTTAAAAAGGAAAATAAGATCATCAAAGCATACTGAAGTATGGATATAAACATTTCAAAATGATAAAGATCTGGCTGTTCACATAACATAGTATAGGTTTCTTCAATTCTGTAAAATTCTATGTAGGTGGAAATTTTACTGCAGAAACAAGCTCAAAGAGTGAAATTACATAAATAGAATATAGTGTAGCAAAATTTAGAGCTGAGCAAATGTGACATATAGTTAATGAGATGCATGCTTTTTATTATGTCACATTTTAATTAAAAATAAATGGTAATCAGTTCACAATAGTGACTTCAGTTGATCCTGCTTCTAAATGGTTAAAGCAAAAATAAGCTCCTGATCTGCCCTTCAGAAGATTAACTATGGCCATGGTAGATCTTTTTCTGTTTCCCTTTTGGAAGAGAAAAGGAGAGGGTGTCTCCAGGTGACAGGGACTGGAGTCTTGTGGGCCCAGCACACTTCCCTGTTGGGAAGAGGAATGAGGAAGTATTTGCTTACATTTCCCCCAGTGCCTGGAACCTAAGCTGCAGCTTCCTTAGAACATTGTTAATGATGAGAAGGATCCCATGGAAGAGGGATGGTGGCTGCTGTGCCTAAACCAGGAACCTGATGCCTTCCCTGTCTTAAGATTGTGGAGTTTCCTACCAGAAAATCTGAAAAGAAAGGATTTATGGGAAGCAGTAAATGTAGAAGTAAAAGACAATTTTAATTAACCATAAAAACGGTTAAGTTGGTGCTGGGGGAAAGAGTGGCTTCCGTGTTCTTTAAGCTTTTCCGTAGTATTTGAATTTTCTAGCCAAGTGTGCCTATGTCTATTATGTATTTTTTACATCACCAGGGATTTTCTGACTAGTGAGACCACAGACTACATTTTTTTCCATTGTTATTTTCTATCAAAAAACAGAGCAATACATACCATTTTTAAAAAGGAAACAAAGAAGAATTTCTAATCATGCATCAATAAAAAACAAAAGAGCACATACATATATATTTTAACATATTGAGCAGATCAATATGTTAAAATATATAAATGTTTGCATAGTGACCTGAAATAGATTATTTAGTCATAGACCTTTTCATAAGCATTCTATAGTAAGTCTTCTGAGAGATGAACTTTAATCTTTCCATCCAGAACTTTGGAGTATCTGAGATTTTGCCCTATTTGCAACAAGTTAGCCTGCCGTTTTCACGGATGTAGGTAGAAGACAGAAGACTTATGGGTCAGAAACAAAGGACTCTATTACTTACTTGGTTACTCATAAACCACTGCAGGCAGCATGGGCATCAGAATATTTGCCTTGGTTCTCCTTGATCCTGAGTCACACAGGGGCTGTGTGGACAGGCCCAGATGGATTCCTGCACACACAGTGGGTTATAATACAAGAGTTCAGGGAATCAGAATCTTTGGGGAGGTAAGCATGCTTGCCCTTACCTCTGGAAGAAGACATTATCTTACAAGGCTGTTTTCTATATAAACATCCTTGGAAAGGTAGCTGAGAATAAAGGGCTGTCAGTGCTTCTGTTTGTAAGATGCGCAGAAATGTGAGAAACCCATGGAGAATTGTCTTACCTCTGCTCTAACACACAGCCTTTTGCTTTTCTTATGAAATGACAATTGTATGTTGCAAAGGACTTATTTCACATTTACTTAAACTTAGTTTTCAAATATATATTTCTTTGTCCTATTCTAAGATTAACTTCTCTTGTGTAAGAGTTAATTTTGAAATTACAGTGTGAACCATATGACCTTAATCATTTTGGTTTAACAGTATTGCTAACTTAAATTTAAAATGCTGAGAAAAAAGCATCTCTATTTTGTCACTAAAACTACCAAAACAGCTTTAAATACACAATTACTTTAAAAACAGCTGTTTGATCTTTTTTTTTTTTTTTTCAGCTGTTTGATCTTGACATATTATTTTAAAAGAGCTTTTTGATGTGGACCATTTTTAAAGTCTTTATTGAACTTGTTACAATATTGCTTCTGTTTTATGTTTTGCTTTTCTGGCCCTGAGGCATGTGGGATCTTAGCTCCCTAACCAGGGATCGAACCTGCACCCCCTTCATTGGAAGGCAAAGTCTTAATCACTGGACCACCAGGGAAGTCCCGATCTTGACATATTTTTAAACGTATTTGGCTAAATCCTATTTAAGTTAACACTTCCTCTGAAACCAGAATTGTGACAAACACTGTAAGAGAGCTACTATTTTTTGCATAAATGAGAGCAAAATCTTGTGGTAGTATGTTTCCCTTATAAACACAGTGTAGGATAAATCTAAATATTCTGATTTGAGAAGAAAATTTTTAATGGAGGAATTTTTCATTCCACTGTTGCAGGATTGTCTACTTCTCCCTAATATTGAAATGGACAGTTAGCTTCTTGAAAGAGGTTAAAAATCCATATGGAATGTCTCAGAGGGTTAAGTTGTTCAGTGGCTTTCACTTTCCCTCACAAATGATTTAAAAATGGAATTTTTGTTCAAGATGTCTACCATTAGCGTGAAATTTATTTTCCAGTTTTATTGAGATGTAATTGACACATGATATCGTGTAAGTTTAAAGTGTACAACATAATGATCTGATATATGTATATATTGTGAAATGATTACCACAATAAGTTAACAAGCATCACTTCACATTATTACACATTCCTTTTCTTGTGATGAGAAGTGTGAAGTTTGATGCTTCCCTGGTTCTCTTCTTTTGGACTTTGGCAAATCTAAGAATTAATCCTACCACACATAGCCCATACTAGTCTACCAAAATCTAACAGTTAGTAAAGACATTAACACATTTATTTATTTGTATGTTTTATTGAGCGCAAGATAATAATCTCATTCTCAGAAGCAGTGAAATCACCAAAAAAGCCAAGTCTTGAGAAAGCCTCGTAGAGTTGCCCTGTTACTAGATAAAGTGCTTGGAATATATAAGTATGTTGTGTCATGCATCTTCCTGTGACCTGTGATTGTTACTTGAAAGTGTGGAAATGCAGAACAGATCTCCTGTTAGTATGAAAGGCCCATCTGTGACAGGTGGAAAGGAGGATGCTATGTTAAGAGCTTGTTGTGTGCAGTTCTCATGGAGGTGACTTGTGTCCTATAGGGAATGTCTCCAGGCAGCATTCCGCTCTGGGTTCTTTGCCTCTGGCAGTTCTCCGTGATCACTCCTGTATTGGGGTCCCCCACGCCACTCCCAGGCTCCATGATTCACTGGAAGGACTCATAGGGATCAGCATAGGGTTATATTCACAGCTGTGATTTATTACAGCAGAAGGACACAAAGTACAGTCAACAAAGGAAAAGGCAAGTGGGCCAAAGTCTGGAGGAAACCAGAGGCAAGCTCCCTCGAGTCCTCTGCCAATGGAACCACACAGGACATGCTTAATTCCTCCAGCCATGAGGACAAAATGTGTGAAATGTTGCCAACCTGGGAAGCTTAGCCTCAGCCTAGGAGTCCAGGCTTTTATGGGGGATGATCATGTAGGCACCCTCTCCCTGGCACATATCAAAATCCCAGATTCCAGAAGGAACGCAAGTGTTCAGCATCAACCACATCGTTTGCATAAACATCTTAGGCAGCAGTGAGCCACTCTTATCAATTCTGGGAGTGGTGAAAGCCCTCCCCAAATCCAGGTTCCTAGACACCAGCAAGCCTTTCTCAGGGTGGTGACTCAGGCCTGCGATGTTATCACTGTTATCTCTTTTGGTTCTGATTTCTTTTCTTCCTTTCCTTCAGTCTTTCTTACCTCGGAGCTTTCCTTCAATCTTATATTCTATTATTTTAATAAGATGATCTGGTTTAACACCCTTAGTTTCTTACATGAAAATACCAGCATGGTCCTGTGCTAAGGTGGACAGAACACACCAAGTCCTTCTGAAGCTCTGGACGCTCTGCTCCTGAGGAGGGCACGACCAAGGCCCTTCATTCATTAACTAAGAAATGGTCATTCCCTTGTAAAGCGCTTAATCTGTCATATTTCAGAAATAAGTGATGCCACATTTCAAAAATAAGAACTCAGTGTAATTTCCCTGAGTCCTTAAGAGTGATGACTCATAGAGGACACCTCTGAACTGGCCCTCTCTATAGGAAAAAACAAGGAGCCTGCACTAGAAAGAATGGAAAGGACTAGAAATGACCAACTGGCCCTGAAAATTGAGTCAATTAACAAGTGTCTGTTAGGCACGGACAGTGTGGAATGTGGTTAAGGATGGTCTGAGTTAGCTAGGAGGCACCATCATTGTCCTTCTCAGCCACATGCTCTTCCGGGAATTCAACTGGCAGACACAATTAAACTTGAAAAACTCCCGAATTTCAACAATGCCGCTGAGAGTGCCTTCTGCTTGCCAGAACTAGACTGGTCAGTGATGGTCTGAGGAGAAATTTAAACTGCTTTGGAAATAAGGCAGACTTAGAGAGCGGTAGCAAACATGGCACCCACCTAGCATACAAACCTTGTGAGACCCTGAGGGTCATGAGTATAATGGATTGTGGCTCTTTAGAGCCATAAGGGACTCACTGATCCAAGTCACTCAGCAAGGCCACCACAGGGCAATCCAGAAGCTAAGAGTATTATTTTGCTCGAGCTGCAGTAACAAAATGCCACATTCAGATGGTTAAACAACAGAAATTTATTTTCTCACAGTTCTGGTGGCTAGAAGTCCCAGATCGAGGTGTTGGCAGGGTTGGATTCTTCTGAGGCCTCTCTCTCTGGCTGACAAATGACTGTCTTCTTGCTGTGTCCTCACATGGTCTTCCCTCTGTGTGCACACTTCCCTGGTGCCTCTCTGTGTCCAGATTTCCTCTTCTAATAAGGACGCCAGTCAGATTGGATTAGGACCCACCCTAATGGCCTCCTTTTACCTTAATCACCTCTTTAAAGACCCTTTCTTCAAATACAGTCACATTCTGAGGTAATTGGGGTTAGGGCTTCGACATAACTGTAGGTTAAAGGAATTCCCTACCATTTGAAGTAGTTTAATGTTGAACTAAACACATATTGGTATCACCTTAAGTCAATGGAACTTCTTAATGAGAAATCTTCCTAAATTTTGTACAAATCACCCAATTTGCATATTACTATTTTCAACATATACAGGAGGCCACTGGGTTAGTGCTATTCTCCTAAAACAGTCTAGACTCACAGTTAAATACTTTAATTCCTTTAATTTCATTAATTTATTTAATTCCTTGAAGCTAATAGAATATGCCCATTAAATAAAGGAATTATTTAATTCCTTAAAACAGTCTAGACTCACAGTTAAATACTTTAATTCCTTTAATTTCATTAATTTATTTAATTCCTTGAAGCTAATAGAATATGCCCACTACCCAACACTCATTTGAGGCACTCCTTATAACACTAACCATACTTCATTTTCTTCTTTTGTGTTACTCTTGAAGTTTAGAAGCCAATTCATTTGTCAGAACTCAATTTGTGCCATGTATCAAATAACATACTTTTATTTGCAGTGTTCTAGTATGGTTTTCAACAGCCATATATTGATTTTGAGACAGGCTGGGACCTGGGACCCTTTGCTGGGACCTGGAGCCCTTTGCTGCAGTGCTGCAGTGCTTGCACCTCGACACACCTCTCCTCGAGCAACAAAATACAAAGAAACTGTATGGGACTAAAAGTAACTATGTGCATCTCATTGGGGGCAAATTCTGGACAAAAGATACAAAGAGACCAAAAAACCCAACTGCCACTTTTGAAGAGCCCAGAGCAAAAGCAGGGTACTGCATGTGCCCCCTGCACACAACACACCTAAGGGGTGGGCAAACCACCTAAGCTACCCTTCTGGCCCGACCCCTGGACACACCCCTACCCTCATGCCATATAACAGGGGTCCCCAACCCCCAGACCGCAGCCTGTTAGGAATCAGGCTTCACAGCAGGAGGTGAGTGGCAGAGGAGCAAGTAAAGCTTCATCTGCTGCCCCCCATTGCTCACATTACCGCCTGAAGCATCCCCCCACCCCACCCCCTGCCGGTCCATGGAAAAATGGTCTTCCATGAAACTGGTCCCTGGTGCCAAAAAGGTTTGGGGACCACTGCCATATAAGGAACAAGCTCGCCCCCCCCTTAGGGAGCAAGCAAACAAAGGAAGCTGGTATTTGTTCGCGCTCTGCCCTGCTGCAGCAGGGGCGCCAATAAAGCCTTGCCTGAATTTCTTGTCTGGCCTTTGATCAATTTTTATAGTTTAAGGACGCCAAGAACCCTGGTCGGTAAGAATTTCAAAATATGGTCTTGATGTCATTGGAAGTAATTTTTTTTCTGACTTTTTCTCTGTTTTCAACATCTTTGCCAGCAAAAGGTATGTTCCCATATGTCTTCTAAAATGTTTTCTTCCTGATCATTTAGAAAGATTGGGAAGGAAACAGTATTGAGAAACTTGAGCTGTACTTTTGCTGCACAGGAAGGGTGAGCTGTCTTCCATCCTAGATTAATAATATTTCAAGCAGGAGTGAAAAAAAAGAAAGTAAAAGCCTATAACTTTAGCAACGTGTTTGAAAAATACTTGATTTTAATAATATTTCTCTAATGCTTACGTTGCAGCTGTCTAAACAATACAGATAACAAAAGCATGTCAATTAAAAGCAGAATTTAGGACCCAGTTTCACATATCTGCATTGGCCCTGGGTTTTGGATTATTTCAGGGCCAGGTATTGTGAGTTCCTGTGTGGTGTAGTTGTGCTCAGCCATGGGGCAGGTGGGTTCCTTCTTGCTGTAGGAGAAGGTGGTGGGACACACAGAGATGGTTGTCTCTGCTTCTGACTCTTGTGACTTGCTTCCACCAAGAGGCCATAAACCAAAACTGGAAATACTGATTAAGTGTATACTTTTTCCAACACATTGACCACAACTTGAGATTTTCATGGCAGAATATATTACATAAATGTCTGGAAAGCAAATATTTTAAGTGCACTTTAGGTAGATGTTTGCTTACTTTAATCAAGCAGAAGGAGAGATTATTCTTTTACCTTCTGGAACGTGTTGAAGTAAACTTATCTAAACAAGGGAAAACTTTAGAGTTCACCTGGTACAAAGCACCCACATCTGGATAAACTGAGGTTGTTACCGAGTCCAAGTTCGTTCTGCTCACTGCACACCAGGCCAATAAATCAGAGATGACGTATTGACTTTATTCGGAAAGCCTGCAGACCGAGAAGATGGCAGACTAAGGTCTCAAAATAACCATCTTACCGGGGTTTGGATGCCAGTTTCTTTTATAGCACAGAGAGGGGGAGGAGATGAGGAAGTAAAGTAAAAAGGCCATAAGTTTTGCAAATATCCCCTGGAATGGCCAGCCTCGGGGAGGGGATGTGTTAATTTCTTCTTTCTTGCAGCCATCCACAGATGGACAGAGTCCAGATGTTTCCCTGAACAAAGGCACCTTGGTTTAACATTCAGGCAGAGGGGCAGGGTTCCCCGAGGCAGGCCATTATGTATAGACAATATCCTTTTAGTGAACAAAAGCAACAGGAAGCAAAGGTTAAAGTAAAAGAAGCAGATTCAACGTATAGTCAGATTTGATTCTTCCCTGTAACAAGGTCTCAGAGTCAGTGACTCACTCCAGGTCACATATTTGGCATCACAAACCGTGTTAGTGAATTTTTAGTTCACTCGATAAAACTAAAGTGAAAGGATACTTTCCTCAATTTTATTCATGTATAAATGTTGTAGTATTTTGCAGTTCAAGAAAATATTAAAAATAATTAACAAGACCATTTGCTTTAAAGAAATTTAGTACAACTTTTTCATTGTCTGATTATAGGAAGTAATTTTAGTATACTTTTTCATGGTCTGTGAACCTCTGGAAATAACAGGAACAGAGTGTTATTATTTTTAACACTAATACTTATTACTGTTCCCACATTACTCGTGAAGAAGCTGAGAGTTGGGAAGATAAAATGTTTTGTCTAAGATCTTCACGGTCCAGCAGTTAGAAAGGCCAGAATTAGAACTTGGGGATTTCTGTGTGCCTTTTTAATCCCAACAACATCCTACCCCTTACCTCAGAGGTGGTAAAATACTCTTAAGAGTGTGCTTGAATTATGAATCCCTGATTTCCTAGTGACAGAGAGTAGAGACAATCTTCATTTATTTTTAATGCATTGAGACCTATTGCTATAAGCAGTGCCTCTCACATTTTGAAGTAAAGAATTGATGCAAAAGTCTTTCTTAAGTCACAGATACTTCAAACTTAAACTGATAAATGCATTATAGGCATCCTGAAGGTGGTTCAGTACAGCATTGTGATGACTCAACATTACACCAGAAACCCTGGCCCTACACGAGCCTCATACCGATCCTTTCTCATGATTGTTTAGATGCCACTGATGTGATTGCTAAACAAGCTAAAGGAGGACTTGGCAGCTTTTCAGAAGCATCATCAATTTCTTTTTTTTTTTTTAATATTCAGAATTAAGTATGATGCTAATTTGCTATTTATTTATTTATTTATTTATTTATGGCTGTGTTGGGTCTTCGTTCCTGTGCGAGGGCTTTCTCTAGTTGCGGCGAGTGGGGGCCACTCTTCATCGCGGTGAGCAGGGCTCTCACTATCGTGGCCTCTCTTGTTGCGGAGCGCAGGCTCAGTAGTTGTGGCTCACGGACTTAGTTGCTCCACGGCATGTGGGATCTTCCCAGACCAGGGCTCGAACCCGTGTCTCCTGCATTGACAGGCAGATTCTCAACCACTGCGCCACCAGGGAAGCCCAGCAGCATCAATTTCTAAATAAATTATTTTGGAAATACATTTATAGCATGTGAGTGGACCACAAGCCACAGACTCTAGTCACTTTCGCACGTAGCTAAAAAACATGCTTGTAGAAACTGAAAACTTTATCAAACAGGGTTTGTTCTTAATAGTGGATAAAACGTTCAGTTGGGATGTCCTTAAGCTATTGACTATTGTGGTTCTGGTGATCAATAGTGGGAAGAGTTTTGTTGGTTTGTTTTTTTAATTCTGTAATAGCTAACAGAGGAATGCTATAAAGGAAACGGTTAGATTATAAGCCTATAAAATTCCTTACACTAACTCATCAAAATTCCAGGATAGAGAGTCTTGTTCCTACTTTACACATGAAAATGCTGACTTCCCCAAGGTCACAGAGGTAACAAGATGGAGAAGGATTTTGTGGAAGCTGGTTGCCACAGGTTAACTCTGCATAGGACCGCCTAGTCCACTGTTGAAACTCTGAACCTAGAGTAGGGCTGCTGAGGAAGCACTGGTGGCTCTTCGCTTCCATGGAGGACTTTTCTTCCTATTCCTATGAGCTTCATTTTTTCACTTGTTAGAACAAAGCAAGAGTGGGCCTTTGTTCCCGACATTCTATGCTCAGCCTGTACATTTATGTCTGTTCTAGAAACACCAAAGCAAAATTATATAATCCAAATAATAGATTATGCCACATTTTTAAAAGATAAACATTAGCTTGGTAAAAAATATGAGATTATTTCAGTAATAAGCCCCAAATGTCTGAGTGGCATGCTAGTAGAGATCCCTTCTACTCCAAACTCATTTCATTTAAATTTCTGTATCTTTAAAGAAATGTATCATTTATTTATATTCAAAGGAACTATTGATAGTTCTATATAGGACAAAAATAATGTAATTTCTTGAAATTAGAATTAATTAAGATAATCACATAGGTATACATGTATGTGTATACATAGATACATACATTTCAAATATTTGATTGTGATTAAAATCACATATAATGAATGTTTTGGGTGCAGATCTCAGAAGTTGTAAAGAGTGTGTTCTTAATCTCCTCTATTTGTATACTATTAACACCGGTTATTCTCACCTGAAATATTTCTTGAAGTGTACTCTGGCTCAGAAAGCAAAGAATATTCTGTATTAAATTTCATTAAAACATAAAGAGAAATTCCTTTTGCTGTAGGGCATTGTCATCACCCCAAGCTGAAGTACAGTTTTCAGAGTCTGTATTCAATAAACAAAATACTTCAGAAAGAAGTAATAATATATAAGGAAAATAAAACAATTTAGCATTCCTAGGAAATAATTTCATTATGTAGTTTATGCTGAGGCTTACAAGTTTTGTCAGCTACTAAAATAAATATCAATTTTACTTCTTACCTTGAATTACAACCTTAGAATTGCAGCAAATGTAGGAGGCAATGTTCCTCTCCTGACTGTTTATCTGGATGTCTTGGACATTGAACCTGAGATTAAATGTAAAGACGGGATGCAGAGTCTGACAGATGAGCTCTCTCTACCAAATGCACCGGTAATAACCAAAAGACCAGCCACAGCCACAATCACAGCATCCACCGCTCCTGGAGCATTTACCTCCAGGTGGGCAGTGGGTGGGTTACATTTCAGACATGATCTCACTTAATTAGTACTCAAATCTTTAAAGTAGGTTTTACCAAACTGGTTTTGTAGACGAGGGAACTGTGACTTGCAGCAGATATTACCAGCTTAAGGCCACGCCCTAGGCAGTGGTGGAGCTGGGAGAATGCTGCTTATACCCACATCAGCCTGGGGTCCAGTGTAAAGACAGGGAGTGGACATTCTTGAGTTCTTCTTTGGAGCATAGAGACAGTGAAAAGAGCTTACCTGATATTGGCACAACGATTGTTAACGCTTGAAAGAAAAGATGATGTAGGTCAAAGATTTCACTTTCATTGAACAAGAGAAATGATTGAGTGCCTCCGTGGTGGTGTTTCATTCATTAAACAAGGAGTTTGTTTTAACACGTGAAAAAATGAAGCTCGTAGGAACAGGAAGAAAAGTCCTCCATGGAAGCGAAGAGCCACCAGTGCTTCCTCAGCAGCCCTACTCTAGGTTCAGAGTTTCAACAGTGGACTAGGCGGTCCTATGCAGAGTTAACCTGTGGCAACCAGCTTCCACAAAATCCTTCTCCATCTTGTTACCTCTGTGACCTTGGGGAAGTCAGCATTTTCATGTGTAAAGTAGGAACAAGACTCTCTATCCTGGAATTTTGATGAGTTAGTGTAAGGAATTTTATAGGCTTATAATCTAACCGTTTTCTTTATAATGTCTGGGACACGCACTCTCATTACATTTGAGTTTTCTGGGTTTTTTTAGTTCCATCTATTTATACCAAGGAAATCTCCCGGGTGGTCATGATTCACAAACTTGATTACTGGCTTTGTTTGGTCTGGTTGTTAAACCTGGCTCAGCATCTCACAAAGCTAAATAACTAGGCAAGCATCATTTTTGGTAGAACTAAAGAGTCTTGCTCCTGGGCTGCGTAATTATTACTGGCTGTTTGTATTAACTGCATGGCAGGTAGGTGGGTTTGTCCCTCTAGTGCAAGTGAGCATGAGAAAGCATTGACCCCTTTTGTTCCCTCATTTTATTACTATTAAATGGAGAACTATTATGTGAACACCTTTGACTTCTGGGTAATAAAAATTTGTGAAATCAAAGAGTGCAGAACTTGAAGGTGACCCACCCCAAAATATACATTTTATGTTTTCACTGCGGGTTCCAAAAAATTGGTGAAATTTTGATAGTTTTTAAAGTTTTGACAGTAGATTTCAGAAGAGACCCATACCTGAGAGCCCTTACTCTGTTTTCAGAGCTTAAACTGGTCAGGTCTTAGATGGGGCAACGTTTTCTGTTAAGATGCTATATGTACAACAACATCATGCATTCTTTGTTTTCCCTTCTTGTTGATATTTACATTAAAAAGAACACCATGGAAAAGAAGTCACACTCCTTATAACAAGTTCCTTTGCTCTCATGCTGACCCCTTCCAGCATGAAGCCAGATGACTGCGGCTGAGAAAGCACACCTCTGTCTTGTAGCAGGTGGCATTGATGTGTTTCTCCCATGCACCCCCTAAATGCTGATGACTTGGGGCAGCCTGACAACACACAATGAACACAGGGATTGAAATCCGAAGCCCCAGGATCTTGTCCTGGCCATGCTGGATAATAGCTGTCCTGCATCCACAGAATCTTTTCATTTTCTCAGGCTTGAGTTTTGCATTTATAAGTACGGGTTTTGAACTAGAACGCTGATCAGCTGACCAGCTGAACGCTGATCAGAACGCTGACCAGCTCTCAAATTTTTGGATCTAGGATTCTTATCGCAAAACCTGCAGGTTACCATTGTGCTTGATTGTCCTGGATGTGAGGTTGCTTGTGAGTGTCTTGACTGCTTGGAGGCTAGGAAATGATTTAGGGGATGAATAACTTTCTAAAAGCAAGCCTTCAAAAGTAGCAGGTTTATATCTGCTTTAATTTTGCCACTGAAACTTAAACTACCCTGCAAATAAGGAAAATTTAGATGATGGTCACTAATCTAGGCATTGAAGAAAGGTTGTCACATCCCTCTTAAATGTTAGCAGAGTTTCTCAAAAGCAAGCATCCACTTGCATATTAACAAAATGAACCATTGATCGCTCATTAGCATGTGCGGTGACAACAGGAAGACGATATTCTGCAGACACATTGACGCCTTTCTCCATTTTCTCCCAGGGTTTTCCAGGAAACACAAATGCAGACAGCGTGGTGCACTACAAACTCCAGCCTCCCTTCGAAGCCAGATTCCTGCGCTTCCTCCCCTTAACCTGGAATCCCAAGGGCAGGATTGGGATGAGGATTGAAGTGTACGGATGTGCATACAGTAAGTGGTGTTTATTCCCTGATGGAAATCGATGACGGAGTGATGTGTTCTAAACACCAAATTGAAAACTGAACTTGACTTCTTCAGCCTTTTAAATACCTGTGCGTGTAGAACTGGGTTTATGGAAAGTCTTGATAATATTATAGTTATTTTAAGGTTGAATTCAGAGGAGGACCTGAAATGAGCCTTAGAATCTTAGCTTCGCAGAGCTTAGCAGAATATCTGTTTCATAGCAGGCAGTTCATAAAATGAACAAAGTTCAAATCAAGAACAGTTACTTATTCTGATTGATGGTGCTGTCTTCTGACACTGGGATGATCCTCCTGTGGGAATACAGGTGAGTGCAGGTGTCCTTGTGTTCCCTGTTCCCCATGATGACTCACTTTTCCCTCTACTTGCATCACTGTGGAACCTTCTTTTGAACATCATTTATGTATTATGTCTTCCCTCTTCCCCACTGATGATAAAAATAAAAGAGCTGGCAGCCAATGTGAGCATAAACATGGGCATAAAAGCGTTCAGTGAAATATATAGGGGATCAACTCTACAGCTGCCATTTTGAAGGTCCAGAATATACTGGTATTTCTTAAATTAACACAAAATGAAAAAATTAATTTAAAAAACAATATTCTAGAAAACTGGAATAACCCAAAGAATACATTGGATGGGAACATCTTGGGGTTTTGGTCACACCTCATTCTGTACCTGATCAGAGCATTAACTTTGCAGAAAAGTGTAACCATAAGATCTACCGTATACAGGACATTTAATGTGTCAGATCCTACCTCCTACAGACATTTTCTCATTCATCTCCCACACCAACCAAATGAATTCAGTATAGTAGTAATCTCACTGCTTCAGAGAAAGAAGAAACTGAACCTTGAAGAAATTAAGAAGTTTGCTGGAGCTATTACGTATTGAATCTAAGATTTAAAACTGTCTTTTTTCCTAATTTTGTTTTCATAACTAGCATACTATTCAGACATTGATTTCTTTATTCCCTCACTTGTCATATATGAATTTATTTATTTGCAGAGAACTGTATTGGATGTGGGGGACGCTTCTAAAATTATTTATTTCTTTGTCAGGATTTTATGAGAAGTCATAAAATTGTACAAAACAAATATAAAATATTGTAACATGAACATGGGGCATGGGGAATAGAGTATTCAGTTAGTTGGGTGGGAAAAGGAACATTTCCAGCAGTCGGTTTTCAAAGTAGAGGGCATGGGCAGTGAGGCAGGAGGCAGGGATGGTGCTTGTAGGAAGAAACAGCATATATAAATTGTGGGAGCAGGAATTTAGTGTTCTCATGGTACAGGGATGGGGGTGGACATGAGTTGTTGAATAGCAGTGATATCATTTCCACTTTGGTAACCCAACAGACAATGGGTGGTTCTGGAGCTGAGTCTCACCAAGCCACCCATCCCATACTCAAGGGTCACCTTCAGCCTCTGTTTCATACCCCTTCCTAATGACCTGTTCCACTTTGGCTCTGCTTCCTAACCCCACCTCTGCTCTCTAGTATTTATGAGTCCATGGAACATTTAGCATAGATGGTGTTGCATTGCTGTGAATCTATTTTCCCTCTTTCCATTGATCATTAACCTTCATGCTTTTGTTTCTGGGATCTGTTGGTGTGCTCACTGCTGCAATGGCTAGGACACCTGATATTTAGAGTTTCTGTTTGATCCCATGAAATTAACATCTCCTTCTCCCATTACTCTGGAATCAACTTGAGGTTTACTGACTTCAAAGCAGAACATGCTCTTTGACGGGGATTTGCCGTTAACTTGACGTTCTTCGTGAGGAGATATTACTCTACTTTCTTGGGTTAGAGGTCGGTACCAGGAAGATCAAAGCTGCGTGTCTGGCCCCCTGAAGGGCCAGTTGGCTGTGCAGCTGTCATGGAACCTGCGTGCATCCTAAATTCAGCAAACATGAGCTGTTGGGCATAAGGGACTCCTAGCATAAAAATGCAAACAGAAAATAATCACCACTATTTGTAAAACAACACAAAATACATTCCTCAATAGTAGTGGCTCTGTTTTGTCTTCATTCTTATTATTAATAATTACTCAAGTGTAGCACTTTGCATTTTTATTTTTGGCAGTAATTTAGTGTGATATGGTTTACAGCTCAAAGTGATAATCATTATCTTTTTTGATGTGTATTTCCACTGCTCTGTTGATAGTGAGAGAATGTCCAAATTGCTTATCTTGGCATTTAATGTCTCTTATATGCAACTTCTTTTTCAGTTTCATCTTTTTACATTCCATTTACAATGATATTTACTATTCCTGTAAAAATTGCAGATTTTCATGGCTTCTTGGCTTGGCATATATATTTTCACTAACTGAAAAGCCCTTCCCCCATTTCTAGAGTAGAAATGGAGTGCATGGGGTCTTCTTAGAGTCCCTGCTGACCTGCATACCAAGGCTAGTGTCTGGCATGGGGTTCCTCCCTTTTCCTTGCCCTGCCCCTCTCTAGCAGTCCCCTCCATCCAATGTCAGCATTCCCTATGTACTTATTCTAGGCTTCGTATTCCACTCTAAAAGCGTTTCTCTTTGAGTTTTCATCCACTTGCTTAAGTTTTCAACAACATTTACATACTGTCTGACCAATTCCAAGTTGACATCCTTGACACAGGTATCTGAAGCCCCACACATCTGGATAATCATCCCCAGTTCTACCCTCATTTCTTTAACGAGGTTGTTAGTCATCTTTTG
The DNA here is from genome assembly GCF_005190385.1 of Monodon monoceros. NCBI lineage: Eukaryota > Metazoa > Chordata > Mammalia > Artiodactyla > Monodontidae > Monodon > Monodon monoceros. The sequence continues at coordinate 18,742,335 of NW_021703782.1, read as the reverse complement.
GGTCTCTTCTGTCCCTTCTTTTCTGCCATCTACTTTGTCTCCCCATGTTCATGCTCTGTGTCATTCTCAAGTGTTCCTTGTCATATTGTGTTGTATTAGCCCCACTACTGTAATGTAATTTTATGTTTATCATTGTGTTTATTGTTTGAATAAGAGAGGGAAGGAAGGAAGACAGGAAAGGAATAGGGAAGGAAGGAAGACAGGAAAGGAATAGGGAAGAAAGGAGAGAAAGAGTACATAAATTATTAGAAACCTGGACTAGAGAGGCACAGAATGGTAAGCCCCATGGGGGTCTACAAGTCATCCATGTGGCACTGTAGTCCTGTGTCAAATCAGGCATTGAAAATCAAGTTGGTTAAGAGGGAATAGAAGAAGGGAATAGAACATATAATTTCCTGTTTTAAAATCTTGTGTTTATTTAAAAGAATACATAAATCACAGCAAGATCTTTCTTGACCCACATCCTAGAGTAATGAAAATAAAAACAAAAATAAGCAAATGGGGCCTAATTAAACTTAAAAGCTTTTGCACAGCAAATGAAACCATAAACAAGATGAAAAGACAACCCTCAGAATGGGAGAAAATATTTGCAAACGAAGTAACAGACAAAGGATTAATCTCCAAAATATACAAACAGCTCAGGCAGCTCAATATCAAAAAAACAAACAACCTAATCCAAAAATGGGCGGAAGACCTAAATAGACATTTCTCCAAAGAAGATATACAGATTGCCAACAAACCATGAAAGGATGCTCAACATCACTAATAATTAGAGAAATGCAAATCAAAACTACAATAAGGTATCACTTCACACTGGTCAGAATGGCCATCATCAAAAAATCTACAAACAATAAATGCTGGAGACAGTGTGGAGAGAAGGGAACCCTCTTGCACTGTTGGTGGGAATGTAAATTGATACAGCCACTGTGGAGAACAGTATGGAGGTTCCTTAAAAAACTAAAAATAGAACTGCCATATGATCCAGCAATCCCACTACTGGGCATATACCCTGAGAAAACCATAATTCAAAAAGTCACATGTACCCCAGTGTTCATTGCAGCACTATTTACAATAGCCAGGGCATGGAAACAACCTAAATGTCCACTGACAGATGAATGGATAAAGAAGATGTGGTACATATATACAATGGAATATTACTCAGTCATAAAAAGGAATGGAATTGGGTCATTTGTAGAGATGTGGATGGACCTAGAGTCTGTCATACAGAGTGAAGTAAGTAAGAAAGAGAAAAACAAATATTGCATATTAACGCATATATGTGGAATCTAGAAAAGTGGTACATATGAACCTCTTTGCAGAGCAAGAATAGACACACAGACGTAGAGAACAGATGTGTGGACACAGGGAGGGAAAGTGAGGGTGGGATGAACTGGGAGATTAGGTTTGACATAAATACACTACCATGTGTAAAATAGATAGATAGTGGAAACCTGCTGTATAGCACAGGGAGCTCAGCTCGGTGCTCTGTGATGACCTAGATGGATGGGATGGGGGTGGGGAGGGAGGTCCAAGAGGGAGGGGATATATGTATACATATAGCTGATTCCCTTCATTGTACAGCAGAAACTAACACAACTTTGTAAAGCAATTATACTCCAATTAAAAAAAAAGAATACATAGACTGTTGCAGTGAAAAACATGTAGGTTTTATATAACAACATCAACATGTGTCAATATTTATAAACCTGTTGTTAACATTCTATAAAAATAATGTGTATTTTGAAATATTTAGGGAGAATATCAAGAGAAAAGTCTGCATATGGAACTTCCTTCTGTTCAGTACTGGTTCTGCTCTAAGTAGATTTCAGTTTAGAAAATGCATTAATAGGAACAGAAGAACATAGGATGAAAGGAGAAATAGTCACCATGACAAAGAAAAACTCTGGAAGTTAATAATGGCCTTTAGTCGTATGACAGAGCGCTGATCTGTATCATCCATTCCAATTATGGCAACAGTAGAAAATACTCAAACTCAATTAGAAAAAGTGTCAGTTCAATTCAATACATGTTTACAGAACTTTTACCCCATTCAAGGCCCCCAGCTGAATAAAATGAGTAAGGCACAATTTCTGTCCTCCAGGTGCTAGGGAGCCAGTGCAGGTGAGGGGAAATGTCTATGTTTTGTAGACCAGCTAAACTTGGGCATAGGTTTCTCATTCTCAATTTATGTTCAAGTATAAATAGAAGATAGATTTTTATCTAAGGGTAAAAACGATAAATTTTGCTAAACTTTGATAATATAGCCTTATGGTTTTATCTGATATTAAGTAGAAAAATATTAAAGTTAAAATAATATTAACCCTAAAATCATATGAAACAGAACAGCCTCTCATATTTTTGTATGTAATAGACATTTGTTTAGTGCTATGTTAATTTATTTAATTTCAATTAAAGTTATTACACAATTACTCACTGATTTATTTTTAATCACCTCCCAAATTATTGCATCTAAAGGAATACATCTAAGGCTTTTGCTGAAAGTAAATATTGAAAGACATACCAATACACATCTAATAAAGTGCAGCAAAACAAAGTGGGTTATAGTAACTAAATTAGTCTAAAGGAATAACTTCTAGGCACTTAAAATGTTATAATTTGCTACCAGAATTTTAATCCTGAAATGACCTGTGATGTTTGAAAAACCTCAGAGTTGGACAATAGGACCAATTATTAAGAAAACGGAATCAATCTCTTATCAGGAACATCAGAAACTTAATGAGTTTCAAATTGCTTTCTTGACCTGATTCACCCCACCCCTTAACCTATTCTTCTTCTAGTTTTCCTCGTCTTGGCTAATGATTCCATCATTCACAGGAACTTACACTAGACACATGGGAGTCACCTTTGACACATGTGTCCCTACACATCTAAAGAATATCAAATTCTGAATATGCTATCTCTAAATTATACCCTAAGTCGTTTCAAATCTCTCCAACTCAACTCACCCACATAATGCAACTCAAGACTCCCCAACAAACTCTTTTCTTTGCGTTAAGTGGTTTACTTGGCTTGAAATGCTTCTTCCCAAGTTTTTCACCTGTCTGTCCACATCCCATCATTCAGGTCTCCACTTAAATATCTCTTCCTCAGGGATGTGTTCCCTGACCGCTGGTACAAATTTGATTCCTCCAAATTCCTCTAAATTTGTTAAGTGTCTGGCTGGTCAGCCTATCAGTGCTTTACCCCCAACAGCATTGAACTCTCAGGCTGGCTGCAATGTTGGCCTTCCCTTATTGCTTGTCACGGAGATAGCTGTTGTTGACAGTGTCCCTTGTGAAGGAATTTTCCATGTGCTTGGCTCCGCAGCCCTAGAAGCACAGTAGAAGTTCAGTGCCGAGAGGCTGGAGGTGGAGCAGCCTCTAGCTGAAAGAACACAGATTCCCACTGTCCTTATTGAGGTTCAGTAGATTTTCTTGAATATATGCTTCTAGATCTGTTATACGTCTGTGGTCAGTTTCCAGTGTCCTTCAGTTGTTATCCTTAACATTTTTTTTCAAGTTTTATCATTGCTTTTGAGAGGTAGGATTTGCCAGGCTTCTCACTCAGCCATTTAGAAGTCTCACCCTTTCAATTATTTTTAAAAGACATTTAAAATCTACATGATAATTTCCTTGTAAATCTGGTATTCTTCATTCCTTTGTATTAATCCATATTTCCATGTATCCTTTTCCTTCTGCCTCAAAGACTTCCTTTAATATTGCTTGTAGTGTGGATCTGCTGGTGAGAAATTCATTCAAATTTTGTATGTCTGAAAAAAGTTGTTATTTCACCTTCATTTTTGTAAATTATTTTCACTCAATATAGAATTCTAGGGTGACATTTTTCCATTTAGTACTTTCAAAATACTGCTCTGCTGTTTTTTCACTTGCTTTTCTTCTGGTGAGAGATTTACAGCCATCTGTGTCTATGTTTCTATGAGTGTGACATATCTGTTTTTCTCTAGCTGCTTTTAAGGTTTTGAGCAATTTGTTTCTGGCGTTCTTTGGTTTTGTTTTATTCTGTTTCTTGTGTTTGGAGTTCATTAGGCTATTTGGATCGGTGGTTGTATAGTTTTCATCAGATTTGGAAAGTTTCAGTCATTGTTTCTTGAAATATTTTCTCTAACCTCCCCCGTCTCTTCTTCTTAAAGGACTCAATTACCACATATATGAGTTAAAGCACATATTAGGTTGCTTGATTTTGTTTTGTCACACACCTCACTGATGTTTTATTTATTTTATTAAATTATTATTTTTCCCTTTTAATTCCTTAGAATATTTCTATTGCTGTCTTCAAGTTTACTGATTTCTTCTTCTGCAGTGTTTAACCTGCCAGTAATCCCACACAGTGTATTTTTTCATCTCAGACATTGAAATTTTCAAATTTTAGTATCTTTTGTGTATCTATTTGACTTTTTGAACATATGGATGGCTGTTATAATAACTACCTTATTGTCTTTCTTTGCTAATAATAATCTGTGTCAATTCTGTATAAGTTTCAATTGATTTTTTTTCCTCAATATGAGTCATACTTTCCAACTTTTTTGTATGCCTGGAAATTTTCGATTAAATGCCAGACATTTTGATTTTTAGTTTATTGGATATTTTTGTATTCTTATATGCTTGAACTTTGTTCAGGAAACATTGAATTGAAGGGGATTTGATCCTTTTAGTTCTTGCTTTTAAAATTCGTTCGCTCACACCAGAGCAGTGTTTAGTCTAGGGCTCACTACTGAGGTAAGAACCTTCTGAGTACTCTAACCAAGGACAGTGAACTATGAGGTTTCCAGTCTGGATGATATGAATGGGCACTATTCCCAACCCCATGTGCATGTTAGCACTATTTCCCAAGTAATCCTTTCAGATGGTTCTTTTCCCAGCATTGATGAGTTTCCTTACTTGCATGCACTGATCAGTGCTTTGCTGAAAGCTCAAGAGGGGTGTGTTGCAGATCACCAGTGTTCCCTCTGTTCATCTCTTTCCTCTCCAACCTCTGCCTATGGACTTCAGGTGCTTTGTTCTTACCAGGCTCTTGACTCTGTCTCCTCTACTCAGGGAATCTGCTGGGCTTTGCCCCAGTTTCTCCTTCCTGCTCTGTGAGATGGAAACTCTCTAATGCAGTGCCCCAAGGAGTTGTAGGGCTTATCTTGTCTGTCTCTATTCTCTGCAACATCACTCTCCTTTATTGCTTGAAGTCAAATATCTTGAAAACTATTGTTTTATGTTATTTCCTTTTTTTTGGGGGGGTTGCTTCAAGTGAGAGAGTAAATCTGGCCCCTGTTACTCCATCTTGGTCAGAAGCAGAAGTCATCAATGCAGTTTTAACTGTTGTTGCACCTCCTTTTCTTTGCCCACTGCTCTAACAATAATCATGTAGCTAATGCCCATTGTGGACTTGCCATGTTTCAGGCACTGCTCTACACACTGTATAGATATTAAGTTGTTTAGTAATCATATTAGTGCTGTGTGGGAGAGACTTCTTTATCCTCTTACAGTTGAGGAAATTGAGGCACAGAGAGGTTAAGTAAGTTTTCCACTATAGAACCAGTATTCAAACCCTTATAGGACAATTCCACAGTCCTTTCTCTGAGCTACTACTCTGTGTTATGAAGGGCTGTTTGTGGGAACAGATCCAGAGGCTGTAAATATATCAGCACAAATTTAGTCTCACTACTGGTAAAATAGATTTCCTTCCCTAACTGGCAAGTATATGTGGGGTTTACTTTAATAATATTGTTAGTGATGTGGTTATCAAAATATAGCCTCAGTTAATAAAACTAATGATTATAAATTAAGATCATGTAAAATTGGAAAAACACTTTCTACTTTCAACTATCATATTTCCTCCTACTCTTTTTTAGAATGTAGCTTCTGTACTCTTACAATAGGGGAAACTATCGCTTCCTATTTCAGTGCATAATAAGTGACTTCTGTGTCAAGTACCCCAATTATTTAAATAGTTGAATTACATACAAGAACATTTTTCATGAGGGTTTCTTATAAAAGTTAAGTATGATGCTAAGTGGTAGTTTAATGCATTATTTTGGTGGTTTCATTCAAATAAATATGATGGATTATTTGTATTATTTATGGACATATAAAATTTTATTTGTTCTTACAACAGTCCAATAGCAAAAATCTCATGCTAGTGGACCGATAGAAACAAAGTCACCTTAGCATTCATTACCAGTGACCTCTGAGATTTGAAAGTTGGCTTCTCTAGGTCACTCCGTGGTCAATGATATGAGGCTCAAGGAAGCCTCTACTCAGTGGAGATTAAAAACTCAAGGGGGGCCACCTGGGGCTCTCCCTCATCCACACTTGGAGAGCTCAATGCTGATGACCTACTGAGCAAAATACTCTCTATCCCAAAATATGAGTATATTTTTTTAATTTACACTTTTTAATCTATTGCTTTTACAAATCATGTTTGAGTAAATAGTGCTAATTTTTTAAAAATTGTATTTACTGACTTGCCAATTTGTTTTCAGATATTCGGGTTACTTTATGAACACTTGTTAGTAAATGACATTTTATAAAATGGATTCTCTATGATGAGGCCTATAATTGACTTTCCAATCTAAACATTCCTGTTAGAAATCATCTTGTGATAATGCATATTCTTATTTATTGTGTGGGCTTAACTGGAGGGCTTCTTGATTAACAGTGTAGCCCATTTTTTGAAGCATTGTTGGCTACTTTCCGATGACTATGTGTAAATTTTATGTGAAGGGTATTGTATGATGATACGATACCTAGATTACCTTGATATTTTGCATTCTTTTCAAACATTTTCACTAGAGAAGAGCCTTTCTTTCTCCTACTTCCATCCTAGGCTGTAAGCTATTTCCTTGTCACTGTAGTTTCCTAGCAACCCACAATAAGACACTAGGATATCACAGGTGCAATATGTTTTTTCACGACAGTAGAAGTGAGAAAGTGAGGGAAGAACCATCAGCTCCAGGAAGGCTGGGCCATGTCTGGCCATGTTTTATCCCAGCATCCAGCAGAGTTTGTGATACTTAGAAGGTGCTACATCAATATCAACTGAAAATAAAACTGTACTTGTGGAATGGATGCAAATTGGGTTGGGGTTGGGGGAGAGGGAGGATGGAAAGAAAATGGTCTTTTAATAACAAAACTATATTACGCCAAAGCAAAATGCTTGCCAAAGTAGAATTTGAAGCTATGGAAGACTGTCTATATAGAAACCAATCTTTAATATTATACAAAAAATATATAACCAGGATCTGAAGTATTGACCTATTCTTTACCTTATAAAATATATATTCCAGAATAGCCACAAAGTGTATTGAATTATGCAACACAAAAGTCAAAAAAAATAATGAAATTTGTGATTTCCTATATAAAATAGGGTTTTCGATTTTTCAATCATAGAAAGATTGCAAAATGTCTGGTTGTGAGCCCATTCTTACTGCTTAACAATCAGAAACCAAGCACAGCAACCATCACTGGATGGTTCTGCAGATTGGGGGATGGCAAACTTCTTCTGTAAAGGACTGGCCAGCAAATATTTTAGGCTTTGCAGGCACATGTGCTCTCTGCCACCTACTCTTGGTTTTTAAGCTCGTTTTTCAACAAGTCTTTAAAAATTAGCTCATGGGACTGTACAATAACAGGCTGCAGAGGGATATGGGAAGCTTAACATTCCGGACTTCCAAAAGCAATTCCTGAATTTTATCTATCTCTATTAAACCTCTTGAATTGAGCTTAAGTTTATTATCATTTAAGATTTTAGTTAAAATCTCAGAACTGTTACAAAGTACATTATTTTTAAGTGGTTTGGCTTTACTCAGTTGGCTACCTATCTATATTATAATTTAGTCACTTGAGGCTTATAAAAAAATCTGTCAAAATACATGTTGAATCTGCCTCATAAGATATAATTGGATGACTCACATGTGGTTAATTGTTCTAGGTACAAGTGTTAGTGATCACATTAGAAGGAAAGTCAAAACATTAGGACAAAAGAGTTTTTTTAAGACCATTCTTTTGCGTTTCTATCACCTAATAAATTTTTCACTACTCCATTTTGCTTGAGGGGAATATTCCAGGAAATATAATTTAGGTGCCTTAGAGCAGTGGTTCTCAAAATATAGTCACAGACAGGCAGTATCAACATCACTAGGGGACTTGTTAGAAATGCAAATTCTCAGGCCCCACCCCAAACCTGGTTAGACAGATTCTGAGATGGTGCCCAGCAATCTGTGTTTAACAAACACTCCAGGAGATTCTGATCCCAAGAAGATCAATATTACTATTAAAAAGCAAAACAGCAACAGGGAAGATGAGGACAAAAATTATTCGATCAAAATAACCCTGGCAAAATCATTTACGGAAAAAAATTTATTAGCTAACTGCAATAATAAGCCTTAATTATTATCATTGCCTTTCAGTGACACATAAACTGTACTGCAAAAATGTGAAAGCATTTAAATTCTTTATTATCAAGTTTTCATTAGTTTGTCATCTAATACTCTAAGGGACATCATTTGAATTTGACAGTTATGTTTTTATCAGGCATGTTTATTTAATTATGCAATGAAGAATAATTATTTGCTTACACAACTTATAGACAGAGTGCAGTGTTTATATATTTTACACTATGTATGTGAATCAAACTTCTGAATTTTCAAAAGGTAGCTGCATAAAATGGATGATTCTTCTAAGTTGTGAACATAAAGTGTTTTCTGGAAATATTTTAGTTAATCTCAATAAAATGCAGGTCGAAGTATACATTAGTCACAACTTTTTGTGAAATTAAATAAACAACATCCTATCATTGGCTTGAAAGACGTCAGCTTCATATTTTATTGGCTTTCTCTTAGACCTTTATTTATGACACAAATGTATTATTAATTAAAGGACAATTATGTCTTTTCTTTTTACTTGTGAAATAGGAAAAATATGACATTTTTCTGGGTAATAGAAATGACTTTGTGTGTATCTTGTTCTGTCTTCAGTTGGTTTCACTGTCTTTTTTATACTAATGATAAAATATAACTACTTAATATAAACTGAGTGCAAGTGACCTTGATAGTTGGAAAGATAGGACACTGTCAGAAAGTCGAGAGAACATGGCAGCAGTGTAGCAATGGCCTGCTACAGTGGAACAATTTTCATAGTATGCTTAGGGTACAACACAAAATAGGTGTGCCCTTTTGTGCTGTCACTGGGCCGAAATGTTGGGAGAAAAATACATCCTGTTAACTGAAGACGTTTTAATATGAGTGTAGGGTAGTATTTAGTATGTCTGGTGTCTTTATGTGTGTCTTTTATGGACAGACAAAGGTATATCAAAGTGACTGCTTATGTGGAAATTGTTAAAAGTCAAAGCTGCTTGTTCAGAAACAATTAAGCCATTTACATTGAGTGACACTGGTATTTTACCTCTTACCAGTGTGTGAGAACTATTATAACTTTTCAGAAAAACAGAAATGTTGAATGATTGTTAAACATGCAAGGAGACTTTATTCAAGGGACATGGACTTCAGCTTTTTTCCTGATCTTTATTATTTACAGGATGAAAATAGGCCTATAAAAGACAGGAGCAATTAGAATTATTCAATGAGAGTATTTCTAGATGATACATTTTGGGACAATGTCAGAAAAGGTTAAGAGTGGAGTTTAGATATATCAACTACCAGTATCAAGAGAAAATTAGCAGTAGAGATTTTTCCCCCTGCATTAAACAAACCAGAGATATGCTATGTATGTGTATGTGTATGTTGACTTACACATTTCAATGCACTAATAAGAACATATTATACTTAGACCACTTTTTAATGTCTTCCACTGTAGGATCTGAGATGGTTCATTTTGATGGGAAAAGTTCCTTGCTGTACACATTTAATCAGAAATCCATGAATCCAACAAAAGAAGTTATTTCTTTGAAATTTAAAACCAGAGAGAACAATGGGATTCTACTCCACAGAGAAGGACCAAATGGTAAACATATCACCCTGGAGTTAGTTAAAGGAAAACTCATCTTATTCCTTAATTCAGGTAAAAAACTACAACGTGGTGTTTTTGGGAATACTATTTAGACAAAAGTATCTTTTTATAATGAATTTTTTCACAGTTAAGTAATTAATTTAAAACCAGAATACTTTTGGATGTGAGGACGATCTGGCTGTGACACCTGTCACCCCATTGATTGCCAGGGTTGATTCGGCTGATCTGGCTGTCTAGGCAGGTGTCCCCTTCCACCCTCACTGCTCCATGTGCATCCCTCCCAAAGCTGTGGGCTCGGTCGAAGAGGACGACCTTCCCCGATAGAGAAGGACCGTTCTTCAGTCAAGGCTATACGAGTAGCTGTGCTCCCCTGCTAGAACCTCCAAACAAGCTCTCAAGATCCATTTGTAAGAGAACATAGGGTAGTCAAGCTTCCAAGACTCCAGACACATCCAAATGAGGCACTGCATGTGGCAGTCTGCTTTTCTTTAAATTAAAAAAAAAAAAAAAATCTTTTAAGAAAGAAAGCAGACCCTATAAATAATTACTCTGAAGACCAGAACAGTCCAGGCAAATGGAAAATTCAGTGCCTAATAATAATAAAACAAGTAAGATAGAATATGTTACTCAAGATCAAAAGAAGATTGTATTTAGGACTAAGATAAAAGCAGATGACCAGTTCATGGGATAAAATGATGTCAGGAAAGTGTAACTGTTGTGAGAAGTGCTGAACTTCAAAATATTGTAGAAATCTTGGTACTGAACTGGATGGAACAGTGCCTTTACCCTTCCTCTCTTTTCAGGCGATGCTAACCTGCCCTCCCCTGATGCCCTCATGCTGGGCAGCCTGCTGGACGACCAGCACTGGCATTCTGTCCTGATTGAGCTCCTCGATACTGATGTCAACTTCACCGTGGACACGCACACTCATCATTTTCGGGCAAAGGGAGAGTCCAGCTATGTGGATCTTGATTATAAGGTGTGAAAATGACTTTTTAAGTATTACAGATTTTATCACTTAAATGCAAACTAAACTTCTAGAGAAAATACTGCTACATAGAGAAATTCCCTTTCCTAGTAATTCAGAATTCTGGTAAAATATTCCCTATGGGTGATAATTGCACAGTGGGAGACGCATGCTTGAGCTATTGAGACATTTTATCCCTTACAGATGTTAGTCTTCACATGAGAGTAAATAGTCATTAAGTTTAGGAAATCTATACCTGAAGAGCTACCAATAAAACAAGGAACATTTTTAAATGCAATTGTTTACACTGTTCTTCTGTATTCCATCTGGTGTTTGGCTGGGAATATTACCTTGGAGATTTCTGTGTTTTAGGGCAATCCTAAACAGGAATAGCTACCTAGGATAACTTGGAGAAGTAATCACCGTATATTCCAACCTGATTTTTTAAGTGACAAGAAAGCCAAATGCACACAACTCAGAATACTGTTTCTTGGGATTTTTAAAGGCCTAACAATATTTGCAGCATGTTGCCTATGTGTGTCTAACCTACACTGAAATGCAGCATTTGTTCTGCCAGTTCTGCTCAGTGCCTCTCTCAGCAAGCCAGATTTCAACATTCATTTGGTATGAGTGCCCTCAGCAGCAAAGACCAGCTGGAGATTCTGGTTTTGAAAGATGTTATCAATGGCTTTATTATTCTAACCTATCAGAGTCATGGCGAAGACCAGGATCCTACAGGCTGGTTTATAAAGTAGAATATCATCACAGTAGGCTGCATTGTCACACAAATCAAGATTTACCATGGACATAAAGATGCAGCATTCTTCACCAACAAAAATGACAGAGCCATATGAGCAGCAAATTGTAAGAAGGATATTTAACGTATTTACCTAAATGTAATAAATAAAACTTTGGTAAATCTGCATATGAAGCTTCATTTGAAATTAACATGATAAGGTAAAATAATGCCAAATAGATTTGAGACAATTGTCACTGTACCTGCTAATCATACATGTTTAGGCAGATACTCAGAAAATCATTAAACAATATTATTTATGTCATTTTTTTCTTTCTAAGATCAGCTTCGGAGGGATTCCTCGACATAGAAAATCAGTGGCTTTCCCACATAAAAACTTTCATGGCTGCTTTGAAAATCTCTGTTATAATGGGGTGGATATTATTGATTTGTCCAAGAAACACAAACCACAGGTCCTCATCATGGTAAGAAAGTCTATATGCAAGTTCAAGAGAAAAGGGAGCTGTAATTTTTTTGATTGATTCAGCTTTAAAATATACCTCTTCTGAAGGCAGGGAAGGTACAAATCATATGTACAGGTATCCTTGGGGGATTGGTTCCAGGACCCCCCGATTGGAGCAATCCAAGAATGCTCAAGTCCCTTGTATAAAATAGCACAGCATTTGCATATAACCTAGGCACATCCTCCCATATACTTTAAATTGACTCTAGATTACTTATAGTACCTAATACAATGTAAATGGCATATAAATAGTTGTAAATACAATGCAAATGATATGTGAATAGTTGCTGGTGCAGGGCAAACTCAAGTTTTGCCTTTTGGACCTTTCTGGAATATTTTTTCTAAATATTTTCCTGGTTGGTTGAATACGAGGATGCAGAACCTGGCATAAAGAGAGCCTACTGTACTTTTTCGTTCATGTTTGGTTTAATTTTTATATAGGTATGGAAACAGATGAATACTTTCACAAAGATGTTAAAGTACAATCATATAAAGCTTTTTAATGCAGTGTCTTTTTTTTTTAATTAATTAATTTATGTATTTACTTTTGGCTGCATTGGATCTTTGTTCCTACATGCAGACTTTCTCTAGTTGCCGAGAGTGGGGGCTACTCTTCGTTGCGGTGCACGGGCTTCTCATTGCAGTGGCTTCTCTTGTTGCGGAGCATGTGGGCTTCAGTAGTTGTGGCACGTGAGCTCAGTAGTCATGGCTTTCGGGCTCTAGAGTGCAGGCTTAGTAGTTGTGGCACATGAGCTTAGTTGCTCCACAGCATGTGGGATCTTCCCGGACCAGGGATCAAACCCATGTCCCCTGCATTGGCAAGCGGATTCTTAACCACTGCGCCACCAGGGAAGCCCATGTCTTTCTCTTTGATTGGTTTCCTCTTCCTTCTTTCTCCCTTCTTTCCACATGGCTAGTCCCTCCATCAAGCTGAGATGTCAATAAGCTAGCATTTGTCCTTCCTTCTTTGGTCCATAATATTATACTGATCTATAAAGGAATCCTGTATAGATAAGTACACTCATACTCACACATGTATTTATGAATTTATATGCCTTCATATTTGGCATTGTTAAAAAAAAATCATTTTATGTAAGCTTTTCTCCATCTTGATTTTCTAATTCAACTATACCTTGTAGGAATTCTTTTCAGTTATCAGGAATAGTTCCACGTTAGAATTTCTATGTCACTTTCCATTATGAAAGTGTACCATTATTTATTTAGTCATTTCCTACCCAAGGCATCTGCTTTATCTCTACTTTTTTACAACTATAAGCTCACAATTACACATGTGTTTTCAGATACTGGGGGCTTTCATTTTGATGGGACAAAGTTTCGAAAGTAGAATTTCTTGGTTGAAAGTTTGAAACAGTTTTAAATTTTAATAAATGTTTTTGGATTGCCTTTCAAACATGACACTTCCCACCAGCAAAATATGATAGAGCCCTTCCATTACATCTCAGGCAGCCACATGTTCCACATCTGTTAGACTCTTGCCAGCTCAAGGAACATGAACTAATATCTCATTGTTACTTCATGTTTATGTGACTACTGGTGAATTAAATAATCTTTTCACCTGTTTCTTGCCCATTTGGATTTGCTTTTCTGATCATTGTTCAGTCTTACTGTTTTCCCTATTTTTTATTTTATTTTTTTAACTTTCTGTTAATTTACAAGAGAGTTTTATATTTGATAGATAATCCTTTGTCATTCATAGTCCATATATTTTTTCAGATTTATCAATTTTATATTAAATATGTTAAGTATATAAATATTTTTATTTGTATGTGGTCAGTAGGTCTGTGTATTTCTTTATAGCTTTGGAATGTCTCTAAAATTCTATAACCTGTACATGGTCTCATGGATTTTCTTGTAAGAATTTTTAATTGGTTTTATTTATCTATTTATTTTTAATTTTTTAAAAATTAAGTCTGATTGAAATTTATTCTTTATGTGATATATGATAAAATTTAATTTTTATATGCTGCCTTATTGATATCCATTTGTTCCTACACTACTTAGTAACTAACCCAAACTTTATCCCACATAGTTGAATTTCATTACATACTAACTTTACATATATTCTCAGATCTTTCTGTGGGTCCCTTATTCTGTCCCACTGCTATGTCCATTCCTATAGTAATAACACAGTGACTTGATTACAGTGACTTCATAGTATGCTTTGCTATCTGGTAAGTTAAGTTCTGCCTCACTCTTTTTCTTTGCATTGTATTTTTTGGAGAGAAAGGGCAATGTTTGGGGATTTATTCTTCTATCTGAAATTTATGAAAATGTTTTTAATCCCAGGGAAAATTTTTGTAGAGAGCTTAGTTGGAGTTACATTAAGTCCTTCCCATCCAGACACTATAATTAAAAATAGTTTGGAGGGCTTCCCTGGTGGCGCAGTGGTTAAGAATCCGCCTGCCAGTGCAGGGGACACGGGTTTGAGCCCTGGTCCGGGAAGATCCCACATGCCGCGGAGCGGCTAGGCCCGTGAGCCATGGCCGCTGAGCCTGAGAGTCCGGAAACTGTGCTCCGCGACAGGAGAGGCCACGACAGTGAGAGGCCCGCGTACCACAAAAAAAAAAAAAATAGTTTGTTCCTGGAGCAATGGAAGTATCCTAGGGATTAAAAGTGTCTTTAAAAACAGAATTATATAAAAAATAAAAACAACCTGCTAGGCAGGTCAGATCTTAGGCTGACTGATCGCCCTCGGTGACTTGGTTTGTGAGAGCTTTGGAGACAAAACTAGCCTGCCTATGGCAGGACCAGCCTGGCCATATCCTTTTCTTCAGACGCACGAAAGCGCGTCTCCTACCTAGAGTAAGATGTATCTGTTACCTGAGTGACACACTTATAATCTCATTTACATAACCAAGGCAAGTACAAGAAAGTTCTTGGTGTATGTTATGCTTGGTGCTAGCCTTCACATTGGATAAAAACATCTAGTACCTCAAGGGAAGAAAACTGTCTCTCCTACTCTTGTATCCCACACCCAGCATTAGGCCTGGGAGAGATGTGGCTTGGGATTCCTTTGCAAATGCTGAGAAATGGAGAAGATGGACAATTTCTAAGAGACTCAGAAATAGGTTTGCCCAGCTGAACAGTGCTTAAAGGGACCTATAAGGTAAATCTGGATTTAAGTTTCATGGGGAAGCCTAATTTTTAAAGGCCTAGATTGCTGGATCATTGATAAGAAATTCTGTAAATTTTGGAAAATCTGTTGTCAATGAAATGGAAACATCCGTCCTGTGTCTTCCTAAAGCCTCTTTCACTGTATTCACAGGGAAATGTGTCCTTCTCCTGCTCGCACCCGCAAACTGTCCCCATGACTTTCCTGAGCTCCAGGAGTTATTTGGCTTTGCCAGGCACCTCCGGAGAGGACAGAGTGTCTGCCATCTTCCAATTTCGAACGTGGAACAGAGCAGGGCTGTTGCTGACCAGTCAGTTTCAACACAGGTCAGGAGCTTTCATCCTTGTTCTTAATGATGGAAAACTCAAGCTGAGTCTCTCCCAGCCTGGACATCCAGTAAGGGACGTCACAGCAGGTAATAAACATCTTCTCTGTGATTATGTATAGGTATTTGACATGACTATACCTTCTTACATGTAAACCTAAGATTGGTGATCTCTAAAGTAAATGAATGACTGAATCCATGAGATATTCATAATCCTACTAGAGGGAACTAGATTCTTTTTTCCTTTGAAATAGGTAACTCCAGGCTGTTGGTGTGTCAGTCAGTGTGACAGAAGTTTACCTACATCAAAGCATAATTATCAAAAAGTTTAAAAATAAATGATTATCAAGTTATGGTTAACAAAGGGGGAGGAGAGGGAGGGATAAATTAGGAGTTTGGGATTAACAGATATGCACTGCTATATATAAAATGGATAACCAACAAGGACCTACAGTATAGCACAGGGAACTATACTCAATATTTTGTAATAACCTGTAAGGGACAAGAAACTGAAAATGAATATATGTATTTATATATGGCTGAATCACTTTACACCTGAAACTAACACAACATTGTAAATCAACTATACTTCAATAAAAAAAGAAAATTAAAAAAAGAAAAAAAATTATAAGTTTGTAGCCAGTAACTAGCAGTAAACTTGAAATACTAGAAGACATTAGCCTAATCCCAAGTAGTCTTGAGAAAATAGATTTCTTTGAACTGCCTTTTAAACCTATATACACATTGATTTTCAAAATAATGTAAGTTATTTTTCCCTCTTACATCAGAGCCGCTGCTTCCTTTGTACCTACTTGTTTTTGATAAGGCTTCTTCTTACTGGGTGAATGTTCTGTAGTTTTCTGAGAAGAACCTGTTTATTTCTAGACTCACTTCTAAGTCATGTTATTTTTGAACTTTGGGGACTGCTTTGCATTTAAAAGTGATAAAATTTAAACCCAAGCAGGACCATGACATGTCATTCCCTGAATGTTGAATGTGAAAGGAGTATCTTGCCTGACCTATGGTAATCAGTTTTGGACTAAAAAGCTGGGAATGAAAATTAAATTTTCCCTTCTTTTTATAAATAAAAAATATGTGATGGTCAGCATGCAAATGAACTGAGTTGATAGTGTCAACTCAGGTTCAGTAAATTGCCTAATCTTGGTTTGTGTAGATTTATAATTTACATGTAATATGAGCTAAAAGAGATAGCTATTTAGTGTTGTTTCACATGGGTACACACCACCCTTTCTCCCAACACACATATATATTAGTTATTGAATTTTTTGTAAGCTGGCACTGACACATAAATATTTTATTGCACCAATTTTTAAGGTTTTACAGTGTAATGTGCTATTTTTCAGAAGCAAACCAAAGAGAAATTTCTCATGATGCTTGCTGCTTGCTTACGTAGCACATAAAGGGGAATCTTTTATACATTTGAAATAGTTGAAAAATAAAACAGGCTGCAGTGTTTTTCCACTTTAAATCTTGTATCAAGTACCCAACCCATGTATCAGATTGAAACTTAAATTTCATTAAATGACATTGAAAAGACATCTTTGAACGTATTTCCAGGTTTTAGATAATTTTTCCCAATAGTTACCTCAAGATAGTTCTGAAGAGATTGAGAAATGTACCAAGAGTGGATAATCTGGTGCATGTGTGTTCATATGGCTGAGCCCAGGTGGGGAAGGGTCGTGGAAATAGAGGAAAAGTGGGAGCAACAGAGGAAGAGGGAGAAAATGAGTGTGCGTGTTCACCGATGGAGTTCCCTTTATGTAAGAAAAGACACAATTCCACCCTTTGCCAAATTGTCTCTACTGCCGTGGTCATTATCTCCTATTATTAGAATAAATTATGTGGCTTAAGCAAGTGAGCAGGGTTGTATGAGAGGATTCCCATCCCATGCATGTTTCTAAGTCTGCCTCTGCCCCTTTGATATATAGCCCACTTCTTCTCCTGAAGCCTCAGTGTCCTCATCTTTAAAATGACACTAATATGAGTTATGGTGAGAATCCAGGGATATAACATATATAAACTCTTAGCACAGCACTGTTTATTAACAACTTCTGGTTATTAATATTTCAACACTAGTCCCACAGCCACGGCATCCCCCCAGATTGAAGCCTTTCGAGGGGCTGGAGGAGTGTAATAGAATTAGCATCATCTTCATAGTAGCACAAATCAAAAATACAAAATCTACTCTCTGGTCTCCATCCAACCTTTGACAATAGTGTTGCCTGGGAAATAGGCTGTCCTTTCATCAGAAGTGAGCCGAGTTGAAACCACACTAAAGAAAAACAAAGGATGAGAATTATAATGGATAGATGGAGAAAATGAATATAAATGCCTGCATTTTATTTTTAAATTAGAATGACCACTTTTTCTAAGAACAGTCTTGTATTATATAGGCGAATGGCATCTATTACAAATTGAAGGAGATATTCTGAGGGCTTTCTGCAAGTTCTCCCATGAAATAACTCCGTATGCTAGATAGGTAGAGAGGGAGAGAGGGAGACAAAGGAGGGGCGAGAAGGTGAGAAAGGGGGAGAGAAAGAGAGGAAATAGTTCTCAAAATCAAACTAAATACTGGGTTTTAATGACAGATTTTAAGTGGACATAGTTATCATACTGACAGGTATACTATGTAACCTTTAAGAGAAACACCAAATGATAAGACTGGAAGGAACATTTAGAGATTTTTATTGTTGTTCATTCTCTTTAGCTCTAGGATTACAGAACTTCTTTCAAAACTTTATTTCAATTTCATAATATATGTTTTAAGTGTCTAACCTAAATCCTCCATATTCTAGTTCTCGGCTTTTCTCATGATCTTTCATGAACCAATGTTGAGTTTTTGAAAATGTTTCTGGCTTCACAAATATAAAACAAAAAGCAAGAGTCTAACATTTTTATTGTGTGTACATGTGCATGTGGTAGAAGTAACTAGTGACTTTAAAACTGTCCCCTCCCTGAAAGTGAGAAAGTGTTGGGAAGTATCATAACTAATGTTTCTGAGAAAAACTAAGTTATAGCTGTTTTCACAACAGGATCTTTGACCTTCTGTGTCATGTTAGAAACATTTCCCATTCAGGTGGATCTTGAGTCCACGTCAAAGTCATTAGTGAGAGATCAAGCAGGAAAAAAAAAGCTGGTTTGAAGAGCATTTGAGAGACATGGATTCGCATGGTCAATTGGGCTATATATACCAAAATATGATATTAAATTAGATAGGACTGGTTAACTTTCTCCCAGGAATACCACCATATTTGGCGGGGGGCGGGGGGGTGGCTAACATCTCCATTGGACTCTAACATAACTTCTAATTCTCACAGGTTGACTTCTAAACTTACAGAGTTGTAAACAGTCTGTACCTTTATCATTCGTAAAATATATTAGTTAAATATATTGGGACATTCCTGAAGATGCTCAGATTAGAGTCATGCCAGCTGACTAGCATGCTCACACATGGCATCAAAAATTCAAGCAGTCATCCCACTGTTGTTTTTCAGTGAGCGAAAGTATTTCTTTATGACCCCCTTCCCTGTTGACCAACATAATTTCTAAAGATTCCAATTATTCCCCTCCCCCCTTCCCCCTTAATTGAAACATGCATCTCTTGGGACTGCTGTGGGAGTTGCAGTGACTTCCTGTGAAGGGGAAGAATCCCTTGCCCTTGGCCAAGTGACTTGTTTTAGCCAATGACATGTGAGCAGAGGGGGCCTGGGCCACATCTGAGTAGAAGCTGCCAATGCCATAGCAAGATTCTCCCAAGTGCCGTTTTCTCTAAGTCGTGAGACAGGGATGGGGGCTGTGCATTAGCCTTGGTCCTGCATGAATAAACGCCTGGAACACAGAGGCCAGAGACCCAGCTGGCCTAGGGCCAGAGCAAGAAACAAACCCTAGTTGTTACTCATTGAAACTTGGTGGTTGTTGGTGTCCACAAAATAACCTAGTAGAAACTAACACAAATTGTCTGGGTGAGTGTACTGGGACAAGTACTGCTTATGGATTTATCTGCATGACACAGCATAGGTTTTTCATTCAATAGAAGACGCAGCAGGTAAGTCTGTAGGAGAGTCATGCACAGTTGGTAGCTCGTCAACAATTCAACTAATTGGCCATTCTCAACTCCACCACTTGAAGAAAATATAGATATTTTTCTCACGGATTCAAGAGACAGTGCTGCTTTTAAAGGACTGATAATCTTTTTTTTAAAAAATAATAATGTAATAATAGCTTGATATACTGTATCAAATTTGGAAAAAGAATAGAAAATGTAAAAATGACATAAAATGAAAAACACAATTCCCTCATCTAAAAATGAAGGTTAATATTTAAGAATATTTCTTGCCACTCTTTTCCATGTTTATATAATGCTTGAATTTGTACCCACACACACATACTTTAATGTAATGCTTTTATAACTTTATATTCTATGAATTTTCATGTTTTATTAATACTTAAATTATTATTTTTAAAGACTGCCAGTATATTTTTTTCTAAATAGTCTACCCAGATTATTATAGATAATGACAATATACGAAAGTAAGAAAAAGTTTTTATTTTTATAACTTATATTTTTGAAAATACCTGTACTTCTCAACATCTCAAACTAGATGGACTAGATGAGACTGAAATACGCCCGATGCCATGTAATTGGAAATATTTTATCATTTCATGATTGTTCAGGGTCACTCATGGAAATTTTATTCAATTAAGGCCCTAAGACTTGAAGAAACCAATGCTGCACTTTCCAAGGCAGAATGTTTGGGCGATCCACTCTTGTTTCCTCTTTACCCCTTTCCTTCTGATTTCTTTCTTTTCTTTTCTATTTGCACATTTCTGACTAAATTGAGTGATGAGAAAGTGAAAAACACCCCTGGCAGTGTGCATATAGGCTGTAATATTCCTAACTGAACATAATAATTTTTGTTATTACATAAACAAGTACCAGACAGGCCAGTCCATGACTGTGGTGGATAAGATGCAAGGACCCTCTGCAATTAGAAAATTTATTCAACAACCCCCTCTTCCTATTGACATGGGTAGCACTTTCCTCTAGATTAGAGTGACCAGCATACCACATCACCCAATTGCCTACTTAGAGCCCCCTAGCCAAGCCCACATCTACCCTACACCTCTCTCTGTCTCTTTGTGTCTTCCGTGGTGCATTCTCCATTGCCCAGCCAGCTAAATGACCTGGGTGAGGTTCAGGTGAGTTCTTGGTGGTCTGTGGCAGGTGGTCCAAGGTAGGTATATTGTTTTCAAGTACAGGCATCTGTAGGGTTTATAGGAATCTCTTTTAACCCATTTTGTTGACTTCCAGGTGCTGGATTGAATGATGGGCAGTGGCATTCTGTGTCCTTATCTGCAAAAGGGAGTCACCTGAGTGTGATGGTGGACGGTGAGGCAGCCTCCATGGCTCATTCCCTGCGTGGGCAGATTGATTCAGGCGACACCTATTATTTGGGGGGTAAGTGAAAGCAACTGAGCTACACTGGCAATCAAACCATCATTATCTTTCTAGCTCCTGCCTTCTAACCCACGTTGTTAAATGAAAATTATTACCGAAGAATGATTTTTCTCTTTCAGTTGTAGTCATTGGGAATGCTGAGTGGACAAAGATGATAAATTATGGTCTAAAATGCAAGTCTACTAGTTGGCTTTGTTTAAAAGTGCACGTAATAAGATTGGTTTTAAATTCAGCACTTGTTTTCAACTATGGCTGCACATTGCAATCACCCAGAAAGCTTCAAAATTCTGATGCTTGGCTGCATCCCCAGAAATCCTGATTTAATTGGTCCCTGGACAACAGGTTTCTTGATGCTCTCTGGGTGATTCTATGTGCAGACAATATTGCAGGTCATTGCTCTCTCTCTCACCCTTAATACCTTGCCATAGGGAATTTTCTTAATACCAAGTGACCCTTGTAACCTTTCCTTCAGATTTTATGTGCCAAGTTTATTGCTTCATGTGAGTGTTCTTCTTCTGTCTGTTGGCTTCTCTTCTGCCTGGAGCCTGGCTACTCAATGTGTGGTCCATGAACCAGCAGCATCTGCATTACCTGGAAGCCTCTTAGAAATGCAGGTGCACTGTCCCTGACTTCCTGACCAGAATGTGCATTTCACCAAGATCCCCAGGTGGTTGCACTTTAAATTTGAGAAACATTCTATTCCCCACTGCCTGTACAAAGGGCATCATTATATACAACAGAGGAAGAAATTAACTTAATGGCTATTAATATGTCACTCATTGCTTAGTGATGGATTTTACCAAGACAGCACCAGGCCGTCTCCCCGGGACTGTAGTGTATGGGTGTTTGCTTGCTTAGTGGACTTTGCCTGAGTCCATCCAGGATCTTTTCCACCAGGGAGGGGGAACTTCTGAAGGTAATAAATCTCCATCCCTGGGGCATTCGAGTGAAAAATCCTGAGCCGCTGGAAGCTTAGAACTGTCACCTGTAAGATTTATTTTTTAATCTTGGCTTGAAGTCCTCTCTGACGTTATTGCTGTTTTGCACTTTATACTTGTCTTTTTCTAAAATAAGTTTGGAATCATGGTGGAGATAGCTTGATAACCCAACAAGAAAGTATAAAATTCTCCCTTGAGAACTGACAACAAGCACATCAACCATGGATCAGGTTGTTTAATCTTTCAAGTCCCCTAAAGCAACCTTTACTGTGAAAGGTGAAAACATGCCAGCAGCTTTAAAAGATCAGAAATGTGGCGCATTTCCTTGCTTGTTAAATGTGGTGCATTTCTGACCCAGATACTCTTTTCAAACTTTACATTTCTGATGGATTTTATAGCTCTGGAGAGAAACAGATTCCTTCAAAACTAAATAAAGAATTTATCCAAGAGCTATAATTTAAAAGTTAAAAGATTTTGAAGCACTAAAAGATACAGAAAGAACAATCTGTGCTCTAGTGTTTAATGACACAAAATAAAATACCTTTAACATTTGTATTAAAAAGTAAAAAAAAAAGTACTTTTCGAATCATCTTTCATGTTGAACATTCTACATACTCAGAATGTGGAATGCACAGCTACATGAGAGTAGGTACGTCCCATAAATATTTACATACTGATGTGACATGAGTCAGTTATTACTATGAAATAGATCATATGCACACATTTTAAGAAGACTACTATTGTTTCCTAAAAGAGTATATGTGGGTGCATCCCCACATCTACAAAACTAACCACTACAACACATTTGAATCTTCCCTTGCTCCTCCAGACTTTCATTCCCCTAGTTAAGTATTACCCTGCTTTTATTAAACCAATCTTTGTATTGTTTTTCTTTGTAATCTATCATGTATGTAGGTAACTTTAAACAATAAATTGTCTTGTGTTGCCTTGCTTTTAACTTTATAAATAGGATATTCCTGCATATATTCTTGTGTGACTTGCATTTTTTTTGTTCTACATTAGTTTTTGAGGTCCAGCCATGTAGATATGAATAGCTAATCAATTTTCATGGCTGTATGCTTTTTGATGCATATTATACCATGTTTTACACACTTATTTCACCATTTTATGTTAATAGACATTTTGATTGTGCCCATTTTTTATTATAAAAATGCTATAAATATTGGTACAGCTGCTAAGAACCATCTTGCCCGTGATTTTTAAATTTTCCTCATGCACAAGCTATCTGACATTCCTAACAAGTACAGTCAATTTAGTGAAACAACAGTCAGTATCATGGTTTTAGTGGCACGCTCCAATGGTTAAGATGAATGAATGCTCAAGAACCCAGTTGTCACATTGGTTGTGCACATAGACCCAGCCGTTGGCTCCACTAATATCTATGAAAGGACCCTAGAGCTCTAGAGGAAATGTGTTGAAAAATGTATAATGAGCCTTTCTTGTGTATTTTCATAAAATTGTGCTGATGTGCAGGCTGTCTTGTTAATATAGCTTCCAAGAAGAAAGTGTCCCTAAGATGAGTGGAATTACAAAGTTTAAACATTCCATGAGACAGTATAATGACTTTTCTTTATTACAACTTTCCTATTTTTCTGATGTAATTCTGTGTTGGCACTGAGTGGCAAAAACAGAACTTGCAGTCACAGCACTTTCTTCCTAACCAATGTATAAATTTAGAGTGACCTCTATACGCGTGGCTATAAATATCCAGTTGATTCCTACAGAACAGTTTCAGCCACTGAGTCAAACGAACTTAGTCAACTATACGTTTTATATCGACACAGCAGCATCTTTTTTTCCTAGACAAAGAATATATACTATTTTAAAAATTCAAGTAATGCCTTTGCCAAACTAAAACAAACAAACAAAACCAAAACACACTAATTTACTAATGTTAAATAAAAAGGTGGATACTATTTTTACTCAAGGAAAACCAGAAGAGGCAGGTCTAGGACCAACAGGCATGGAGTTCTGATTCTCAATAGATTTATTATATTCACAAGTTTTATGCACATGTAGAACCCTTGCTCAGGGCCCCTTTGTCTCCATAATTCATTGGACGTTCCAGCCCTGTTCTGGGTAAAGTAGGACAGGTCAGCTACAGCTTGAGTGGAAGCTCTACCCTGAAAACTCCCATGTCTGGGTAATTATTCAATCCAAAGAGTAGCTTATGTCAGTATCTGTTTACTTATCTTTTTGATTAGTGTCTGACAGTACCGGAATATGTGTGATGTTGACATGGAAGTGAACTTCATCCAATCCATGCTTTCTAGCAATATTTGGACTAATAAAGCCAGTGTTCCCGGGTCAACTAGGTGAAAGCCAGTTAATGATATCTGATTTTTCACAGAAAACAATACCCCGTGTTCTGAAATACTCCTTGACCAGGTTTCCTTCCCATTACTGGTTTTCCTGATGGAGAGTCAACTGCAAGTTTCCAATTATCATTATATGATCAGTCAGATTTCATTGCAATGCTTCACTGTAAAAGCAGACTAGTACAGCTTGCTATTAGTTAGGGTGACCGTATAATTTCAGGACACTTTAGCAAATGGAGGAGATGATCTCAGTGATTATTTCAGGGCAGAAGCATAAACCAGGGCTCTGTGGCTACCTGGAAGTCTCTATTTTGGCCTGGCAGTCTCAGAGCACAGCTTTCTTACCGTGAGAAGGGTCATCTATATACTAATAGCAGCATTTCTTAAACGTCCCATGAGAGATCTGTGATCTAGATATCTCATTTTCCTTTTCTGCCTTTTCTTAGTCCGTGCTTTTTTTTGTAATTTGTCTTTCGACAGCAGTTTCACTATAGTATACTGTACACAGATTTTTGGTGCCTTCTATTAAGGGTGGCGGAAAGTTAAGCTCCTAATAAATACCCTTTTATGGAATCTTTGTACTACTCAATAGCATACTTGAACTGCACAGTCAGGGACTATTAAGCTATGTTCAAAATCCCCCGAGTGTCCTTCTGTGGAACATCAGCAGGCCAACAAGCCTATGACAAGTCTAATGAAGTCTCATCTGAGGACCCATTCTGGTGCAGTGACATAGTGACATTTATCTGTCATCCTCAGAGGTACTTACAGTTCTGAGTCCCTCAGTCATGATGGATATCTTTCATTAATTTAGCAATAACTATTCAATGTCCATTTCACTCTCCATCCCAAATCAGGTCATTGATGAATGGTCCTCTGCCATTTTACCACCAGGGCTTCAGGGCAGCCATCTGTATGGACAAATGAGTGTCTCCTGCTCTGAGCTTCTCTTGGGCTGTGATACCCTACTTCCTGACCTTTATGTCATAACTGAGAATTGAGCACTCAGTGCTCAAACTTTCCTTCTTTAAAGTTTTGCTTTCAGAAAGCTTTCCCCGTGACAACTGGATATGGTTTTGTTTTCTTCTAACAGGTGTAGTTAGATACTACATTGTATTTTGGATGAGTTTGAGCTGGTGATATGGAGAAAAGGAAGAAAACAGAAAAGGAATAACAGTGATTCCACAAAACTATATATTGACTTAATGTTTCCTATGTTTTATCCTAACATTCTTAGTGACTAAGTGCGGTAAGTAGAAGTCACCTATAAGATATAAAGATATACCAAGTTTCTCCATTTCCACTAAGATCAGGAACAAGACAAGGTTGCCCACTGTCACCACTATTATTCAACATAGTTTTGGAAGTTTTAGCCACAGCAATGAGAGAAGAAAAAGCAATAAAAGGAATCCAAATTGGAAAAGAAGAAATAAATCTGTCACAGTTTGCAGATGACATGATACTATACATAAAGAATCCTAAAGATGCTACCAGAAAACAACAATCAATAAATTTGGTAAAATAGCAGGATACAAAATTAAGGTGCAGAAATCTCTTGCATTCCTACACACTAATGATGAAAAATCTGAAAGAGAAATTAAGGAAACACGCCCATTTACCACTGCAGCAGAAAGAATAAAATAACTAGGAATAAACCTACCTAAGGAGGTGAAAGACCTGTATGCAGAAAACTATAAAACACCGGTGACAGAAATTAAAGATGATACAAACAGATGGAGCGGTATACCATGTTCTTGGATTGGAAGAATCAATATTGTGAAAATGACTATACTACCCAAAGCAATCTACAGATTCAGTGCAATCCATATCAAACTACCAATGGCATTTTTCACAGAACTAGAACAAAAATTTCACAGTTTGTATGGAAACACAAAAGACCCCGAATAGCCTAAGCAATCTTGAGAAAGAAAAATGGAGCAGGAGGAATCAGGCTCCTTGACTTCAGACTATACTACAAAGCTACAGTAATCAAGAGACTATGGTACTGACACAGAAACAGAAATATAGATCAATGGAACAGGATAGAAAGCCCAGAGATAAACCCATGTACATATGATCACCTTATCTTTGATAAAAGAGGCAAGAATTTTCTTAATTAAGAAAAGACAGCTCCTTCAATAAGTGGTGCTGGGAAAACTGGACAGCTACATGTAAAAGAATGAAATTGGAACACTCCCTAACACCATACACAAAGATAAACTCAAAATGGATTAAAGACCTAAATGTAAGACCAGACACTATTGAACTCTTAGAGGAAAACATAGGCAGAACACTCTATGACATAAATCACAGCAAGATCTTTTTTGACCCACCTCCTAGAGAAATGGAAATAAAAACAAAAATAAACAAATGGGACCTAATGAAACTTAACAGCTTTTGCACAGCAAAGGAAAACATAAACAAGACGAAAACACAACCCTCAGAATGGGAGAAAATACTTGCAAATGAATCAACGGACAAAGGATTAATCTCCAAAATATATAAACAGCTCATGCAGCTCAATAGTAAAAAAACAACCCAATCCAAAAATGGGCAGAAGACCTAAATAGACATTTCTCCAAAGAAGACATACAGATGGCCAGGAAGCACATGAAAGGATGCTCAACATCACTAATCATTAGAGAAATGCAAGTCAAAACTACAATGAGGGGCTTCCCTGATGGCTCAGTGGTTGAGAGTCCGCTTGCTGATGCAAGGGACACAGGTTTGTGCCCCGGTCTGGGAAGATCCCACATGCCGCAGAGCGGCTGGGCCCGTGAGCCATGGCCACTGAGCCTGTGTGTCCGGAGCCTGTGCTCTGCAATGGGAGAGACCACAACAGTGAGAGACCCGCGTATCACAAAAAAAAAAAGAAAAAAAAAACTACAATGAGGTATCACCTCACACCAGTCAGAATGGCCATCATCAAAAAATCTACAAACAATAAATGCTGGAGACAGTGTGGAGAGAAGGGAACCCTCTTGCACTGTTGGTGGAAATGTAAGTTGATACAGCCACTATGGAGAACAGTATGGAGGTTCCTTAAAAAACTAAAAATAGAGCTACCATATGACCCAGCAATCCCACTACTGGACGTATACCCTGAGAAAACCATAATTCAAAAAGAGTCATGTACCACAATGTTCATTGCAGCTCTATTTACAATAGCCCGGAGATGGAAACAACCTAAGTGCCCATCATCAGATGAATGGATAAAGAAGATGTGGCACATATATACAGTGGAATATTAGCCATAAAAAGAAACGAAATTGAGTTATTTGTAGTGAGGTGGATGGACCTAGAGTCTGTCATACAGAGTGAAGTAAGTCAGAAAGAGAAAAACAAACGCCATATGCTAACACATAGTTATGGAATCTAAAAAAAAAAAAAAAGGTTCTGATGAACCTAGGGGCTGTACCGGAATAAAGACACAGACATAGAGAATGGACTTGAGGACACAGGGAGTGGGAAGGGGAAGCTGGGATGAAGTGAGAGAGTGACATGAACATATATACACTACCAAATGTAAAACAGCTAGTGGGAAGCAGCCCCATAGCACAGGGAGATCAGCTCGGTGCTTTGTGTCCACCTAGGGGGGTGGGATAGGGAGGGTGGGAGCGAGACGCAAGAGGGAAGAGATATGGGGATATATGTAAATGTATAGCTGATTCACTTTGTTATACAGCAGAAACTAACACACCATTGTAAAGCAATCATACTCCAATAAAAATGTTAAAAAAAAAAGATATATCAAGTTTTTCCAGATACATCCAACCCTTCAGTAATTTTCTTACAAATTAGGTGTGTGTATTTTCACATAAGACAAGAAAATGGTAAAGGAAGGCTGTAGAGTTAAACAGTTCTTTATGACATAACATTAAATTTGAAATGTCAAAATCCCATTGAGGTTAATTTATGAGGTTTCATTGTGCCTCTAATGGTTTCAACCTGATGCAGGCCTTGGCTTGTTTTGAATTCTATTTGTCAGAAATACAAAACATTAAAGCCTCAGTCACTGAAGGAAACGTAAAGGTAAACTGTGTGTATTTTATGAAAATTCTTAGGTAGAAAGCTAGCATCTATTATGGAGGAACAAGAAGAGGCTCTATCTTCAGTTTTTGCTCTTTGAAAGTACACGAGTGATTTCAAGACAGAAGTACAAAGAGAGATGAATGAAAAACACATAAGTACAATGAGCAAAATCTTTACTTTATAAAATTACTTATTCCATTCGATTTTAAAAATAAGAATCTGATAAAATAACCTCAAACCCCAGGCTGTAAATATTAACATAAGTATTCCTGAATATTTAAATTATTGGAAAATACAAAGCAAAAAGATGAATAATTATGACATTGTATCTAAAAGTTAAAACAGTTGTGGAAATGATGTAAATGAAACACAATTTTATAAAGCAAAGCATAAATAAAATAGGTAAATTTCGTGTGAAACAAAATTTACTTGACAATTTTTGGAAATTAAAACAACGTTAATTATTAAAAAGGTTGTGCTTCTTTCATATTTGCACATGAAAATGAAGTACTCAGTTCAGTAAATGCTTTTACCTTTTGTCCTATGTAGGGCTGTTGGTTGTGTTTCCTAGGAAGCTGCCTCTGCATGGGAGATTTGCATGTGGGTGTTTGAGTGGGGTAATTCTTGGGAACAACACCTGGAAGTTTGAAAAAGCAGCTGGGATGGGCAGAGGGACAAGTTGAACTGCAGTGCAGTTGCAACAGAAGTCTCTGAATATGCCAAGGGGGAGCCTGAAGCAGGGATGCCCTTCCGGGAGGTCCCAGTTGAGAAAATGGGTCTCTGCCACTACACTGCATCACTCCATTGTATTCTTGGGCACTGTTGTCCCTGCGGAGGGGCACAGCCTTATGAGAGTCAGCTCCCTTCAGCCTGGCAGATCCTGGGGAGAACCTCAGTCTTGAATAGGGGGGAATAATGGAGTCTGGGCTCTGTACAGCAGATTTCCCTAAATTGTTGCCTTTTACAGAAACGTTTCGCAATGACATCATCCTCCTACCCTAACTTCCTTTTTTTTTTTTTTATAAATTGTTTTCTTTAATCCAAAATGGAGTGGGAAATGGTGGTGGTGGGGGAGTCATTTAATTATTTAATTTTTTGAGGATCACCTAAGTCCCTCCACCACTTTTTATTATGAAAAGTTTCAAGCACACAGAAGAGTGGAAAGCAAAGTACAATGAACACCCATACACATACCACTGAGGTTCAATAATTAACATTTTTCTATATTTGCATTTTCCCCTGAACCATTGAATATAAGCTACATACATCATGACACTACACCTTGAGATATTTCAACATACATCTCCTGAAATATGGATATTCTCCTACATAGTATCATTTTTGCTCTTAACAAACTTGACAATAGTTTCCTAAAATAATCTAATACCAAATCTATAATCATCGCAATTGTCCCCACGATGTTTTTATGGTTGTTTTAAACATTTGAATCAAGATCCAATCAAGCTTCATGCAATGCAAACAGTTACGTCTTTTTAGTTTATTTTAATCTAGAAAAGTCTCCCATTCCACCTCTTCCCTCTGATACTGACTTTGAAAAGCGTGAGCCAGGTGTGTTGTAAAGTGTCCCATATTATGCTCTTACCCTAACTTTCCCCTTCCTCTCCTACATTGCCAATCTTGCCGTAGGCAAATTTAAGAACCTGTGATTCCTTTAGGGGACAACTAAGTGGAGGGTAGGAGGGCACTCAAAACCCTGCTGGCCCCCATGTGGAGAAGGTGGTTCTGGACCCCATCTTGTTTTGATTTTGATTTCAAAGCCATGTGCTTGCTCATAATCATAAGAGCATTGTCTCTTGGGAAACCTAGGAGGATAAAACAAAACCACTCTATAAGAATTGTGGTTGGTGAGTTACAGCAAACCAATTAATGGCTGTAGCAGAACTTGTAAAATTTAACTCTTAATTTTGAAATTAATCAAAACTCATTTTTTTATAGAATATTCTGTGTTGCTTATTTTTCTCTGTTATTTGCAATGCCATATCATTGTGAGATATTAATTTGTCTGTGTGTTAATGTTGAAAGATATTTGACTAAAGTGTCTAATTAAAAAAAGGTAAATATAAATTGCTATTAGATTTCTTAGACCAGTTATTATCAAAAGTGTTTTAAAATATGCCTGTGCCTGCACACACATGCACATACAGATGATATTTAAGTTTTTAGATGAATGGAGGGTGTCCAGGTCAATTCTCAATTTAAAATTATTTTTCAGGCATTTTAAATTTAGCAAGTCCTATTGTGCCTGTAACTTTTTTTCTGATTCTACTATCACAGGCCCTTAGTTCATCTAGTTTAACATCATGCTAAAAGGAGTGATTTCTTGAGTATGCTTTCAAAAAAGAAATCAAACTGCTTAAATTAAATGTACAGTAATTCTATTTGTCAGATTTCACATCTTCCCTTCCTCTCATCTCTCCATAAGCCTGGCTTTAGTTATTATTTTTACACGTTACCAATACCAACAAATTTTGTTCTTGTCAGCTCTCCACCATCCTATCCATGGGTAATGTGACCTTCCCAAATGGTGTAGGAAGTCTAATCTTCAGGTGTCTGCAAACGGGGGGGGGGGGGTAGCAATTTTTGCATATGAGAAATACCATACGATATTTTTTCATAACTGTTTATTTTCTCCTGTGTGTGTCTCCATGTTCATTCAGGCTGTCCCGACAACAGCTCTGACCCTGGATGTGCAAGTCCCCTGAATGGATTTCAGGGCTGCCTGAGGCTCATCTCCATTGGTGACAAAGCGGTGGATCCCATCTCCATACAGCAGGGGGCGCTGGGGAGTTACCGTGACCTCCAGATAGACACCTGTGGCCTCACAGACAGGTAGGCAATCTCATGTCAGCATGCCTGTTTTCAACTTTTTGATAGTAGATTAAAAACAAATGAACCGCAGGAAAAGAACATACTCTTGCCCCTTCTCCATTACTGATATCCATTCCATAGGGAAAAATTATATTTACTCAATGTAAATACAATTTACAAAAATGACAAACTAAATAATTGCTTCTTTCCAATGATATTTTCTTAGAAGACAAACTCTCATGAATTTTCCTTGTGTATGCCTCCAAGCTACTTAATTCACACAGAATACTATTGATGCTGTTATAATTATTGATTAGTATATACTTTAAAAAATTCGAACATTGCACAAAACAGATTAGAATACTCTAAAGAGATCATTGAGGACCCGGAAATCAAAATTCTATGTGGTCAGCTGCATTCACCTTACACTCCCTATTCTACAGGAAAAATGAAAAGTAACTCTTTCTTTGAGAAAGGTGGAAGCTTTGGGGATTTCTAGTGATGTTTGAAACACAGTAAAGAATAGAGAGGATTCAGTTACCACATACTGAACATGGTACCACTTCACTGAAGAAGACAAGAAAGGCAAAACTTTAAAACAATAGCATATTAAAATTGCTAAGCATTGCAACTTTACTGAAGTTATTTGTTAGTCATGTCTGACTTTTAAGTAATTTTGTCTAAAAGGGATGGCTTAACCATCACACATTCAAGTTTTTTTCTGTGACTGGTATGTCTGACTTCTCTGCAGTAGGAGTGCATTAAGTTCGTGTTGAGTAAATATACACACTCCAGACATCCTCACACATCCATACACGGGCACCTTTCCAAAGTTCACACTGCACAGAGTCCTTTGTGGAGTAAATCGAATCCAAATTTAACACTAATTGAAATTCCCTGTCATGTCCAATTAACTACAAGTTACAGTGCAATCTAGCAGTGTATGAGAAGATCATAAATTCCCAGTATGTAAAATATTGACTCACAAGAACTTGAGTTCTTTAATGCAAATGTCCATGGCCATATGTTCACATTCTATTCATTTGTAGAGGAAAAAAAATGATTTAAAGAATTTAGACAAAACTCTCAACCCTAATTTTCAGATTATAAAAATTTTTTTGGCATAGAAAGTATAACATCATCTTCAAGTTATAATTGCAGCCAGCTCTGACATCCTGAATCTTGGTATTGGGAGAGGGTTAGAGATGCTCTCTTGGAGGTAGAGTACATCCTCTCACCCACGGGAATGGTTTTAGTGGGTCAGGAGGGTGGGAAGTCACAGCTCACTGTCAGTAGCCTGGTTGTCACTTCAGTCGGGAAGCTCACAGTTATTTTAGTGCTTGGAGAACTCCATCACAGCACGTGTGTAATCACAATATTTATCTCACATAAAGGTTGCCCCTTTGTGCATGAAGGTCTTTATTTCAAAACTAAAACAAAAAACCAACGTATCTGTGTGTGTGTGTGTGTGTGTGTGTGTGTGTGTGTGACCAAAATAGAAAAATTTCCGCATCACATTTTTAAAAGATTTTCAGGTATCTGTACCAGTCTATGGAGACATCTGTGGTATTAAGTTATCTTCCATAAAATTGAGGCTCATGGCAACTTTGTAAGTGGTTATAAAAATAGCTATTGGCACTTTGGATGGCCTATATAGTCACTACTTGTAGTTTTTTATGGTTCAACATCTAAAGACATGTCCTTACTCTCCATTCTTCTTAATACTAAAAATATTCATTTTTTCTCAACCCTTTAGTCCATACCTACTAACTGCATGTCCAATGCACCATGAAATAGATTCACTTAAAAGTGCAGCAAAGCAGATACTCACACCTGGGCTGTCCTCGGGCGCTGTGCACTATACGCAGCCATCCACCCAGCCCACCAACCACTCTGCCCGCCCAGAGCAAGTCCTAATGTGCTCAAGTGAATCTGAGATTTATTATTAAAATGCAGCTAGCTTTATAACTTCTATCCATTGGGCACAGGAATTAATAATTCATGATACATAGCAGCATTCCTCACACTGCAAATGCTGAAAAGATGTTTGAAATCCTAGGGGTACTTAGGAAGCTTTCCTGAGCCATATAAGGACTTGTGCATCACACTCTGTCTTCCTGTGGCTCAGAGGACACTTTAGAGGGAAGGCAGTGCAGTCCTTTGGGACAAGGCTGTGGGGAGGGCATAGCAGTGAGGAGGGATCATGTCTTACACCCTTGGGGTTTTGGACATTAGGATTTCATGTCATGTAACTCAGGCTACATAGCTCTTTTCAGGTTCCTTTTAGGCTCAGGTGTTTGCTGTCTAGAGCACCCCCAGCCATGGATGGTGCTGATGGGGTCACTTTCCTCACTTCCACTGCCTTTGACCCAACATTAATCTTCTAGATGCTAAATGTGACATTGTGCATCATACATCTTGGGGTTCTTTTTAATAGAAAATAACACATTTAGAAGAAAATTAATTACCACAAACTTTAAGTTCTTATTTATGAAAAAAAAATCTTATCCCAAAACATTTCTAGGTAAACTATGATATTCTTTATCATAAAGCAGTCATTTTCACTGCGTTGAAAAGTATGGAATCTATTCTAGTATGATTTTAGAGAGGTCCAACGTGTCAAAAAGAAGGGCAAGAAGCTACTTTGTTCAAGCGAGGGGTAAAGGGGATGGGCCCTGCTCGGGCCAAGCCACCCTTTCAGTCCAATGGGATTCTTAGGTAACATGATCTGAAATACCACCACTCCTAATACTCTGTGAGTTTGCTATAGACTGTCCTGTTCTTCGACTGTTATAGCAATTTGCTGACTGTCAAGGTATGGATTCCCCATCCTATGCATTCACCTAGTAAACCTCTCCAGAAAGATAAGTAAGTCAGGCACCATTTATTCCACATGTGAATCCCAACTGGCCCAAACTGATTTTGAAATTCACAATCTTAAGGTTGACAAACTGTTCTGAAATTTGTCAGAAATTAAAAATAAGCATATCCAGGAAAAATTTCAAAAACTCTACTATATATCATTTTATTTCTTTTTAAAGTAAAAGTGAGTTTGCCTATTTCCAGTTCTTACTGACAGTTGAAATTTTCCCATATTTTTCCAAAGAAAACCAAAATGGTTCTTTGGTTAGATCTACTGGAATTTCAGTGTCTGGGAGTGTAATTTGTGCAGTATTAGAGGAGAAAAAAATATCATAAAATAGCCAGATGCTCCCTTTCATCTTTTGTTTTTCCTACTTTCCTTTTAACGATGTTTGTTTTACCTTTTCTGATTTGCAGATAAGTGGCTGTTGGGGAGCCCACTGGGATGAAACAGGGTTGTATGTTGCACTCTGGGTATTTCTCTACATGTTCATACTGTCCTGTCTTCTAAGCAGAGATCCTATCATTGGTGTGAATCTCTCTTTTTCTTAATACACTTTGTGGTAGTTTGTTATGGCGGTAATAGAAAAATAATATAACATTTATATAAAATTATGTATAAATTTATAAATCTATACACACATATTTTCCTTCTCTAAGGTGAGAATTTGAATACATTTTAGTTTTATATACTTGCCTGTATTAAGTCCCTCACAATGAACATTTTAAATTAATATGCTTTATTTTTTAGAGCAGTTTTAGGTTTGCAGAAAGTATAGAGAGCTCCCCTTTATCTCCTCTCTTCCCAGTCTCCTCTCACACAGTTTCTGTATTATTAACATCTTGTATCAGTGTTGTACATTTATTATGATTGATGAACCAATATTGATGCATTCTTATTAACCAAAGTCCATAGTTTACAGTTCACTCTTTGTGTTAAACAGTTCTATGGGGTTTTACAAATGCATAATGTTATGTCTTCACCATTACAGTATCGTACAGAATAGTTTCACAGCCCTAAAAATCTCCCATGCTTCACCTACTCAATCCCCCTCCCTTCCCCCAACCCCTGGCCTGGAAATCACTGATCTTTTTACTCTCTTCATAGTTTTGCCATTTCCAGGATGTCATATAGTTGGAATCATGCTCTACATAGCCTTTCACTTTGTAATATGCATTTAAGATACTTCCATGCCCTTTGTGGCTGGACAGCTCATTTGTTTTTAGTGCTAAATAATATTCTGTACCACAAGTTTGTCCATTCACCTACTGAAGGACATCTTGGTTACTTCCAGGTTTTGGCAATTAACAAAGCTGCTGTAAACATTTACGTGCAGATTTTGGTGTGGAAGTAAGTTTTCAACTCATCGGAGTAAATACCAAGGAGTACAACTGCTGGATCATTTAGTAAGAAGATGTTTAGTTTTGTGAGACACTGCCAAACTGTCTTCCATTTTGCATTCCCACCAACAGTCAATGAGAGTTCCTGTTGTTCCTCATCCCTGCCAGTATTTGGTGTTGTCAAACACCATGTTTGGATGTTTGCTATCCTAATAGGTCTGTAGTGTTATCTCATTGCTTTAATTTGCATTTCTCTGCTGACATGTGATGCTGGGAAACTTTTTCTATTTTTATTTGCAATCTTGATACCTTCTTTGGCCAGGTGTCTGTTCAGATCTTTTGCCCTGGGTTTTAATTGGTTATGTCCTTATAGTTGAATTTAAGAGCTCTTCCTATATTTTAGATACGAATCCTTTGTTAGATACGTGTTTCGCAAGTTACCCACTAGTCTATAGCTAATCTTTTCATGCTCTTAGTGTCATTCATAGAAAAGAAGTTTTTAATTTTACTGAAGTCAAAATTATCATTTTTTTCTTTTGTGGACTGTATCTGAAAAGTCATTGCCAAACCAAGGTCACCTAGATCTTCTCCTATGTTATATTCTGAGAGTTTAACTGTTTTGCATCTTACATTTTAAAATTCTAAGGTCTAGTTTGAGTTCATTTTTGATAAAGATGTAAAGTCTGTGTTTATATTATTATTTTTTGTGCATGTGGAGACCCAGTTGTTCCAGCAGTTATTTGTTGAAAAGACTGTCCTTTCTCCAGGGAGTTGCCTTTGCTTCTTTGTTAAAGATGAGTTGATTATTTTTGTGTGAGTCTGTTTCTGGGCTTTCTAGTCTGTGCCATTAATCTATTTGTTCTTTTGCCAGTGCCACACTGTCTTGATTTCTGTAGCTTTGTAAGTCTTGAAGTTGAGTAGTGTTATTAGTCCTTTGACTTTTTTCATCTTCAATATTTTGTTGGGTCTTTTGCCTTTCCATATAAACTTTAGGATCAGTTTGTTGATATCCACAAAATTACCTGCAGGGATTTTGACTGAGATTCCCTTGAATCTATAGATCAAATTGGGAATAACTGAAATCTTGCCAATTTTGAGTCTTACTATCCATGAACATGGACTATCTCCACTTATTTAGATTTTCTTTTTTATCCTTCATCACAGTTTTGTAATTTTTCTCATATAGATCTTGTATATGTTTTGTTAGATTTATGTCTAAGTATTCTATTTTTTTGGATAATGCTAATGTAAGTGTTGTGTTTTTCATTTTAAATTTCAATTGTTCATTATTCATTTATAAGAAAGAATCCTGCAGCTTTGCTATCATCACTTATTAGTTTCAGAAGTTTTTTGTTGATTATTTGAGACTTTCCACATAGACAGTCATGTCATCTGTGAACAAAGATGGTTTTATTTCTTCTTTCCCAATCTTTGTACCTTTTATTCCTTTTCTTGTCTTATTGCATTAGCTAAGACTTCCAGTATGATGTTTGAACAAGAGTGGTGAGAGCAAGTCTTTGCTTTGTTCCCATACTTAGAGGAAAGCATCTAGCTTCTCACCATTAAATATAATGTTGCTGTAGGGTTTTGGAGATTTTGTTTGTTTGTTTGTTTGTTTAATCAAGTTGAAGAAGTTCCTCTCTATTACTAGTTTGCCAAGGTTTTTTGTTTGGTTGGTTTTATTTTTGTTTTATTGTGAATCAGTGTTAGATTTTGTCAAATGTTTCTTCTGCATCTATTTATGTGACCAAATGGTTTTTCTTCTTTAGCCTGTTTATGTGATAGATTATATTAATTTTCAAATTATTTTTTTCAAATTTTGGAGCAGCCTTACATACCTGGAATAAATTCCACTCAATTATGTTGTATATATATTTTTATACATTTTTGGATTCAATTTGCTATTATTTTGTTGAGAATAGCACTGCTTTTTGATGATGAAAAAATTAAGTAACATTCTTGCAATTAAAAATTTTAATCTTATAAACAAACATTAAACTCTCACTTTCAATTTCAAAAAGTGAGATGTAACAATGTCCATGAGATATAAGTGGTTATTTGGTTTAGCTGAGTGATTTTGTGGTTTATTCAATTATGTGGGGGAAAAAATAACAATAAATCCCTTAGTCTTAAGTGATCTGTAAATCTAATTCCTAGAGGCATCATCAGTCTGATCTAAAGTAGATGACATTCAGAACCCCTGGCACTGTGATGCTATATGGATAAAGAGTTTCTCCTTTTTCCTGACTTCCTTCCTTCTCTTTAAAATGTTTCCTTATGTACTAAGTCAACATGGTAACATACTACAATGTGGTATACATATATCAGTTAGCTTTGGCTGAACAATAAATTATCTTTAAAACTTACTAGCTGAAAACAACAACATTTGTTTATCTCACAATTCTGTATTTTCTGCTGGGCTCTCTCATGCATCTGTGGTTGCCTGGGGGATCAGCTGGCAGCTGGTTGACTTATAATCCCCTCACTCACTTGTCCTGTGGTTTGAACCTACAGGGGTGACTAGACAACCTGAACAAGCCCAGGTTTCTTCATGTGGTTGTGCTTTCAGGGTTCAAAACTCAGCAAGAGAGCAAGCCCACTGCCCAAGCACTTTTCTAGCCTCTGCTGTGTTAGTTTGCTAATGCCTCATTGATCCAAGCAGGTCATATGCCCAACCCAGATTCAAGGTGAAGTAAGCTATACTTTTTGATGGAAGTATCTATAGGTCACACTGCAAGGACATGGAAGCAGGGATGGGAAATGTGCTGTCTATGGCCATTGCAAGCAATTTATATCCCTGTCCTGTATGAAATTAATCTTGCCTTATTTGTGAAAAAGAAAACACATTTTCTGATGTAATGAGACATGTAGAAAATTTGTCTGTCACAGATACATGACAGTTGGTAGCATCTAATGGATTTTTTAGTCTATGATAGATATTACATTTGGAA
This sequence comes from Monodon monoceros, assembly GCF_005190385.1. Taxonomy (NCBI): domain Eukaryota; kingdom Metazoa; phylum Chordata; class Mammalia; order Artiodactyla; family Monodontidae; genus Monodon; species Monodon monoceros. The sequence continues at coordinate 18,703,906 of NW_021703782.1, read as the reverse complement.
ACCTTGATGACAGACCCAACAATTTTTGTTCATGTTGAAATTTTTCTGATCAAGTCACTGTTTTCATTACAACATATGAATATTAAGATACACATTTATCATGACCAAGTGTGGGAAATAGTGCTGTGTCTGTCTTCTTCTAGGTGTTTGCCCAGCTATTGTGAACATGGGGGTGAATGTTCCCAGTCCTGGGACACCTTCTCCTGCAACTGTGCACACACTGGTTACACCGGTGCAACCTGCCATTCCTGTAAGACTCACACTTCATTCATTCTCCTTTCTGTTCTGATTTCCATGTAGTTCTATTTTTCTTTCCATTATTTTGGTATGTGTGTGTGTGTGCAACCATGTGCTAGAAAGCAACAACAAAAAATAATTATTTTAGACACTAATTTTTGTCTGGTTTATTTTTAATCAAATTTATTTCCTATTGATGATAAGGCAGCTAACAGAAATACATATATCATAGGATAGAAAAAAATAGTAGGCAAAGGAAAATAAGTATAGGAAAATAAAATATAGTCAAAGTATAAATTAAATCTAGAACTCATGATATTATATCTTGTTCTCTTCCTCGAGCGGAATCCAATTTTAGTTCTCAAGTCCTGTCTGCCTAAGTAAAAAGCATGAGTTACTAGATTCTCAATATTTATAAAATTAAACAAGAAAAGTCTCAGAAGAAGTGCAGGATGGGAGCTAACACGGTAGGGCTTCTAGACATCAGTGACAAGCCAGGCAAATGCTTAGGTCCGTTGCAATCTTGATGCTCTCTGATGATGGTGGTGGTGGTGACGATGATGATGATGGAACTTACTGGAACTTACCATGTACTTGCACGATTCTAGTTCTCTGCATGTTTCAACTCCTTTAATCCTCAAAACAACTCTAGGAGGTAAATGTATTTTTATCTACATTTTACACCTGAGGAACGAGAGAGGCTAGGTTGTTTACCCAGGGTCACACTCTCCATCTCCTCTTAGTGGTGTTTCTCTTTTCTGAAGAATTATTCTTTCAACTTTATAGCTAACAAAACTTTATTGACCGCTAATCCATTAGCTTATGACAGAGCCTCTGAAATGCCCTTGGTCTTCTAATTATTGGCTTTTGTATATGTTTTTCTTTTAGTTTTTCCCTATTTGTGTGTCACTGCTGATGTTTCTGAATCCCTTCTCTGGTAGCACCCCTCTCTCTGGGTCTTTAGAGAGAGAGAGCATGATATGAAAATTCACAGATCTCACCATGTTCAGTCCCTCCTACTGGGAGAATACATTGCACTTTTAAGAACTCTTCCCTGTGAATTATTTAATTTTATTTCCACATATGGGAGAAAAGCAGAGTTTGGACTGACATAAATTTGTCTTTATGGGAAGTGAATCCCAGTGAGGCAGGCATAAGTGTTGGGATGGGAGCCCTGGGTCCTCAGCCCTGAAGGTTCCACAGAGGAACTCAAAGCATCTTGGAAGACAAAGGGAGGTGACTTATGCCCTAAACATCCCAAAAGTTCAACCAGAGCAATTCCACCTGCAACTCTATTTACTGTACTAGTGCCAGGTGAGAATTTCCTGGAGTAACTCTTCATTTGAAAAGAGCTGGACATCTGGGAAACTTGAGGCTAAGTGACTTGGCCAAGTCACAGTTAGGAATGGGGTGATCTCTTCCTTAGAGTGTCCTCCATCATACTTAGCAAGGTGTCTTATACGAAGCAGATATCTACTGAATATTAATGAGTAAGAAATATGGCTAAAATCCTATCAGTAACTGTGATCTAAATATCATTCTAAGCAACTCTGATTTTAAAACTAACATATATATATCTGTTATATATATGTAGGGTGTTTCATTTATGCCCCATGATTTGGTCTAATAACTGAATTGACTTTATTGGGATCATCTAACTGGTAAGCTACACGAAGATGAGATATTGCCAAATCAAAATAAATGATCACGAGACCATTATTTTTGGGTCTAAGTGCACGATTAATACACGTGTGCATTCGTGTTTAAAGCAAGCTTTCTCCTAGTCATTCCTCCTCAACTTTTGCTTCCTAGGCAATTCCAGCCCCAACCCAAACACAAACACTGCTATCAATTTTCGTGTATCCCTCTGGACACTTTTCTAGGTGGTCATGAGCACATGTATGTATTTATAGGAATGTAAACATGAGCAGCCAAAATGCACGCATGGTGGAAAAGCAGTCCATGTTGTCTCTGTGTCCAACAGTGTAGATGGTAGTAGCCATTGATTTGGGACAATCTGGTACATTTGACACTTGACCATGTTTAACAAAAGGATGTTTACCTTTGTAAAATCTCTGGACGAAAAGCATTTCCTTCATCTTCTTTTTCTTTGAGATGAGAGAAAAACATCCCCTCGATCTCTCCCTGGGTCTTTGTTGATTATTTGAAATAGGCAAAGTTAGAAGTGTAGATAATCCAGTCACTGTAGCATGGCATAAAGCCATAGCCTACTCGGATCACTCCATTTTGTGGATCTTGCCTAACCACCACCTGAGTCTGTCTGTGTGGTTGCCAAATCTGATCATTAGAGCTGGCTTAAAGATCCAGTCCATCACTCTGCCAGAATCAGTGCTGCACTTCTGTCCCAGCAGCCATTAGCGGCTTTTCAGGTTTTCAAAGGGTTTTTCCCGTCAAGGCAGCGAGTGATGCACACTGGAGATGTTACTGGGTTGATCACTCATTTATTTATTTATTTATTTTTCTCACAAGATCTTATTTTTTATTTATCGCTATTTTATTATTTATTTTTTATTTTTTTAACATCTTTATTGGAGTATAATTGCTTTACAGTGGTGTGTTCTTTTCTGCTTTACAACAAAATGAATCAGTTATATATATATATGTTCCCATATCTCTTCCCGCTTGTGTGATCACTCATTTAAATGTCTTCTGAGTATTAATTGAGTCCATCATCTGCAGGTGCTGATCACTTGCCTTGTACACAGAGAAACATTTATTGTACATGTAGAAAATTCAATTATGAATTAAGATAAATTGAAACTATAAAGAGATATTTCATATATATTATATACGTTTCTTTGAATTTCAATTTTCTTGAATTATCATTTGCAAAGCATTTAAGGATGTTTCTTTTTAAAGCAAACTTTGAAAACTGAATGAAGAAGAGTTGCTGATCTGTGAAATTCATCTCATTGAAAAACATGCATTTCACATGTAAATTGTTTTAAGTAAACAAAGAGTATAATTAGAGTAATTTATAAAATAACATGATTATTTAGATAAAAGCAGATGATTTAGGGAGATTAAGCCAATGCACTTCAGGTGCTTAGATATTATGAAACAAAAAAGAATTAGAGAAGAGTAAATCCAGTTATCACAATTTTGAAAAGAATCCTGTGTTTCTAGAACATACAGGATTCAGATCCACATGTCCCACAGTGATCCCTCCTAAAATCTTTCACTCTGTGCTTCAGAATCTTCACTCTATCTGATTGAAACAGGGAAACACTCCTCTAAAGAAAATGTCCCTGAGAGCAATGCAGAATGAGTGTCACTGGGGAAAGTATCACTTAATTCACAACATGGAGGGATCCATCCCACTGTAGCTCCTGCCTGAGACCCGTGTTCTTTGCAGCTGTCTACGAGCAGTCATGTGAAGCCCACAGGCACAGAGGAAACTCTTCAGGGCTCTACTATATCGACTCAGACGGAAGTGGCCCGCTGGGACCATCCCTTGTATATTGCAACATGACAGGTATGCTAATAAGCCTTTTTTATGACAGTTAAACTCATGTAAATACTTGCTGTGCAAGAAAAACCCAGATGGGACAAGTAGAGTTTACCTAGTGGCAGCTTTATGTAGATGTGCAGTTTGATTGTAATTGTAATATGATTGCTCAGAAGTATTAAACATAATGTTCTAAAATAGTTAAGAGGTGGTAATTAAACGTTATGTTCTTTGTGCAAAATTAACAATAAATCTTTGCTTATTAATCTGAAACAAAAAGGGATAAACTTCATTTCTTAGTTCATGTCAATAAATGCCAAAGACTTAGGAGAATATTCACTTTTCAAATTTATGAAAGCATCCATTTGTATTCTTTTGAATCTGTAATCACATGAGTTTATCTAGGAGATAATAAATGTTTCTAAAGTGTATATACTTCAAGTAATAATATTCTTGTGCAACTGTATAAATAATATTTTATTTTCCTTAGAAACCTAATTATATGTTAAAGGACTTGTTTACGACTTATTGTTTATGATGCCTTTAATTCTTTGAAACGTTTTAATTTAACATCTCCGCCTACAGTATAGGACCACAAAGGACAAAAGCATCCACTTTAATGAATGACAACTGCCCTGATGGAGTTGATACAAATTCTTTATACCTCTTCTGTACCTGTATCTATGTGTGTCTCTACCCATAACTTTTCCTCCATGCTCGCATAACATTTTACCAATAAAAAGAGGACAAACCTCCAAGAAAACTTTCTGTTACTCTAGCAGTGTAGACCTAACAGGTACTTCAACAACCACAGAATTTGACTCTGCAAATTCTGAGCTAATGATCGGAAAAAAATCAACTATAAATTGTTCTAAGGCAACTATAACTTAGTTATAATTTTGTTCTTCTGTTATTATGGCTACATGTCACCCTGACAGGGTTGCAATTCTCACGAGGAGGGAATTATTTGTGGATAAATTTATGATGATGCTTTCTGAGTAGCTTACAATCCTGGTGTGGTTTTTTACCTACTACCATTTCATACCTGAAACGAAATCTGAGCATTTTGGCAGTGGCTAATCGTATGATTAGATCTGAATTCAGTCAAATATATCTTCCAGCCCCAAAACTACCCCCAAAGTTGGTACAGAAAATGCAAGAACTTGCAGAGCATTGCACTGGGTGTGAGTATGGCTCTTTTGGGCTTTGGGGTAAACATTGTATCATAAATACTGACCAAAATATTGAAGTGTGATGACAGAGTTAAATACATTGGCTTACCTTTACTGAAAAATGTGTGATCAGTGAAATATGTGAGGAAACAGCCCAGGGGATCATTCTAGATATACTGCACTCCAGTGGTTTATAACAGGCCTTCAAGTGATTTCAATTTCTGCTTTGATTTTCTTTCATTACCATGGCTCAAGCAAATGCCAAGAACAAAAAAAGCTAAATAAAGTTGCTAGCATCCCAATAAAACATTTCCCTTTATCAATTAAGTTCTTAATTATCACAGAAGTCTAGGGCATGTTAAAGACTTTCATATATATTGTCTTGGGTTAATTCTATGAGCAGAGTTCCATAGACACTGAAAAATTCCAAGATTCTAGAAAGGTAGAAATAATCCCAACTGGCACATTCCAAAATGAGTGACGTTTCAATGACTGAAGCTATTTTGTTAATACTTAACTATTGGCAGGCTGAGGTCACGTTTATAAGGAAAGGTATTTGCTGCGAAGAGGAATAACCGAGAGCTGAGGGCCCGATCTTCTGCAGTTTATGGTTGTAATAAAAGAAAAGTATTTTAGTCATGTTAGTGAACCCGCGGTCTAGGCTTCCCCATGAAGCTTTAGTTGTGCATATTTATAAAGCCCCTTTGGAATGTGTAACTATCTCAAAGGTGTTTTGTTTTAATGCTAATTTGATACCATAGCTGATGTATTTTGATTCCCTGCAATTGCTGTTACCTTTTCAGAGTGAACCTTGGCCCCTACCACCAGAGAGAAGAGTAGTTATCATCAAAATGCAAAGAGACAGTAAAAACAGATGCCCAGCTTTTGATTTCAGGTAACTTAGAATAATACCTGATGATATACAAGCAGGTTTTTCTTACATTAGAGATGAGAAAGAACCTCTAAATAAGGGAGGGAAAAGGTGAAATCTGCTGGTTAACCCTCCTGCTCAGTTTATACACACGATGGCCTTGAAAACTGTCTGCTGAGGATGTGAATCATTTCCTTCCCCAGGTGACCTGAAGAAACGTCCAAGTAAAGGCACAGAACTGAAGAGTTGCAAAAAAACTTCTGACAACATTAAACACATGTGTACTCAGCGCCTGCCCTGAGCCAGGCACGGCTGTGGCCACATCAGGGAGTGAATCTGAACACCTCCCTCCCCTGGTGGGGGGTGCTTTCTGGGGTGGGGAGCCAGATCATTGACAGAAGCGAATCAAATACTTGGCATGTTGCAAGGTAGCAGGTGTTGTGAAGAAGAACAAAGCAGGGAACAGGGTCACAGACTGTAGAAGGATGGGTTACAGTTTGCAATAGAGGGATCAAGAAAGGACTCAGTTGGAAAGTGACATCTGTGCCAACCACATCAAAGAAGCAACGCTGAGAAAACCTGAGGTGGAGCCTTCAAGGGGAGGGAGGAGGGAAGTGCCGAAGGCCTGCAGCCATGGGGAGCTGGCATGTTGGACAGACTCAGGTGGAAGGACGAGAAGGTGGCCTTTCCTCAAGTCACGTGACTGGAAAGGGGCTGGTCCAGGATTCACACCAGCTGTGCAGTTTGGGCCTTTAACCATCATGGGGCACCAAGAGGAAGCAAGGAGACTAGTTAGGACTGTAGTTGCTGTAGTAATCGAGCCAAGATGGTGATGGCGGGTAGCAGGCTGGGAGCAGAGGAAGAGGAGGAGAGAAGTGTTGAGCTAGAACCGGTGGACTAACCGATGGAGAGAAAGAGAGGCATCAAGCAGGGCTCCTGTATTTGGATCCGAGCCCTGGAAAGAAGGTGCAGGTATTACTCACAGAGACGGAGAATTCTTGGGAAGGACCATGTTTGTAAGGGAAGACCAGGATTCCAGTTGTGAATATGTGAAGTTTGGGTTGCCTATTGGTCATTTATTAGATAGTGGAGATCTGTTGGTTATAAAACAAGTGTAATGTATCTTCTTAAAGCCTACTGGGTGGTTATAACATCCTTGGCAATACAACCTTTGAAAAATATAATTTGGAGTGTGACTTTACAAATTAATTTAACCTGACCAGAGGGCTCCTGTTTGCTTTACTGTCACTAGTGGACACTATCCAGCATGATAGAGCTTCTCCAGGTCCCTATGTATTTGTTCCCCAAGGAGAAGCTCTGCTTTCCACAGCCAGATTCTGCGGGGCAGCATCCCAGGTGAGGCTGTATTATTATTAAGCTTCTCTAGAGATGCTTATGTGCACATGGGTTTAGAAAGCACTGTTGTTTAGCTGAGGATCTTTGGTTTTAGCAGGCACAGGCTACTCTATCGTCCAAAACATTAAAATGGAAAGGGAACAAAGGGCATCACAGAATGGAGAAATAAAACCAATGCAGATGTAAAATTTTGGTGCCGCTACTCATTTCACGGTCCAAGCAATTATCCTGTTGTTCCTATTTATATAGGTTGCTGTGGGTGAGGTTTAATGATCCATCACTGAATCCCTGTGGCTCTGATGCATCCACAAATGCAACAGGAATGGTTCACATATATTAAGATAAAGTATGAGACATTAATTCTCTAAATTAAGGATCTTCTAAACTCTCTAACGTAATCTGGGAAAGTTTTAAGAGCTGTAAGGTGTGTATGTGTGTGTATGTGTTTGTGTAGGGATTCATGAAAATTATTGCTAATAATTTAATGATTTATATTGATGTGTAAATGTCTATTATTAAAGCATACTTAATAACTATATATCTTCATATTACATTGCAAATGAACAAACATTACATAGAGATTATTGTATCACAATGCCTTTTGGGTAACTAAAGGTTTTTAGAGAAGTTTATAGTTGCCTAGCTCTCATGTAAAACTCCTGAAATTAGTATATTCTTGTTCTATGTGAAAAGATCAACGTCGTAAGGGTTCCATAGTTATGACTGAGATGGAACATCAAATGGATCATGAGACACACATACATACCCAAGATGGAGAGCAGGAGTTAACTACTTCAGTGAAGATTTCCAAATACTATTAAATACCAAGGATTTTTATTAAACTCAACACCGTAAGGAAAGCAATGTGCTGAAGACAGAGAAACACACAGGCCAGTCCAAAGACCAGTGACTACCTCCAGCAGCTACACAACAAAATATTTAATGAAAAATTTTTTAAATCCAAATTTTTCCTGGGGAAAATCCAAGGAATGAAACAAAGTTACAGCTAAATGGTCCTTACTGCCCAGGGGTCATATGAGGTACCCCCTGACAAATCTGCTTATTGATAGAGGAAGATCTTAGGGTCCTGATTCTGTTTTTCCAACCTGGAAATATGTCCACTGTGAAAAATTTGCCTTCTCCATGATGCTGCGATGCCTGTGGACAATTAAACACCCTCTAATTATTAAAAAACAATTACTAACACTTGGAAAAAGATACAAAAAACAGAATTCTAAACCAATGGTTAAAATTATATCCTTGGAATAAAGACGCAGATGTAGAGCATGGACTTGAGGACACAGGGAGGGGGAAGGGGAAGCTGGGACGAAGTGAGAGAGTGGCATGGACATATATACACTACCAAATGTATAGCTAGTGGGAAGCAGCTGCATAGCACAAGGAGATCAGCTCGGTGCCTTGTGACCACCTAGAGGGGTGGGATAGGGAGGGTGGGAGGGAGACACAAGAGGGAAGAGATATGGGGATATATGTATATGTATTCCTGATTCACTTTGTTATACAGCAGAAACTAACACAACATTGTAAAGCAATTATACTCTAATAAAGATGTAAAATAAATAAATAAACTTAAACTTGGCCTAAAAAAAAAATCAGATTTCAGAATGAAAAAAAAATATATATATCCTTGGTAATATCCTTTAAAAATGTAGTACTAGGACACACTCTGCATGTATTTTTTAGTACCTTTAGTACAGAGACAACGAAAACAAGACAAAATAGTAAACTATTTTGAATGGACTGCCTGTGCAATTTGTTGACAGACCTATTCGCTTTCTAAACAGAAGAAACAAAACATAACTTCTTTGATGACAAGATGAGGAAGGCCAATGGCTCTACTCACTGAGAAAGATAGAACTGTTTGTGCCCACCCTAAACCCAGGGTAGTTGTTGGCTATTTTCATAGTTGTGAGATTCAGAAACTGCTTCTCAGACCTTGCATTGTGAGAATGATTGTCACAGAAAGAAGATAGGTTGCAGTCAGAGCAGTGATTCAACTTCCAGTCCATAAAAATCACCTGGAGGCTTGATGAACAAGCTGAGGACTGGGTCTATGGCATCCCTGCCCATTGCACCTTCAGATCTTGATTTATTGACTCAACAAGTTAATAATCCAGAACTTTTTACTCATTATTATTGCTGAGTCACTTGCCTTTATGCAAACCAAGCAATTGTGTTTCTTTTCTTTTTTTTATTGAGGCATAGTTGATTTACAATGTTGTGTTAGGTTCAGATGTACAGCAAAGTGATTTAGTAATACATACATATATATCTATTTTTTCAGATTTTTTTCCCTTATAGTTATTACAAAATAGTGAGTATAGTTCCCTGTGCTATATAGTAGGTCCTTGTTGATTATCTATTTTATATATAGTAGAGCGTAAATGTTGAATCTAAAAAAAATGATACAAATGAACTTATGTACAAAACAGAAATAGACCCACAGACATAGGAAACAAACTTATGGTTACCAAAGGGGAAGCGGGGGGATAAATCAGGAGTTTGGGGTTAAAATATACACAGTTGTGTTTCTTAAACATCCTTTTCCCTGTGTCAAAAATTGTGTCAGGGGCTTCCCTGGTGGCGCAGTGGTTGAGAGTCCGCCTGCCGATGCAGGGGACACGGGTTTGTGCCCTGGTCTGGGAAGATCCCACATGCCGCGGAGCGGCTGGGCCCGTGAGCCATGGCCACTGAGCCTGCACGTCCGGAGCCTGTGCTCCGCAATGGGAGAGGCCACAACAGTGAGAGGCCTGCGTACTGCAAAAAAAATTGTGTCAGGCCTCCAGCACTGTGGTTTAGCAAAGGGCAGTCAGCCCAACTGCTTTACACATAACTCATGTCATTTTTTTAAAAGCCCTCTATAGAATGGGCATTGATTCATACACCATGAACCTGCATCTCTTTTATCCTGGCTTTTGCCTAGAAAGAGCCCTTCCTGCCCCCACTGGGGGTACATTTTCTGGCCGGCCTCCTGCAGCTTGTAAAGGTAGTTCCTAAAACAAGCAGCCTAGTGTGGTTGGCAATGCAGAATTTCTAGAGCAGGTCCTGTCACTGTGCCCAAAGGGAAAAAAGACAAATGCTTCAGGAAAGTTTATTTTCCTGCTTTTCTGTCAGTCTGCCCTGGCCTTACAGGTGGACAAAGTGAATGGTCTTGATGAACAATAAACATATAGATGTTCAGAGAGCAGTTAGGCCAGCAGCATGCTTGGTTCATTGCCTTAGCATTCAAAGGTGGCTAGACAATAGCATTCAGTCTTTAGATGCTGCCTGGTCCACTTTCCCCATTTACCAAATATGGAATTGGAGGCTCAGAGGATTTTTTTGACTTTTCCTAGACCATAGATTGTAACCCATATCTCTTATTGACCATGACCCTGTACTCTGTCCATATCTAATTTTATAATTGCATATATAATGTACATCTGAGGAAATTACTTTGCGCTTGTGCTGTGTGGTAGGCTGATAAACAAGGGAAAGCACTAATAATATCTCCCAGTAACTGAGCTCTTGGGAGGTTTTAGGCACAGGGCCAAGCACACGTACATGTTGCCTCAAGACAATATATGTCGTGTTGAGTAAGTGTCAGTTCATGTTAAATAGCAGGTGCCTACCCTTATGAATGAGCAGACACACAAAACTGTACTCAGTGTGACCTAGTAAGTGAAAATATCACCCTCTGAAATCCTAGGGAAGAAGGCTGTGAAGTAGCGGCATTCCCTTGAGGATATCCAGTTGTATCTTATAGCATTTTCTTGTGTTCAAAATATTAAAATAAATCATGAAAAGCCTCAAGGCCCCAGATCTGTGGCAGCCCTTATGAGGGTCTTCATACAAATATTGATCAAGAGGGACCCACAGGTGTGGAGCTGGCCTGAGTGCCACCTCTGGGCCCTCCCAGGGCCTGGAGACTGTCTGCTTAGAGCTGTCATCTCTCCCCTTCAATAAAACACACACACCAGTCATCCTTGGCTTTGACAAACAGATGACATGGCAGGGCCCAGGGCCCCTGAGATCTAGGGCAGGGCCAGGTGAGAGCTGACCGTTGTCTTCCTCAGGGCACCCACTGGACATTCAGAGCAGCGCAGTTGGCCATTACCAGCACTGTGGGCACATAAATGCCCAGGATCTAGTTCTGTTTTCTTCTGGAGTTTTTTCATTGGAAATATAGTAGAGGGCTCAGATGGGTAAGGCACTCTGGGAAGGTTACAGACCTCAGCACTCTTTGAGAAGTTTACCTACTCAGAAAGCTCAGCGCCTCACGCTGGGTTGCTTAGAAATGTGTGGCAAAGTTACATAGTTTTGTGAAGCTGGGCAAGTGAGTTTTTCTAGACTGCCATTTCTCTCATCTGTGTGGCCAGAGGGTTGGGCTGGATAAAAGGTTATAACAGTGTTTCTCTCTGGATAGTAACACAGGGGGAGAAATTCTGAGAAGGCTGTTGTGGGTCTCTATTGTAGAATTCAGATTATTTTTGTGGATCCAGGAATGGCTGCTAGTGTTTACATCAGTCTGTCCTTATTTATCATCCTGAGTGCATCTTCTTGACCAGCTTTATCTGGAGATAGATGTGACAAGTTAAATCATTTGGCATATTGCCTTCCCAGTCTTCTCAGAATGTGTACCCTCTTCCCATCAGAAGAAACAGAGGCAGCTGGCTTCATTTCCAAAGAGGTGGTGTTTGGACACAAATTGGACTTCATTTCAGGCATCTGTGGGAGAAGGGATTTTTGCCTTTACTTTCCTCGAGGTCAATTTCCAGATCATGAGCGATGGTCCCACAAAATATAAAGGCATCATATTTTTCATGAAGTCTTTTTTTCTCAGGGAGATTGAAATAAGCATAGCAGATATGCTTTCAATGTGTGTTTACCTGAATCTGTAGAATAAAGATCTGGTTCTTTTTCCATCCAACCACTTGTTTTGCTATGAAAGACTCCTTGTATAGTTCAGAGGTCTGTTATGAAGTGTAGGAAGTGTTGCCAATTGCAAAGTGGATCTAAGTTGGCAAAACAAACAGAAGGAGGAGGATGTCATATGATATGGTAAGTCAATGTCATTATTTATATCCTGCTTACCAAACCAAACCAGCAAGTTAACTTGGCTGCAGGTTCATTTGTCCGAGCAAACAGTCAACCAGGTGCCACCAATGGCCACCCTGCTCCTGTGCAGAGGAAAGGCTCCAGTGAGTTGGATGAACATGTTCTGATAGGGTCTAATTCAACAATAGTTCAAAATTCCTGTTTAAATTTGACCACTATTAAAATTAATTACCTCAGATCCAAAATTATGCTTCAGACTACCGTGAGTAACAGCTAAGTATTTTTCCATCATGCTGGTCACTTAAATTCCTTAGTCTGTCTCCTCATGCTTGAAGGCTAAGATTATGTGTCATGTCAAAGGTTCCTTTCTACTCATAGTTTTGAAATAATATGTTGTGGAATATTAGGGAAACATAATGTGTCTTTGTTGGGGTCTTTTAAATAATATTTCTAGAAAGGGCAACCACTTAAAGTATTTTTTCAGAAGGGCAGTTTTGAGGTTCTTTTCAACCTTTCTCTTCTCTCCACTTCAAAAGATTTCTATTATTACACCTTAACCATGCAAGACCATAAATTTATCATACTGACCACTAGCCTGTATGAATTATTCAGGCACATCATTTTTCTTTGTGCTCTAAGCCATGAAAATAAATGACACAGTGGCATGGGAACTGATGAACTCCTAAGCCTAACACAGCCTTCTGCATGCCTCCCTGTACCCTCATTTCATTTGATGGAAGAAACCCTGAGGGTGAATGGGAGTAGGTAATTACCAAAAATAATGCCAGACGCATTTAAGTAATTTTCCAGGAAAATGTTGAAATATAAAATGTCTAGTGAAAACATGATTAAGGGGGAAACACAATCTATGGATTTCAAGTTCCCATAGGAACACTCACAGCCCCCTTTAGTGAGCAGAGAGACAGGTGATCCGTTAAGTCTTTTCTCCTAATTGAATATAAAACTGCATTAGTCATGCTGACTCACAGTTTGTTCCTGTCCTGGCTAGTTTTTGCATATTTTGTGATGTTCTTTTCCATAGGCTTTGAATCGGAGGTTTATCCATGGCCCTTAGGGTTCTTTTCCCTGGATCTCTGGATGTATTTGATGTGTTAAGGGTTTGCAAACACCAGCATGGCTGTAGGTTTTTCCCAGACCCAAACTCTCAGGGCAGAAAAGGAGCAGGGGACCCCTCACTGAGTTCCATGCAGCACTGTTTTGATTTTTGAACCTTGCTCATGTATTAGCTATTAAAAAATAATAAAAAATAAACACAAGGCTGTTTCCTGCCCCTGTAATACGGCAAGTTTGTGTGGATACTGATCATTTTATCAAATACATATTACAGAGGAAGTTATATGACATGACATTATAAATATAGTTGAATTAAGGCAGCTTGAACTCAGCCTTTTAGCCACTGAGCCATGGGCCTTTTATACTGTGGGAGCTTCTATACATTCATGGTGGGAGGTTATTTTGGGGAAGATAAAAGAAGTCAAGGTGTTTTTCTTCTGTTATAAATATTGTGAAGCGTGCATTGTTTTTTAAACCTCTTGAAAAAATATAGGTAATCCATGTAACAGAAATATGCCAGAATTTTCTAGCAGACATTCATGTAGCAATGGTTACCGCTAGGAATTGTTATATTAGATACCCCAAGGCACTGTGTTTTTTAGTACTGGCCATTGAACGAGTTGCTGACACATTATTAGTCAATTTTTGTCAAAAATACTTATTTTCCATTATTTTCCATGATCAAAATAATGGTTTTGGGGGCTGCTTGTTCCTCAAATGTGTCTTGTATACATTTCTTTGATTATCAGAGGAAAAGATGCTCAGTGAGATGAGGAATATGCTTGTTACAAACATAAGTATATACACGATAATCTTTAGCTTTCCTCTTATAGTAATGGAAAGAAAAAAATAAAAGCCAAAAAGTTCTGTTTATAACTTTGAGTATTATAATACAGAATTTAAAAAATTGACCCCCTGACAATGTTGACTATAGTAATGGTAATGCAAATTTCAATAAAGAGAATCCCTACTGTCAACATTTTAAGAATTCCACTTGCTGATTCCAATGTCAAAGAGATCTGATTGCTACAAAAATAAAAACCTTAATTCAGATAAAAGATGCTTCTGATTTCCATATTTATGTTTAATGATTCCATTCTCATCACGGTCTCCTTTCTCCCTCCCAACCCCTCTTCTGCCCACCAGACACTGCATGGACCTCAGTGCAGCACAATGGCTCCCACTTGGTTAGTGTCAAAAGCTCGAATGGAGAAAGCCCCCAACCTGTGTTTTTCAAGTACACAGCCAGCATGGACCAGCTCCAGGCCATAATTGACTATGTGGACCACTGCCAGCAGAAGCTGACTTTCCACTGCAAGAAGTCAAGGCTTTCAACTCCCCATGGTGAGTAATCAGAGTAATCAGACACTGTGGGCTGTAGTCCCCACAGGTCACAATGGCCTGCCAGAGATGCATGAGAATCTGTGCCCATAGTGCCCGGATCACATCTGAAGTGACAGGGATACTCTTCTTTGGAGCGAAGACCAAGGTCTTTGCTCAAAGCCAGGAATGATCTGAAGTTTCTCCCTAGACTCAACTGGGCAACTGAGCAGTAAAAGCCTCCTAAGGAGGCCCCCGGAATGCTCAGTGCTCATCTGCCATGAAGGGCAGGGACATCTTAATTCTGTCTTATCTTGGGAAGGATTGCTAACAACAACATGGCTTAGTGATCTGGAGGTGATTATTCCATGAGATTCTTTTTCATAGACAATGCAATTAGTGTCTTGGCTAATTGTTAATTAGGCAACAATGTTGGTATCCCTGCCTCTTTCACACAACATAAGTGCTAATAGTTTATTTCTCATATCTTTTCTTCTTTTGAAAATTCTTATGTTTAATTTTATATTTTCTTCCTTTGAAAAATCCCATGCTGTTGGAATGTGCAACCTCACTGCCTTCATGAAACTGCTTGGCTTTCTGGAGGCTGGCCTGCCCCTTCTCTGATCAGGCATCTGGGGAGTGGAATGAGCAGAGGGCAGTAGGCAGGTTCTCTGAGTTCAGGCTCTTAGGACTTAGACAAGTCCCTGTCACTCAGCAGCTATGGGACTCAGGAAATCATTTTATCTTTTTTGAGTCTTCATAGCTAAGACACTAACCTTGCCAGAACTTAATTGCACCACATCTATAAATGGCATGAAGTAAAGGCTACTTATTTGCATCTCTCCAGTTTATTGAATTTATAGTTAGTGCTAGTTAGTACTTACTGTTAGTTGATCGATGCCAAATAGATCACCGAGCTAAAATTGTATGTTCCCAGAAGAATGAGAAAGCTGCCTCCAGGAGAGTAAATTATTGTTATGGGTTGTCTAACCAGGGAAAACAAGGCAAAGACAGAGTATGGTTGGAAACAACCACTAACAAAGTCATAAAACAAAACCACCCAGTGAGTCATGGAGCAAACTCATACAAACTAGCAGATGGCCTATTCCAGAACCTGGACACGACCCAGATCAGCAAAGGATTCCCGTCTGGAGTGCCAGTGTCTGCCTATTGATTTGCATGTGGTTGCTCAATTGTTAGCCCTTCGATATGTTAATAAATATATAAAACAGCAACAGCAGCAACAAAAACAAATACTTAAACAAGTATTTAATTGGGGCTGGGGGGAAAGATGGAAAGAGAAAAGACTTATAAACTTAATAAACACTTGCTAAAAAAACAAAATAAGGGCCTTCATTAACCATACATGCCAAGTTATTTGCATTTCTTATATGCTGCTACTGGAGGATTGTTAGTACAAACTTAATTTAAACAAATTCACTACAGACCTATATATTTCCAGAAGTGTTTAATTAAGGTTGAGTTGAGGCAGGCAAATAGTGTAGCCCAATACACCTTAAAATTGTTGCACTAATTAGCTCGGTATTATCAATAGACACAAATGGGTGTGCAGAGCTTTGATGCTACTCTTGTGTGGAAGGAGTGAACACAACAAAGCCTGGGTCCCTCATTAGAAGGTTGCAACGCGAAAACAGTACAAGGGGACTGCAATGTGGGGAACAAGTAGCTTAGGAATTTTATAGGGTAGATTGGGGAATGTCAGTCAAAATTCAGTTCTCTCTCAGGAATTTTCCACTGTTCAAATTCTCAGAAGTTAACAGGAGACGGAGGAGGTGGTGATCTTGAGGGGAGATATAGCAAGTCTGGGGCCTCAGTGCAGCAGCTCTTGTGTAAATTTTGTTTTCCAAGAGGGCCAGGGAGGAGCAGAGGGCCTAGGACCTTGCTAGGGTTCTGAAACATTTTTCCTTCAGCATCTTTAAGGTCTCTGTGTTACATATAATTTCAGGGGATATGATTACAGGTGGCTAAAGAGGAAGTTGTATGACAGTAAGTGTTGACTCTAGGAAACCATTTGGTTACCATACTATGAACGCTTAAGGTCATTGAGGATTGTAGCTGTGGCTGGAGAGAAGGACAGTGAACTATGGGCTAAAATAATTGAGGAAGTAGAGCCGTGCACCCTGGTCATTGATATCTCTCCTATTCCTTTTCATTTCAGCCTCTAATTCTTCTTCATATTATTCCTAATTATTTCTTATGCAAATTCTCTAAGTTACTCAAAAGAATCTTGAGTGGAGCCACATGCATTTTGTACCTTTAAAAAACACTTAATGATTTTCACTTTAGAGAGAAAAATGTAAACACACAGTAACACATTGGCATATAATGATTTCTTTGCTCTTCAGATTGATGAAAGAGGATGTTGAATAATTACATTTTTAAGATGGAATTTTGAAAAATGTCTATTAAGTACCTATTAAATAATACACTAAAAAGATCTTCCACCCCCCCAAAGATGTTTTCAACACATTAAAAAAAAAAGATGGTTGATATCGATTTCTTGGCACACGTGTCACGCACTGGGCCTGCAGTGCGTGGTAATGAATGCAGTCCATGTGTTTACCAGCTGAGAGGTTGTCAGCAGAAGCAGAAGTCTCATTGAACAGGGAGCCATAATGAGCAGTGGCAATTGTAAGTTAGGGAGAAAGTTATTTCAGATTCTTAGTGGGGGCCTGATGGGGACAATTTAAGAGTTTGAAAGAGCACATGAAAATGGACAGGCATCTTTGCAGAATTGATGTCACTTCCGTTTCCCCTCCTGCCCTGATTCTCTGTTTACTAGGGACTGTTTCCCCTCCACCCTCCCGTGTGCGCCATCTTTTCTGATCATCCTCCCCCAGGTGTACTGTAATCCCACACTGGGACCTCAGCAGCATCTTTAGTGTAAATGAGCAGTCCTGCAGAGCTGAGGCAGCCTCTGGCCCTGTCAATTATACGTTGCACTGAGGAGGGGAATGTGGTGAAGAACTGGGTGTAGTTGTCTCGGACTTGCTCAAGCTGAAGACACCTCAGGCATGAAGAAGGCTTATCAGTGCCATTTCTTTAGTTTCCAAATACAGAGTAACCCATTCAGTATAAGAAGAAGCACGTCTCCAAGAAACTTTTAGGACATGCTAGGAAGTACATGTCTTAAACACATGCCAGTGTTTTTAGCTAAAAAATAAAGTGAAAGAAAGCCATATTTCTCATAATAACATTAAACGTTTTAATGACATTTTAGGATCTCAAACAGATTTTAGATTCAGTGTGTAAATTACTGTGGTTTTTATTTTGATGACAATTCTTTCTTGAATGTTATTTCCAAAGAAATTATGTAAGTGGAATCCTCAAGAAAAGTTTGTAAATATCATGCCTGAATGAGTTAAGGAGACTACATGCTCATTTTCTGATAAAAGAAAGAATTTGGTGACAACGTAAGTTTTGACATTAAAATATATATTTTTAAACAGTTGGAAGTCCTCTTAAAAATGATCCTATTGCACAGTTAAAATATGCTCACTTCTAAAGTAGTCTCTCTATGTTTTAAATAGAGGGAAGTAAAGGAACTATATTGGGGAGGCAGGTAGTGGGGGGCAAAGTAGGTGTCACCTTTCTCATACTTGTCTTTCAGATGGAACCCCAGTGAGCTGGTGGGTTGGAAGAACCAATGAAACACACACTTACTGGGGAGGTTCTCTGCCTGATGCTCAAAAATGTACTTGTGGATTAGAGGGGAACTGCATTGATTCTCAATATTACTGCAACTGTGATGCTGACCGGAATGAATGGTGATTTCCATATAATTTCCCTGTGCAAACTGTAATTTTTTTATTGCTTAAACGATGTACCTTAGGCAGACATTGGACACAACAGTATAATAAAGAGAAAAAATTAAAGTATTCCCTAGCAAGTTAAAAGTATAAGCTTTGATGTGTATGATATCATTAATCTGAAGCCTAAAATATTAGGTAGCTATTTTTGTTTACTTGTGAGTAACTAATCATGTCCATTTTATTTTTCTAGTAAGACAAAATAGGAATTAATGTTTCCCATTCACTGAAAGTGAAATATCTGACTTCTTAAAGTTAAGTTAATCCAGTTAATAAGATGACCACCCCTTGGCTGACCCAGGGCTGTTTGCTGACCTTCCTAATTCCCAGTTTCGTTCTCTTAAATGGCCACACAGGGGAAACCAGACAAGGCCTTGAGTCCATGAAAGAGGATATACAGAATACAAAACTCTCCATGCAACTGGAGGTCTCAAAAGGCTGCAAACCCAAAGAAAAGGTAGACAAGGACAAATCATCCAGTAGGCACTCTGGGTAGAAAAAAATAGCTCCCTGAAAACTCATGTCTACAGACTTGCCCTCACACAGATTTGGAGCCCAAATTTATATGACTTGGATGGTCCTCAAATTAAGTTAACATAGCCACAGGTTGGCAGCACCACTGGCTCATCATAGGATTACATGAGATTCTCACTGGAGGCCTGCCCTCCCCCTTCACACAGACCCCACAGGATTCTCACAGATAAAATGCCACCAAAAATAAGCTCACAATCCAGGGCTATACAACACCAGAGGACAGATGTGGGAGGCAGAAGAAACCACAAAGTGTAGATTAGATGCCTAAAAGTCTCAGATCATGGATACATTCAAAACATAAGATAAAATAAATATGTGAGCTGCTTGAAAAATCAAAACTGGAATTGAAACATGAGAAAGTGATCAGATCCTATTAACAAAGATGATTGGGATTTGCAAAAGAATATTAGCCAATGATAATATTTACTCAATTTAAGATTTGTTGGATCAGATATTAGACACAAGTGATCAGAAAATTGGTGAAATGGAAAATATGTGTAAATAAATGACACAGAACAGAGAGAAGCAAAATGGGATCGAGAAAAGCAGTGACATGGAGGAGTCATGTGGAGAAGATTGAAAATGTGTCTGATTAAAGTTTCAGAAGAGAAGATTTGAGATAATTAGAAGAGGAAATATTCAAATAGCAGAAAAATGTCCAGATTTGAGAAAACATTAGAATACCAAGCAGGATAAATAAAAGTAGATCCATATCTAGACACACCATGGTGAAATCAAAGAACACCAAAGAGAATGTTAAAAGGAGCAGAGATGAAAGCAAGACTCTTAAAGGAAAGACAGCCAGCCAGCAGAACCCCCCTGAACAGCCCAGGACCCAGCCCACAGAGGGCGGGACACACCCCTCACAGGGCGGAAGTGAAATAACTGTCAAACTCCCAGTGTTTACCCAGGTGATATTTTTAAAAGTGGAATAAAATTAAAACCCAGACAAACAGACACTGAAGAAATTTACCACTAGCAGACTCCACAAGAGGAATTTTTAAGAATGGTTTTCAGAATGAAAGAAAGTGATCTTATAAGGAAGGTCTCAGAGGCAGGAGGAAATATTGAGGAAAAAAAATTGTAAACTCAGAGGTTAAAAACTAAAAGAAAATACTAGACACTGATAACATGTAACTGTATGTATGAATTTGAAACACGAGAAAACAGATCCTATTAACAGAGATGATTGTGGTTTACAAAAGAACTAAAAGAATGTTTAGAAATAAAAATATTATTGAAATTTAAAACTTGTTTTGTAAATATTTATTAGAATTAAATTGCTTAAAGTTTATGTCTTAAAATTTGTGTAACCTCTAAATAACAGAAACAAAACATGTAATATTCAAATCAGTAGAGGGAAGAAAGAAAAAATGGGATTTTAAAAACTTAGTTAATACAAAAGAAGATAGAAAGTGAGACTTTAAAAAAAGAGAAAGCAACAAGTACAAGATAAAAACTGTGTGAGTAATCATGCACAATAAATATGACAAAAATAACCATTTAAATCCAGATGTCATATTGAATTAAAAACAAATATATCTTGTTTGTAAACCTAGGCATATTGAAAACAAAATGCCAAAAAAAAATTCCCAGGCAAATATACGAAAAAGTAAGTAAAATTTTAAGGTTTAATGTGGACAAAGATCACTATTACTATAAGATATTGCTTAATTTCACTATAAAAAAACAACAATGCTAATAAACTTGTATGTTTCTAATAAAAATGACTCAGAATGTATACAGAAAAAAATTGACAAAACTGAAAGAAGAAATTTACAAATCAACCATGGTAAGAAGAGGTTTAAATGTACATCTGTTTGTAATTGGTAATCAAATGAACAAAAATTAGTAAGATAGAATATTTTCGAATGAAATTAACAGCTTGATTTTTTGGGAACATAAAATTGTAGAATACATAATTTTCTCAAGCACATGTAGTGCATTTTTGCAAACTGATTTTCTCAATATTCCATAAAGCAAAACTCAAAAAATTTTACGGTAGTTGTTATCCTATGAACAGTTTCTCTGATTACAATGCAATTAGGTGAGAAATGAATAATAGAAAGATTAAAAAATATACATGAGGCAATTCAAAACCACAATTGGAAAGACTGGAAACAAGGAAATAAAGATACATTACTCATAGAAAATATCGTTTTCAACAAAGAAAACCTAAGAGAATATACAGAAATATTACTGAAATTAGTGAGAGTTTGGTAAGGCTACTTACTGAACCTTAGAATAACTGGATTCTTATCAAAAATGTGTTACTATAAGAAAATATAAAAACTACTAGGAGAAGGAACAAAAGGGTATAGTACCTTGGAATAAAGATAACAAAAATATGCAAGACTTTTGTAAAAAAGACATCATAAAACTTTATTATGAAAATATAAGAAGACCTAAATAAATGGAGACATCACACCACTGCCATGAATAGGAAAACTAAGCATCTCTCCTCCAAACAATTTTCTTGATTCCATTTAATTCCAAACAAATGCTAAACATTTGTTTATTTTGGGGGGTAGTGACAAACAGGTTCTAAAATTTATTTGGAAAAGAATGGTACATGAATAGCTAAGACGATTCTGAAAATGGAAACAATGTGGGGAGACCAGCCCTACCAGACATGAATACGTCTTATGATGCCACAGTAATTAATACAGTGTGAGTTTGCCAAAGGGATGAGCCAGCAGAACAGCTAACCCCAAAAAAGAGCCTGGGAGCTTTCAAAATGTGTAATTCTGGGTGATGAAAATTATGTTGTCGCCAGTCTCTCTTTCTCCCCAGCAATTATAAAACTTAAAGTTGACCCAGTATTTCTCGCCTGCAGCTTTCCCAACAACTCAAAGTAGTCAAAGCTCCATTATACCTCAAAAAAAAGTCTACTGAAAAACAAACAAAAAAAAAAACCCAGAAGAATTTCTAGAGCATTAGAAACTAAAACCAAAAAAAGGTGGATTTGGAAGTTCTCTTACTGAATGTTTAAAACTGTTTGTGAGAAATTTTCATACCTAGATATTCATGCAATCTTTACAAATTTTGGAAACAATTGAGAAGCAAGAAGAAAACAGATGTAACTAAAAATTAGGCAGTTCTGAATGAGTCTGGTGAACATGGCATATAATATCTTACATAAAGCATGGACAGTGGGAATGACCTGTACTAATAAAGAATTTTTAAATAGGAAGAGTTTAAAATTTTCTCAGATTCAGGAAGGTACTTTGCAAACAACAAAAGGACAAAAAGACTTTATGATGCTATCTGCCTCAATGCACACTACATGCATTATGATTTTTTTAAAGTTTTTTTCAGGGCTGTGAATGCATTGTCAATGTTAAAAACAGAATTAAAATGTAGCTTTTTGCTACATAGAAAGCGTAGCTTTTAAAGGGTTCCTTAAGGGCTTCCCTGGTGGCGCAGTGGTTGAGAGTCCGCCTGCCGATGCAGGGGACGGGGGTTCGTGCCCCGATCCGCGAAAATCCCATATACAGTGGAGCGGCTGGGCCTGTGAGCCATGGCCGCTGAGCCTGCGCGCCCGGAGCCTGTGCTCCGCAACGGGAGAAGCCACAACAGTGAGAGGCCCGCGTGCCGCAAAAAAAAAAAATGTTCCTTAAAATTCAAAGATCCTCAATGAGGAACTTATGCACTTACATTTTTCCTCTAAGATGTTCTACCAAAATAGAAATCACGGGAATTAAAATACTATTTGTAATGTTTACTGATATTAAATACCAGGAATTGATTTGGTGTGCTCTCCCTGTGTTTATAACAAAATAAGTTTCCAGACTGACCCCCTCCCGCATAATCCAGTGACATCTTCTAGCTTGTGAATACCATTCCCAACAAAGTCAGGTGTTATGTGCTTGGGATGAAGCCTGTGTACTTCTAACAGCAGGAGTTGCAGGGGCTTCACCAGATAAAGCCATGTTGTTTAATTCAGTCTGATTTTTTGACGCAATCTGATTTTTAAAAATTGTTTCTTAAATTTTAGGGTTTTATTTCATATTTTTCATATCTTACCATATGCACTGCCAGTCACTTTGTTCAAATTTTTAAACAAAATAAAAATCTTAACAATTTTACATTTTCTAACTTAAAAGAATATTTCAATGCCTAGCAGAATTGGAATGATTAACTATTAAGTTAGGAAGACTTTTTTTGCAGGAAAGCTGTCAGGTTGAACCATGTGAAACAGCTGATTTTTTGACCTGCAAAAGTGGCAGTTTCAAATGTTTCAACTTGTATATACAAGAGTGAGTGGTGGCTTTGTAATTATTTGGAATTAAAACTTACTAGGTTCTACACAGAACAATAAATTAGACAAACTAGTATTTGTTCATAAATCAGAAGTACGTATGTAATTGAAGTATACAATGAAAAATATGAACAGCTTACAAGGTATAGAAAAACCTTCCTACTTTGTCCAGAGAGGACGGTGTTTGTACAACCAACTTACCAGCCAGGTCCTCTGGCTCCTGTTCCAATCCTATTGTATTAAACCATAGATATTAATATGTCCCCAAATAGTCACTTACATGATGATATTATTGGTATTGTTATTATTTATAACATCCACTGGGGGGCATTGATGGTGGGTTTTAAGTTTACATCCCCAACACACAGGGCCTGGCAAATAGAAGCATAATAAGTGTTTGTCAAATGAATGGATGGTGACAATCTTTGGCAAAGCACTTTCCCATGCATTAGCCCATTTATTAATTTTAAGAATATATTGTATCATATCTTCATCATGGTTTTGAATCAGTATTTTGTTTTGATTTTGTTTTTAAATTTATGGCTTCAACAAATAAGGAAATGCCTCATAACCACAGTAGGAATTTCTGAAACTTTAGTAAAAAAAAAAAAGTCCAAGTATTGAAAACCTAAGTCTTGTCAGTCAGGTGGTTTTGTTTTTTGTCTTTTTTTTTTTTTTTTTTTTTTAAATGAAGGAAGATTGCTGTTGCTTCTGTAAATTCTGCATTTAAGTATTACACAGTGGCTGAATTGGAAAGAACAATGAGCTGCTAATTGCACTGAAATGTAATCTCATGCCTGTATCCATGACCATAATTTTGGACCTGCCTGCTTTCTTCTCTATGGTCACGTAGATGAACAAAGGTCTCTGGTCCTCAGAAGACCTCATTCAATATATTAGTATGTTTGTAAGTGTTCAGATGAGATGTTTGATTTCCCTACTGTTATGTACTTACAAATTTAGCTTAATACCCCTTGAACTGCAATCAAAGACTATTACTCTTCTGTACATTATTCAGAATAATGTTAAGGTGGTTGTATTTGTTTTCTAGGACCAGCAACACAGTAGTCCTTTCCCATAAGAAGCACTTGCCGGTCACTCAGGTTGTGATGAGAGACACAGGGCGACCACATTCTGAAGTGGCTTATACACTGGGGCCTCTGCTCTGCTCGGGGGACAGTAAGTAGTGGCAAGAGGAACTGTCTTCATCCCTGCTAATACATTTCAATCTTTTAAGAGAAATTGAACTGCCTGGGTTCATAAAAACACTGTCTGTACTGATAATCTGTACTTCATTAACTTTATAAAATAAGTGCATGTTGTTAATGTAATTGAGAAAAAACATATTACCTCTGGATTATGTAGAGGTATCTTTTATATGACATTTACATGAGACTGTGCTGCAAAGATTCCTGGAATCATCTGAAATATATCACTTGTTCAGCAAACATCTAATATGTACCTACTAAGTATAAGGCACTTTGCTGAATGCTGAGATGCCCGAAATTGGTAAGATAAGGAGAAAATGAGAGGACAGAACCCATCAAGTGTATCTAGTCATTAATGCCTTCTGACAATTCTGAATTTTTACACAGGAAGCCTCGATGCTTCTAACTCCACTTACCCCTCCAACTGCATCTTGTGTATCCTTCATGCCCCCAAAATGACTGAAATAAAATATATGAGTTCTATCTTTAATTTTCATCCTTCTACTCTCTCTTGAATATCAGGCCTTCTCCTCCATCTCGTCCATTGCTCCCCAGAAACTGTTTTTTCCTGTCACCAATGAGAACTCAACATTTCTAAATCCAATTCTTATTCCCTGATATCATCTGAGTTGACCTGTCAGCAACTTTGGATTCCTCCCATGATTCAAACTTCTTTAATTCACTTTCTTTACGTGGTGGCCAGCACACCACAAAATTTTCCTACCCTCCTCTCCCCAACCTTCCTTCACCTCGCCAGCAGGATAACGTTGGGGTTCCCCAGGGCTCTATCCTCCGCCCTCTCTCCTCTCTGCTCTCCATTGGTGATCTTCTCCCATCATCTCATGGCTTTAAATATGACATGGGCATCAGTGACCTCCACACCTATACCTATACCCAGTCTTCCTGAACTCCCAGCTCCTGCATCCAGCTGGCTATTCTGTACTTCTTCATTCCAATTGGCATTTCAAACCCAACTTGTCAAAAAAATGAGAAAAGAAAAAGCTTTTCCACACCAACCTTCCTCAAATCAATGCATAGCAACTCCATTCTTCCTGTTGCTTCTTAGACTGAAAACATTACAGTCACTCATAACTTCTCTTTTCTATCATAACCCACATCTAATTCATCAGCAAATCTTATTGGTTCTAACTGCAAAAATGGATCCAGAATGTATCTCCATTACCACCTGTACCTGGATTGTTGCTGTGGCCCCATAACTGGCCTACCTGCTACTGTCTCTGCCCACTTAGCTGATACTCCACACAACAGCCAGAGGGAATAAAATCAGGTCACGTCAGTCCTCTGCCCCAAACTCTCTTCTGGCACTCATCTCAGAGGAGAGGCCAAAGTACAATGTCCACCAAGGCCACAGTAGCCATGTTGCCATATGAGCCAGGCAGTACCACAGTGGGGCCTGTGGAACCACAACCCTCCCTGGGGCCCCATAGGAGGTGTTGCCATGTGAGGGAACCCTGGCATTTCTGAACCTTGCTATTGGAAAAAAAGAGGGTCCTATTTCAGATAAAAATACTGAGATGCAGGTAGTCAAAATGTAGAAAGCCCATGAACGTGCCTTGACTCGACGATAGTATAGTTATTTTTCTCACTCATAACATAAATATGCAAACCACAGTTCTCTTTCTGGATAAGGTGAAGCAAGTACAACCCACCCCATCTCTCTCACTGAACTCACCCATAAAACCTGCACAGAATGCATGAAGCAGTTATCTCAGGACTCTGGAAAGCAAATAGCAGCAGGGAAGAGAAAGCAAAATTCACCATTTATTTTTTCTTCCAGTATCTCTCAGACACTGGGTCCCAGCTGGAGAGAGTCCCAGGAGAAGTCCTGTAGTCCTGGTTGGAGGAGGGGACAGGGAGCTCCTAACTGTGAGAGAGCACAGTAGTCTCATTTCTCCCCTTCTGTCTGTTTTCTGAGGTTCCAGTTCCCAGGCAGCCCCATGGCAATAGTGGTAGAAGCTGCCTCAGAAACACACAAGAGCCAGAACTCCAAGGAAAGGCATCTTCTGCTCTGGACAGGGGAGCCCTGACTCTACGACAGTGGCAGACTCATGTTACTTTTGTTTTCTTTCTCTGTTCACCCATCACTAGGCAATGGACATATGTACAGGTGCAGGAATGAATAGGAAAGCACAATAAAGCAGGCTGAATAGAGCCCTAGTTTTCTGGTTGTATGATTGAAAAGGGAGCTGCAGGGAACTGGAAAGTATCTGGAAGAGCACAGAGAGGGAAGAGTTCAAGAGAGTGATGCCACAAGTTGTCTATGAAGTCCTGGGTTCACCTCAGAGCTACACATGCCTGCATCTGCTCCTAATTATAGACCAAAGTTGAGAACTGAGGAGGCTACCATCCAGGACTCAGACTGGCCACTGAGTGGTGCAGAAGTGAGGCAGAGCTGAATAGCACTGCAAAAGCTTTGAAAACTGGACAGCCATAGGAACCATGGACCATGCACGGAGGGCAGGTTGGAATGTGTGGCCAGATCCTAACCAGGACAGCTGCCTGCAAAATAAGAAAAATATCAACATGCACTTTGAATTTAAGCAAAGCCCAGAGTTTGTTAACATAATATTTTAAAGATCTAGGAAATAGTCCAAAATTACTTCGCATACAAAGAACCAGAAAAATCCAAGTTTGCATAAGCAAAGGTAATCAACAGATACCAATGACACAGAGGTTAGAATTATCTGATAAAGACACTAAAACAACTATTACACAAAAACTCTAACAAGTAATAATAAATGCTTTTGAAACAAATAGAAAAAGAGAAAGTTTCAGCAAAAAAATAGGGTATATAGAGGAGAGCTAAATGGAAACTTTAGAAATAAGAAGTACGGTAATGGAAATGAAAGATGCACTGGATGGGTTAAATAGCAGATTTGAGATGAAACAGTCAATGACACTGAGGATAGATAAATAGAAAGTATTCAATCTGAACAAGAGAAAGAAAAAAGGTTGAAAAAGAAATGAACAGGGCCTCAGGGACCTGTGGGTTAATAATAAAAGATATAACATTCATGTAATTAAATTTCCAGAAGAAGAGAGGAAAGAGTGCTGGTGCTGAAAAATATTTGAAAAACTAATGGCTGAAATCTTTAAGTTTGGCAAAAGAGAGACTTGAGAAGTTGAATGAACCTGAAACAGTATAAACTCAAAGAAATTCACATCTAGACATATCATAAACAAACTGATGTGAAAACTAAAGGCAATGAGAAATTTTTTGAAATCAGCTAGAGAGAATAATGTTGCATTGCCTATAGTGAAACACCAATTCAAATGACAGTAAGTTTCTCATCAGAAATATAGAGGTCAGAAGGAAGTGGCAAAACATTTCTCAAGTGCTGAAAGTAAAGAATTGTCAGTCCAGAATTCTATGTTAAGCAAAAATATCCTTCAGGAATGAAGGTAAAATTTTTTTAAATTTCAAATGAAAGAAAGCTGAAAGCCTTCATCGCCTGAAGGCATCCTTTAAAAGAATTTCTAAAGGAAGTTTTTTTAGATAGAAAGGAAATGATATCAGAAGGAAATTTTGAACTTTGGGAATAAAAAAATCAACATTAGAAATGGTAAATAACTGGGTAAATTTAATAGATTATTCTCCTATTGAGTTATTTTAAATATATCTGAGGGTTGAAAGCAAAAAATACATTATTTCACAGGGTCACAGGGTTTTAATTTTATGTAGATATAATACACATGGCAACAACAACATAAACAGGAGTAGGTAAAAGGACAAAATTGTTGTCAACGTTTTTACAAATCACTTGAAGTGGTTAAAACATAGATTCTAAGCATACTAAGAAAGGTAAGTATATATATTGTAATCCTTAAAGGAACCAATTAAGAAACTGCTATACAAATAGAATACTGAAAAATGTTTAAATAACCCAAAAGGAGACAGAAAAAGGAAAACAGAAGAACAAAAATATAGAACAAATAGGAAGAAATAATAAAATGATAGAACTAACATATCAACATTTGTATTTAATGTAACTGGTCTAAGTAAACCAATTAAAAGACAGATTGTTATGACTCAACTATAGGCTGTCTATAAGAAATTCAATTCAAATATAATGACATAATAAAAGAATATGATGGAGAAAGATATACTACACAAACATGAATTTAAAGAAATCTGGAGTTTTTTATTAAAATTTTTGCTTGCAAGCAAAGAAAATTAATACATATAAAAAAGGACCAAGAAGACTGAAGAATCTTAAATGTGTATGCTAATAACTGAGCTTCAAAATACATAAAGCAAAAACTGACAGGGTGGAAAGGTGAAATAGAGAAATTCATAATTATCATTAAAAAGTCCAATACTGCTCTCTCATTAGCTTATGGAACTAATCGAGGGAAAATCAGCAAGGATATAGAAGACCTAAATGTCACCAGAAAACAAATGAATTTAATTGACATTTATAGAATACTCTACCAACAGTAGAATACACATTCTTTGCAAATGCACATGAATCTTTAACCCAGATACAGCATATTTAGTGTCATAAAACAAACTTTAACCAATATTAAACAATTTAAATCTTACAAAATGCAAGATTTGACATAATTGAATTAAATTAGAAATAAATAAAAAAGATAGTGAGAAAGTCTCAAAACACTTAGAAATTAAAGACCAAACTGTCAAATAATACCTGAGTCAAGGAAAGGTCTCAATAGATATGATAAAATATATTGAACTGAATGAAAATTAAAGTACAGTGTATCAAAATTGGTAGTATGCAGTTATAGCAGTGCTTAGAGGGATATTGAGAGCAATAAATGCTTATATTATGAAAGAAAAAAGATCTCAATTCAATAATGTAAGACTTCACCAAAAAAAAAACCAAACTAGAAATAGAAGACAAAAATAAACCTAAAGCAAGCAGAAAGAAGGAAATAATAAAGAATAGAAATCAATTAAATTAAAATCAGAGTATATAAAAACAAAAAAAAGATTCTTTTAAAATATTAATAAAATTGATAAACCTCTAAGACCAAAGAAAAGAGAAGATAAAAATTATCAATATGAGAAATGAGAGTTGGGATAACACTACAGACCCCACAGACATCAACAGTATAATAAAACTATACTACAAACAACTCTACACGTATTAATTCTGCAACATAGATGAAGTGGACCAATTCCTTAAAAACCGCTAACAGCCAAAACTTTCTTAAGATAAACCAGACAACCGGGATAGACCTAATAGTATTAATGGAATTGAATTTGTAGTTAAAAACCTTCTGAAAAAGAAATCCAGACCGAGATTGTTTCACTGATGATTCTACCAAAGAAATAATACCATATCTACACAACCTCTTTCAGAAAATAAAAGAGGAAATTCTTTCCAACATTTTAAGGAGAGCATTGCTTTGATATCCAAACTAGACAAAGAAGTGCAAAAAAATGATAACTACTGATAATGTTATTACCAACACATGCAAAAATCCTCAACAAAACATTAACAAATAATCCAGGAATATTTTTAAAAATGCACCACCAACAACTGCAGTTTATCCCATGATGCAAGACTGATTCAGTATTTGGAAGATGATCAGTTTGATCTACCATACCACGTTAACAGTCTAAGGAAGAAAAATCACTCCAGGTGCTTTTTCTATATCAATTAATATGAACATTATAATTTGAATTATTATGATAACAAATTCAACATGATAATTTACATCATAATAGCATTTATAATAAAATTCTTAGCAAACTAGGTATAAAAGGAAAATTCTTAAGCTTAATAGGACAGTATCTATACAAAACAGCTAACATCATAATAATTGGTGAAAAACTGAATGCTTTCCCCCTAAGGATGGGAACAAGATAAGGATATCCAATCTCACCACATCTATTCAACAACTTTGATCATATGGGAAGTCCTAGCCACGGCAATAATGTAAGAAAGAAAATAAGTGCATACAGGCTGGAAAGCAAGAAAGAAAACTCTAGTCACACGTATATACATACGATTGCCTACGTAGAAAATCTCAAGGAATGTCCCCCCCCCCCCCCGCCCAGCAAAAACAAAAACAAAAACAAAAACCCTACTAGGTCTTATTAAGTGAGCTCAACAAGATCACAGGATACAAGGTCAACAGAAGACAAATCAGTCATATATGCTAGCAATGTATAAATGGAAACCAAAATTTACGAGACAAAGTCATTTTCAATAGCTAGAAAGAATATAATACTTAGGTATACATTTAACAAAAACATGTATAAGATCTGTAACTCATCAAAAAGTGACTGAACACTGAAGAAAGGAATCAAAGAATCTAACTAAAGGGAGAGATATACTGTGTTCATGGATTGGAAGACTCAATATAGGAAAGATGTCAGTTCTCCCCAAGTTAAAAACACACTTCACCAAAGAGGATATGAGAATGGCAAATAAGCACATGAAAAGATGTTCAACATCATTACCTATTAGGGAAGGCAAATTAAAACCACGACGAGATACTACTACACACCAATTTGGATTGCTAAAATAAAAGAAATATATACTCACAATATCAAATGCTGGTGAAGATATGAAACAACTCTGTCTCTTATACATTGTTAATGGGAATTAAAAATGGTACAGCCACTCTGGAAAACTGTTTGGCAGTATCTTATAAAGTTAAACATACTTACCGTATGACCCAGGGATTATACCCCTGGGAATTTACCCTACAAAAATGAAAACATATGTCCACACAAAAACCTTTACACGAATGTTTATAACAGTTCTGTGTGTAATTGACCAAATCTGGAAAGACCCCTAGTGTTCTTGAATGTGGACAGATAAACTGTGGCAGATCCATATGATGGAATATTACAGAGCAGTAGAAAGGAATAGATATTGACATGCAACAGCTCGAATGAATCTCAAAGGCTTTATGTTGAGTGAAAGAAGCCGATCTCAAAGGGTTGCATGCTGCATGACTCTATTTATATGCTATTTGGAAAAGGCAAAACTATAGGGACAGAGACTAGTTCATGATTGCCAGGGCTTAAGGGTGGTTGGAGGTTGTGACTATAAGGAAATAGCAAGAGGGAGGTTTTTGGGGTGATGGAACTGTCTTTTATTCTGATTTTAATGATGGCTATGCAAATCCACAAATGTATTAAAAGTTATATAACTGTATGTCCCTAAAAAGTCAATTTTACTTGATGATAATTCAAAAAATAATATTGTTTTTAAAAAAACACGGGTCATTTCCAAAGTGATTGTCCCTCCACTCAGTTGCAACCATGTCCAGGTTCTTAATCCTCAAAAGAATCACTATTTGGACATTCATGTCATGGCTACATGTTCAGAAGAACCACAAAATGAAGGCTTTTAAAGATAAATAATGCAATGAATGGTAAAAATCCTAGAAATATAAAAAGTAATTGTTGTTTGTTTTGTTTCATTGTTATTTTCACTGTTTTTTTTTTTTTTCTTCTTGTAAACAGATTCATTTTGGAATTCAGCTTCCTTCAATACTGAGACTTCATACCTTCATTTCCCTACATTCCGAGGAGAGCTTAGCGCTGATGTGTCTTTCTTTTTTAAGACCACAGCTTTTTCGGGGGTGTTTGTAGAGAACCTGGGGATTACAGACTTCATCAGGCTAGAGCTGCGAGGTGAGTTGCCCACCCTGGGCAAAGCCATGGGGTACTCAGTTATTAACAATAACCTCGTTAGTAACGTAATTTCTGATGTATTGCCATGCTTCCTTTGTCAGTTGTATTTCTTGATTAAATGCTAAAATTCTATGATTTTAAATAATTATTTTTAATAGAAAGTAAAACAGTGATTCACGAAACATACAACAGTCTATACAATTCCTTGTTGTCTTAATTCTATGTGCAATCAGGATATTAAACCAAACTGGTCAAATAACTGCTGACTAAATCACAAAATTATGTGATTTAATTGACTAGTCATACTGTTTATGTATGTAGACAAAGCTTAATTTCTTACTCTGTGAATTTCACATAGTGCTTTTAAAACTATATTAAGATTTAAACCACCTTTAAATAAACACACTTATACCTATGAAGTCAGATAAAATGTTAGTTGTATTTTTATAGGTAAATATCTCTATTGCTTAGGGCTTAGCAAGATGAATAGTAAACTCTAAGAAGTATGTTAAAGTCAGCTTTGCTTTTTGCTTTTGCTTTCGCTTTTTTTTTTTTACCAGCTCAGAGTGACATTTGTCTGCATCAGTATCATGGTCTTCTTTCATAAGGAGCATGTCGTGGTGCTTTTTTCATGTCTACTCAAGACCAAATTTTCTCCCCTGTGAATGAACTTGACCAGCTCTCATATCTTTATTTCCAGCCCCTGCAGAAGTGACCTTTTCCTTTGATGTGGGGAATGGGCCTTGTGAGGTCACCGTGCAGTCCCCCACTCCCTTTAACGACAATAGATGGCACCATGTGAGGGCAGAACGGAACGTTAAAGAAGCATCCCTTCAAGTGGATCAGCTCCCTAGGGAGACCCAAACTGCCCCAGCTGATGGGCACGCCCGCTTGCAGCTCAACAGCCAGCTCTTTGTGGGTGAGTGCTGCTAGTGGCTTGTAACTGAGCTGTGCTGTGAATGCAGAGGTGGACCGAGAGAAAATCACAGCTACAGCAGTAGTGATAATAGTAATTGCCACAGTGACTACTATCGGCCCTGGTGGGAGGCAGCGATATTGAATAAAATCCTCTGAACTGAGAAGGAACTTTGGGACTGAAAATCGAAGCAGGCAACTCCATAAAGTGCAATTATGAAGTTTATTGTGGGTAACTTACATCCAGGGGACGATGAGCCAGAGACGTTCACAGCTGCACTTCGTGCCATGGAAAAGGCTCCTGGGGAATTTAAAGGAGCCAAAACTAAAAATAGAATCTGACTACGAAGTGAGAAGCACCCATGGTCAGGAATCGGGATTTTTTCCTCCCCAAGGGGGTCTCATGACCACCTGCATCAGCAAAAGGCACTCTTCCAGTTTTCATATTCGATGAAAGCAAAGGTAAAGGTTGATAAGGAACTTATCTGGCTGGGATGCATTCCGTGTGAGTAAGCTAAAGCTCAGTCACCCAGAAAGAGGAGGGGGTGGGACTGCGGGCCTAAGATGGAGCTGACAAAAGGGAGTCAGTGTGGTTCAGCCACACAGACACTATGTACCAAGAGCTCATTTAATATAAATATCTCTGCTATAGATTATTGTACCCAATTTGCAGATGAGATCATGCAGGCTCAGAGATATCAAGGGACTTAACCATAGAAAGCCCAACTGGAAGGAAAATCCAAACTCGTGTTGGACTGATTCCCAAGCTTGCACGCAATATCATAGACGATTTATGTTTGTTTCAATTACTTCTTATCCATACTATTTATAAAACAAATAGCAATTTTTATCCATTTCTCTCACTTCACTTCTCAGTATAGTTAGAGAACCAGCCCCGTAATTGGGACAAAATCCTCCAGAGTCCCCTCCAGAAACAGGCCATAGGAGCCCAGGGAGGCTGAAGCAGCCTCGTGTGACTGGGCACAGCAGGACTTTCCCCAGCCCAGCACCTGGTTCCTCTCAGTCCTGCACCCCCTCTGCTGCTCTCTTGTTGCAAATGCCTTGTTTAGACCCAGAGCTGGCTCATTATTCTGCTGTCCATTCTTTAAAGATTAAAGCTCTGGGTAGTGGGAGTCTTCCTTCTAACTTACATGCTTATTCTTTATTATTGTTTGTTTTTCCCAAAGGGAGAAACAACTTTTGCTACATTGCTTTTTAGATAACTCTATTCTAATTTGGAAACTAAGCAGATTAATGAAATAGCTCTCACTTGGTCTTTTCTCACATATTTTAAAGTAAATAAGGACACAGTCCAATGAAAAATTGATATAAATCACAAATTAGCACACAGTCTGCTTTGCCAGGTGATACCTACTGCTGTGTCCAGGAACTAATGCTATTCAGTGAATTTAAGTGTGTGTGTGTGTGTGTGTGTGTGTGTGTGTGTGTGTGTACAGCCCATGGCACCATAAAACAGCTTCAAGCACAGTTAGTTCTTACTGAGTTGAGGCTTCATTTTAAATTATCAAACTGCAAATCAAATTAAATAATTCTATTTTCTGATTTATAATCCTGAGGATTAATTAGTGGAATTTCTAGGAACAAAGTTTGGATGGAAATCTACCTAGAACTAGTGTTTCCACTATGGTAATGTTTCTAAAGCCTGAGGAGTTAGTTGAAAATTCAGATTTGGGGTAACTTCCCCAGGCCCACTGAATCAGAATCTTTTGGAGTAAATCCAAAATCTGTTTTTAGCAAACACTCCAAGTGAACCCTGTGCTCCCATATTTATTATGCTCACATGAGAAATGATAGAAATATAGGGGGATATATATTATTTGGTTAATGTTATACCACCTGACCTCAGAGCCGCCAGGATGGAGTATGAAAGGCCTGAGGTCCTAAATTTTGGTTTTACCCCTTCTGCCTTCTTTTTCTTTGTTCTTGCCTCAGTTCCTTTTCACAGCTTTATTAGTGAGAGCTCTTCTAAGTAAGAATTAGTATTTTATATATGTGTAATAGATATGCTATACAAATATATATACAAATTTGTAATATATATTATATTAAATACACAAATTTATATATTACAAATTTATAATATATATTACATCGCAAAGATTTTCAACTATGTAACCTTTATTATGCATGTCATTGTTTGTAAATTTAAACTTTAAAAAGGATCAATGGTGTTTATTTTGTTCTTTAAGAAAGGAACAATGTAGGGGCTTCCTTGGTGGCGCAGTAGTTGAGAGTCCGTCTGCCGATTCAGGGGACACGGGTTCGTGTCCCGGTCCGGGAAGATCCCACATGCCACGGAGCAGCTGGGCCCGTGAGCCATGGCCGCTGAGCCTGCGCATCCGGAGTCTGTGCTCCGCAATGGGAAAGGCCACAACAGTGAGAGGCCCGTGTACCGCAAAAAAAAAAAAAGAAAGGAACAATGTAAAAAAATGCCTTTCTAAATATAACTTGAAGAAGTATTTTTAGAACAAATATTTACCAAGTTCAACTTAAAAAATATTTTCATTAATGGTCTGTTCAGTGCCGTTTGATGATTCTTAACTTTTGACCACAGCCTACGTTTTCAGAATTATATTTGTTCATAAAACCTTGGCCTCAGTTCAAAGTGAAGATGAAATCCCGAGGAAGACACCCAGGAACGTGTTTGCATTTGCAGTGTTTCCCTTGTAGGTGGAACAGCAAGCAGACAGAGAGGCTTCCTGGGATGCATTCGGTCTCTAAGGTTGAACGGGCTGGCCCTGGATCTGGAAGAAAGAGCCACAATGACGCCAGGAGTGGAGCCAGGGTGTCCAGGACACTGTAGCAGCTACGGACACCTGTGTCGCAATGGAGGGAGGTGTAGAGAAAAACGCAGAGGGATCGAGTGTGACTGCACCTTCTCTGCGTATGATGGGCCATTCTGCGAGAATGGTGAGTGTGACCGAGGAGCAGCTTACAGGGAAAAGATGGAACATTTGAACTCTATGAAGACGTTTCTGGCATTTGACACTGTAAAGAAAAGATAAGGCAGTTCTCTGTAATTAGCTGAAATAGAATTGTTTCTGTCCCAAATGCCTCCATTTCACTTGGCAGGAGGTATGATTCTATTCTTTTGAAGGCCGTTGACTGCTTCTGTTAGATCTGATGTCACCCCCTCTGGATTTCTCAGAGGGTCATCAATGCAACACTTTGAGGAGAGCAATAACCTTTTAACTGTATGTTTACACTGGACATTTAATTTTCTGTAATCCTAAGATGAAGCCTTTTGGAGGTAATAATAAAATATTGTTACTCAGTTTTGGGTTACGGGACTATGGAGAGATTATCTTTTTATTTATACTTTATTGTTTTGCATCTTAAATTTTTAAATTAAAAAAATAGCAAAGCATACCATTATTCTCTCTTTTGAGATATTTAAGGATTAGAGATATTCTTTAAATATACAGAAATATACATAAAACAAAACACGTGCACTTACATATTGCTAATATAACCAAAAATGCATGTCATTCCAGAAATTTCTGCCTATTTTGGAGCTGGCTCCTCAGTGATTTACGACTTTCAACATAACAATGACACCTTCAGTAAGAACTCCAGCTCCTTTGTGGCTTTATTTCATGAGGATCTGACATTGACAGGAGAAATGGCCACACTGAGCTTCCGGACCACAGGGATGCCCAGCTTACTACTCTATGTGAGCTCCTTCTATGAGGAATACCTTTCAGTTATCCTCGCCCCGAATGGTGAGTATCTTTACCATACGAACAAGAAGACTGACTTAGGAGAAATCAGGACCATAAGGAGGGGGCCCTTTCAATGCTAAACTACAAACAAGAAAACACAAGTGCATCCCTGTGACACCCATGTTATTAGGGTTGGTTTTTTTTCATTATAACCCCAAATGTTTCTCACTAGCGTTACCATTTCAGTGATTAAATTAAGATGGCTTTCTTCTATAAATATCTGATCATTTCATGTATCTGATGTTCAACTGTGCTTCTTGTTATTGGTAGGGAGTCTTTCCTTCTGCATGTGAATAAATTAGTGTCACAGTTCATTTTGAAAGAAGATATTTTATGCATGGAAAATATTTCCTCCTTCTTGGAAGGGAAGTAAAGAAGTGCATTAAACCATATAGAAAGCTAATTTCCATGAGCATCAGATAAATATGATTGTTCTTTACCCGTCAGTGTTTGGGAATTCAATTATGCCCTATCTGCATACAAAGAAAAGTGGGAAGACAGTTACCTAACCCATGGTCACCAGTAAGAGAACAGAACCAAGACTTTCCAAGTTAGAGAGCAAAATCAAGCTTTAACCTTTTCTCATGGAGAATAAAGGGGAGAAACTTAACTTCTGGAAAAGATTTCTGTGATCGCTGACTGATAAGATATATTACAGGTGGTACCAGAGTTACCAGGTAGAGGGTACATCTATGAAGGAGAGCAGTGTGTGGATTGGAAGATTTGGATATTGTAGCAAATCACTCACTTCTCTCTTTTTGCTGCTTCTTGATTATGGCAGAAACCTTAGAAAACATTTCTGGTTGTGCAAAATATATATATATGTGTGTGTGTGTGTGTGAATGTCAGTGATACATTAAAATGCATTAACATAAGTCACATTAAAAGAAGTTATGCTTATAGAAACTGAATGTTAATATAACGTTGCTTGAGGTTTTACCATTTAATAATATGAACACCACATGAATAATTAACTTCAAGCCTAGCTTGGCATTTTCATATGCTTAACTTAGACTTTTTCCTCTGGTTAAGGAAAATGGAAGAACTTGGAAAAAGACCATTTGTCTTGACTTTTAAGACTGTGTAATTGAATTCTGAATTTGGCCCCAGAACATCACATAAATGATTACTAGTCCAGGAAAGGTGACTATTGTGCACTCAAGTAAATGCTCCATAGATTCAAGTTATATATTTTTTTAAATGTGCCTTAGAACCTGCATTGGCGGTTTTTATAAAATTATATTTCAGTTAAAAATGTTATTTTTCTCTTCTTTAGGAAGTTTGCAAATCAGGTATAAGCTAAACAGACACCGAGAACCTGATGTTTTTAACTTTGGTTTTAAAAACCTGGCTGATGGACAGCTTCACCAGGTGAAGATTAACAGAGAAGCAGCAGTGGTCTTTGTCGAGGTAAGGTTGTAAATTCAACAACAGTAACAGTAATCAAAATTGTGATGCTCAGAATGTATGACCTAAAGCAAAAATTTGATAATAAATCCTAGTAAAAGAAATGCACATCTGGCACTCTTCTTCCATGAGTCTTGCTAGGTCAATGTGTTTTGTTTTGTTTTGCAATGTCTGTTTGTTTAGCAAGAGACTGTCAAAATTATTATTAATATTTGACCACTTAAAATACAAAGCTGTCCTCATTGGTTTTACTTTATTTGGTTGGGAAATATTGCATAGTTTATCATAGTGACTACTGGAGATATTTCAGTGGGAACCTATTCCCACTGGGTTACAAAAGAACAAATGCTACAGAAATTTAAACACAAGGGAAAAAGCAAGATCTTGCTTAAAGTGGGAATACATTTTGAAAAACATTGGAGTCTTTAAGTCACACATTGTCACTGGGTTTTGAAGAATAATCTTTTATATTGAATCTGTATGAATAATACATTTTTCTGCTCATGTTACAAATTTCCTCTAAATAAGTAAAAACTTTGAGGTTCAAAGTAACTCTTGCATTTCTTTGTGGATTGTACCAATTATAGATACTTAAATCATAAAGACAAATGTAGGGGAACGGGATGGGCAATGAGGTGGAGTTGAATTTGAGGTGTTACAAGAATTGTTTATAATACACTTTTCTTCTTTAACCTTTGTGATAGCAGGAACATATGGCTTATTTTTTTTTAACATTTTTCTTGGTCTTCCTTTGATTTCCATCCTCTTATCATCAAAATTGCTTGACATTTTGATGTTTATATCATGTGGAACATTTAATAGGTTAACCAGAATGCAAGGAGACAAGTCATCCTGTCTTCAGGGACAGAATTCAATGCTGTCAAATCCCTCACGTTGGGGACAATTTTAGGTAAGTGGAAGAAAGAGAGCCCCCTCCCCCCACCGCCCAGTGACTGGGATTGGAAGTGTTAGTTTGCAAACACGGGAAGCATTCATCATGCTGAAAGAAGCTCCTTGATATATGCATGATTTCCCAGTGAGCGACAGTCAAGGTAGAAGCTTGTACTCTTGTCTGAGTGTGCATATGATCACAAGTAAGTGCTGCTTGCGAGTTGAACAAGGGCGTTCCTTGAAAAATGCCTCCACACTTACCCTCTCACTTGGCAATCAAGCATAATGAAATTTTGCATTTTTCTAACAATTCAGGAAAGACAAAATCAAAGCAGATATAAGTTCACAAATTCTGTAGTAATCAGGGGTCAAATGCAGAAATCATTTTAATGATAAATCTAGATTTATGTTTAAGAAGGAAGAGAAAAGGCTGCTTATTTTCTCTTAGCAAACAAGCTTTGGGCTGTGGTCTGGGCCCTGCCTTGCCTGCGAGCTGAGGTGAAATGTGTTCATTGCTCCCAGCTACTCTTGGAAAATCACAGCCTAAATATCCTACAGACATCCTTTATGGCTGCCAGTTATTCTCCATAAAAATGCCGAAGTAAAAGCATACTTTACTATTTAGACATCAAACTCTTGATGCCTTTATTTTCCCCTTGTCACCAAGAATTACATTGAAATAAAAACAGATATTGAAAGTTATTTCTTTTATTTTTGATTGTATAGAAACTGTATGTTTTATTGCTATTTAAATGATATCTAGGGGAAATCCTCTTGTGGCATGTTTATTATTCCTCCTCTGGTACTTGATACTCATATGGCTATATTTCATCCTAAATAATCGATGGAAACTTATTAGGTGTTCAGCCATTTATACATTGATTCTTTTGGTCATTTCTTCTACCCCACAGATATATGTTACATCACCAACTTGAGAATGTTAGAAAAGGCACATGAATGGATGTTCAAAATATGTCGAGAATCATAGTAACTATTAAAGCGATCACATCTTTCAAACAGATGATAGGCAATGAAATGATGACTTCTTATTTTTCAGACAGAGGAAATGTTATGAATGCTAGTGCTCTCCAAGGGTGCTCTTGTAAATGGTAATAACAAAAGTGTAGGGCTTCCCTGGTGGCACAGTAGTTGAGAGTCCGCCTGCCGATGCAGGGGACACGGGTTCGTACCCCGGTCCGGAAGGATCCCACATGCCGCGGAGCGGCTGGGCCCGTGAGCCATGGCCGCAGGGCCTGCGCGTCCGGAGCCTGTGCTCCGCAACGGGAGAGGCCACAACAGTGAGAGGCCCGCGTACCGCAAAAAGTGTAACATTTAGACGCTGCAGCCCAACTGTTAAAAAGGCAGATTAATCCAGTGCTCCTTCACTGGTGAGAATATAGTTTTAGCATGGTATAGTGAATAACAACTTCAGGCTGAAGCAGTGGTGCTCCTGCATTGTAATCATGCCTTCAAGGTAGATAAAGAATCTGGCCTTGACGATGTAGTGACAGTGGTAGCTTGTGCTGAAGGTCCTTTCCTGTGGTTCATTGTTCTAGTCGCACTCCCCACATGTGAGATAGTAATGGTGCAGTTACCACAGAAATAAAAATGAGAACATTTGTTTCCCACTGAGTGCTGGGAGATGTTTATACCTATCACAGCACATTGTAGAGGTGAGTATTCCAGTCTCCAATGTGTGGTTTTGATGTTTCTCAGGCATTTCTGACATCCTTGTTTTCATGATATTAGTAGATTTTTAAATTCTATTTAAAATAGTGGCATAATTTTAAAAGAATTGGAAAAACAAACAAACCCCCCAAAAAACAAAAACGAATTGGAAAAACAATTCAAAGGAATACTGCTCCTTCAACTTTTGTCCGTGAGAATAACAGTATATGTTTAAATAGAGATTATGAAATTCCTAAAAGTTCGAAGACCACGTTGAGCTTTAGAGAACAGTGAGATAGAACCCTATCTTTGGTTGTCAGCCCAACAGTTATAATTGTTTTTAATATCCAAATGGAGAAGAATTTGCTCCCTTTTTTATCTGATATTGAGCTCTACTCTCTGACCCGACAGATCCTTGGTCTGAGCAGTGAGTAATTGATCACCCAAGGGGTGTGCAAGCCGCAGAGCTGAATTTTTGTCGAGTGGGTGCAAGCTGTGTGTGGAATGATGGTTCTGTCTGCCCCCAGATCTGATCCCTCCTCCACTGCCAGACAGAAGTCCGTGCGTACTCTTTCCCAGCCCGGAGGACAGATATGGTCAATAAACAAAACAAACACAGACCACACACAACTTCACGCCCTCAGTGACTCCAGCATCTGACAGGAGAGATGAGGCATATTCAGAAATGTCTGTGACCCAAAGTATGAATAGAAAGTTGCTATCAGTAAGTGTGAAATTGACAAAGGAATATTTTTAAGGACAATTCGGCTTCAAATGTATGATCTATAAAGATATAGGCAATAGATTACAGAAATCGACTTAATCACTGAACTGCATTATATGAAGGGGATTGTTTTAATTAAAAAGTAGAATAGTAAATTTTGTTATATAAATTTTTATTTTCCTATAAGTTAATATATAGAGGACAGTAGCATGGAACTGAAGGTGTTAATGTTTTTATTCAAGGGTGATATAGTCAAAAACATCTCTCTCAGGCCACAGAAATTAAAGTTGAAACTCAGCAATGAAGTTTATAGCCTGAAGCAATTGGATCTAATTAAAATTGTAAATATCCATTTCATCTGTACCTAGAGGTATATATCTTGATCAAAGGCTAATTAAACGTTTCATGTTTTGGATAACTTTATTTTAGGTTGGCTTCTGTTCTGCTGCCACTCTCAAATCAGTTACTGAGTACAAGAGGACTACAGTTTTGTGTTTAGGTTTGGCGAGTATAAGCAGAACTGCCTTTCACTAACTTATAGTAAAGTAGACCAACTGATTGGCTAATAAGGACCTACTAATTTCCCAAATAAAATAGTCCCAAACTATGACAAGTTATCCAGTACTTATTTCTTGTTAGCTATTTTGACTCACTGACTTATCCATTCATTCAGAAATGTTTGGTGGTCCCTAATATGCACTTATATTTCATTGGACATTTCGAATGCCTCATAGCAAAATACACTACCGTACCTGCCCTCAAAGCACTTGTGGTATAATACAAGATACAAACAATAAAACAGTGTTCTAATGATAACCTAATCTAGTTAGTCATTATTATTATTTACCCTAGTGTGCTATGGAAAAATGGTTCCGCATCATCTTCTAATTAACATGCTCTTGTTCTTTCCATTCTTCAATGATCTTATTAGTGATGACCAATCAGGTTAAGTTTTCCCAATTACTATAAAATAGTTTTAGTATAATCCTACTTTAATGTAAATCTTTAGATTTCTAGTGTTCTGTGTAGTTTTAACTCTGATAGGATTTATACTCCCAAAGTATGAGAGCTTTAAAATACCAAGTAAGGTGCCCTAGCATTTTTGCTAAATTTTGTTTCTCTAAAGACTTTTGTATATTTGGTATTCTATTCATTTTGTTTTTTGTGCATTTAAAAAAAACAACAAAAATAACAAACCCAAAATATCAAAGCAAAACAAAAATCTGCTTTCGAAGTGTGCAGACTAAAGATATGTCTTCCTATCTCTTCCTGGGGGAGAGTACAATTCACATCAATATAGTCATGTGAGTAAACCTTAGTAGGCCAATTATCTGTGGGATAAAGAAAACCCACTGAAGAATTGTATGTTGAAAAGGAGCTCCATAAATCATTCATGGAAATTACCTACTGAGACTTGCATAGAGAGACTAGAGTTTAGATATTAAAAACTCCATTGACTTATATGACATATATTAGTCTTTCCTATGCTCTGCCTAAGAGTTTATCTCATTTAGAAGAAATTCACATAGAAAGACACAAAGAGTTTATAAAATTTCAGGAATATGAATGTAAATGAAAAAATCCTCAACAAAATATTAGCAAATCTAATGCAGTAACGTATAAAAATTATTATATGCCATGACCAAGTAAGATTTATCCCAAGAATTTAAGGTTGGCTCAACAGATAAAAATCAATGTAATGCACCATATTAATAGACTAAAGGACAAAAAACACATGATCACCTCAATAGACAGAGAAAAAGCATTTGAAAAAATTCAGCATGCTTTCATAATTAAAACACTGAACAAACTAGGAATGAAAGGAACTTCCTCACATGGAAAGGGCATCTGCAAAAACCCTACAGCTATTATCACACTTAATGGTGAAATAATGGAAGTCTTCCCCTAAGATCAGTAATGAGATGAGGATGTCCACTCTTACCACTATTGTTCAAGACTGTAGTGCAGGTTTGAAGGAGGGCTGTTAGGCAAGGAAAAGAGTAAAAAGTATCCAGATAAAACAGGAAGAAGTAAAATTATCTCTGTTGGTCAAGGACACGATCTTGTAGGGAATCCATGAAAAAAGCTATTAGAGTTAATAAACAGTTTTGGAAAAGATACAAGACCAACACAAAAATTTACTATATTTCTATATACTAGCAATGAACAATACAAGAATAAAATGAGGAATGAAATAATAGAATAAATATTCTATTTACAATAGTATCAAAAATAATCAAATGCTTTGGAATAACTTTAACAAAAGAAATGCAAGACATGTACACCGAAAACAACAAAACATTGTTGGAAGGAATTATGTAAGACTTACATAAATGGAAAGGTATCTGTGTTCATGGATTGAAAGACTCAACATTGCTAAGATGGCAGTGATCCCCAAGTTTATCTACAGATTCAACACAATTTCTATCAAAATCCAAATGGCCTTTTTTTTACAAAAATGGACAAGTTGAACCCAAAATTCACATGGAAATGCAAGACAATCTTGAAAAGAAGAATAAAGTTTGAGGTCTCACCCTTCATGATTTCAAAAATTAGTACAAACTTACAGTAGTAAAGACTGTGTGGTATTGGCATAAGATAGACTTATTGGTCAGTGGGCTAGATTGAGAGTCAAGAAGTAAAACTATGTATTCATGGTCAGCTGACTTTTAACATTGGCGCCAGGACCATTCAATGGAGAAAACATAATC
This sequence comes from Monodon monoceros, assembly GCF_005190385.1. NCBI lineage: Eukaryota > Metazoa > Chordata > Mammalia > Artiodactyla > Monodontidae > Monodon > Monodon monoceros. Next base: position 18,659,821 of record NW_021703782.1, on the reverse strand, counting down.
TCTTCAACAAATGGTGCTGGCTCAATTGGATATCCACAAGTTTAAAAAATCAGGTTGGACCCCTGCCTAACACCATATACCTTGGATTAAGCAACGGTTTTTTTAGAGAAGTTTTCTTAAAAGCCTTGGGTTAGATCATGGATTCTCAAAAGCACAAGCAGCAAAGAAAAATAAATTGGATCTCATCAAAATTTAAAACTTTTGTAATTCAAAGGACACTCTCAAGAAAGTGAAAAGACAACCCACAAAAATGAGAAAAAATATTTGCCAGTCCTGTATCTGATAAACAGAATACATAAAGAATTCTTATAACTAAACAGTAAAAAGACAACCCAATTTAAAAACGGCCGAAGGATCTGACTAGACATTTCTTCAAAGAAGATATACAAATACGAACATGAAAAGATGTTCAAAATCATTTGTCACCAGGGAAATGCAAATCAAAACCACAAGATACCATTTCACAACCAATAGGATGGCTATGATCAAAAAGACAGACAGTAACAAGTGTCATAGAGGACATGGAGAAACTGGAACTCTTGTCCATTGCTGGTGAGAATGTAAAATTGTGCAGCTTGTCCATTGCTGGTGAGAATGTAAAAAAACAGTTTGGCAGTTCCTTAAAATGTTAAACATAGTTACCAGGTGACCCAGAAATTCCACTCCTAGGTATATACCCAAGGGAATTGAAAATATATATCCATACACAAAAGGTGTACACAAATTTTCAGAGCAGTATTATTAATAATAACCAAAAATTGGGAACAGCCCCAGTGTCTATCAACTAAGGATTAGATAAACAAAAGTGGTGTACAATGGAATATTAGCCATAAAAAGTAATGAAGTACTCATACATGGGACCACATGGATGAACCTTGAAAACATTATGCTAAATGAAAGAAGATAAACACAAAAGACCACATAATGTATGATTTCTTTTATATGAAATGTCCAGAATAGGCAAATTCATAGAAACAGAAAGTAGTTTAGATTTTCCAGGGGCTGGGAGGGAGGTTAGAGTGGGAAGTGACCACTAATATGTACAGGGTTTCTTTTGGGGTGATAGATCCTGCAATTACTGGGAAAGGTTTTACAACCCTGTAAAAAAAAACCCCACTGAATTGTACACTTTAAAAGTGTACAATTGTACACTTTAAAAATTGTACACTTTAAAAGGGTGAATTTTATGGCATCTGAAATGAATCTCAAAAATAAGGAAAAAAATCCATTAGAGATTTATTTCTTTTGCTAATGCCTTTTCTGCACATGTACCTGGGAGGGTTAGAACACTGAGTCATAATTGGACTCTTGTGTGAATGAGTTTATTCAAGAACAGGGTTTGATGGGAAATAGAGGGGGAGAACAGGAAAGGCCCAGGATTAAGGACCTCTGAGATGGAGTGAGGGCACATCAAGAGAAGGCTGGACAAGCCTAGTCACAATTTTAAAAAGAGCTGATGAGCTAAAAGCAGCACACATGTAGATTCTGACATTATTTCCTTGTCACGTGAAAGGGTGGCAGAGACTATTGAAATGTCATTATAGGAAGAGTTGATATAATTTACTAAAGAATATTCTTCCAGTAAATACCTGCTAGGAGTGCTTGTTAAAGTGCTTAGGGTCCTAAATCACCCCTGATTTCTTCCCAGGTATTGGTTGCAAGTGCCAGGGATACTTTGGTGTGGTGGGGTGGGGTGCCGGGGAGAGGGAATAATTCACTTCTTTCTGACTCTGAAAATCAGGTCCCTCCAACCCTGAGCTGTTCGAAAGACAAGACTGAAAAAGTCTGTCTAGCATGATTTTCTAATTATGTCATTTATTTAGCTAGCATAAAGGAAGTTCACTCTGGTTTCATCAACTCCAAAATAAATAGCAGGTTGATACTTATATTCAGTCTAGCCAATTTCATTCACTAAAATGTTTTTAACATTCATCCATGTTGTTGCATGTAATAGTAGTTCACTTGCTCTCTTTGCTGGGTAGTCTTTTATTGCATGACTATACCACAGTTTGTTTATTCTTATGTTGATGGGCAGCTGGATTGCTTCCAGTTTGGGACTGTTAATCTCCTGTATTAGCTTTATAGTTGTACCTCTTTGTATTTTTTTATGTTACTCTTAAGATTAATTATTCATCCTTGATTTATTATATACTACTTTGTACACTTCCCAAACTATGTAAAAACCTTATTTTTTTCCATTTTACTTCCTCTTCCACCCCTTTTGCCATTGTTGTCACGTATTTTACTTTTACATATTATTTTTTCCACGAGACATTATTATTGCTGTTGTTTTAAACAGTCGATATTCACTTCAATTATCTACATATTTACCCTTTCTGATGCTCTTCATTGCTTCCTGCAATTCCATGGACAGTTCACTCTGTTTCCTGATTCTTGTTTGTAGATGAGAACCTCAGGGAAGCTTGGAAATGCTCCTTTCGCTGTTCCACTGTTTACTGCCAGTGCCTTTCAGAAACACTGCTCATTGTGGGTAGCAGAAAGCTCTCCACACACATTTTAATTCTTTGTTCCTTCCTTTTCCTTGTGAACCTTTTGTTAACATGCTTGTTCCTCACAAAACAAGAAACCATCTCGTGTGTTGGAATGCATGGCCTTGGCAATATATTTTAAAGGCAACACTACCCAATACCTGAGACAGTTGAGAATGTTTATGTCCTAAATTGTTGGAAATGTGATCATGCTCTCAAGATTTCGTACCATAGACATTTTTTAAGAGAAAAAATATATTAAATCTGTTTTTATCCAAAGTGATTTAAGGGGTTCTACTCAAAATTACAGTAGAAGTGAACTTTATCCTCAGCCCTTAGCTCACTTTTTCCTAAACATGACTTTTCTTCACATCCACGCTCAAACCACTTTCTCCTCCCCTTCTTTCCTAGCATGAAACTGCACCTAATTTCCCCTTACTTTCTGTTGATGCCTGTGTTCTCAAACTAGAGGTTTATCAGACATTTTCATCCTGATGTGTAAATTTCTAATAATGCACTAAGTATTCTCCTAAGGTTCCCCCATCTTTTTTTTCTCTTTACACTTTAAAGGGAAGAAAATTTTTGAGCCCAAAGGAAGGAACTTAATGATGGAATTTCAGGAGTCAGCTAACAGGGAAGATGGATTTGCACTCATTGTCTTTCTAAGCACAGTTCTATTTTTTTTTTT
>NW_021703782.1:18454927-18656244 GCF_005190385.1 Monodon monoceros | reverse complement strand
AAAATGGATTAAAGACCTAAATGTAAGGCCAGACACTATAAAACTCTTAGAGGAAAACATAGGCAGAACACTCTATGACATAAATCACAGCAAGATCCTTTCTGACCCACCTCCTCGAGAAATGGAAATAAAAACAAAAATAAACAAATGGGACCTAATGAAACTTCAAAGCTTTTGCACAGCAAAGGAAACCATAAACAAGACCAAAAGACAACCCTCAGAATGGGAGAAAATATTTGCAAATGAAGCAACTGACAAAGGATTAATTTCCAAAATTTACAAGCAGCTCATGCAGCTTAATAACAAAAAAGTACAGTTCTTTTAATTCGGATGCTGACTTTGTGTGGACCTGTTTCTGGGAATTGCTGCTTGGACCATAAGACTTGCCTCTACTCCCGGTTCAACTTGCTTGTGCCCCTGAACCTAGGAACTATAGGGCCAGTCCAGCAGGCAAGAGGAGCCAGGAAAGTGTGAATGAGAGCGCTGGGGCAGGAGTTTGCCCTCTGGACTGGAGGAGGAGTACACAGCAGAGTCTTAGGGTGGTATGTGAAAACCGTGGATCCTGGGGAAAATTTGCCTTGCAGAGAACTCAAGACTTCCAAAGGGAAGGTCAACATTGCTCCACATTACGGTCCCCATCCTCTCTGCTCCTCCTGGAGCTGAGAAAGGGATGGATTGTTGGGCCACATCCTTCCTACCGTGGTGAGGGTGAGGGTGAGAGACCTCTTCCTATGCTTTATAAGAAGTCAGATAGTCTGAATGCAGGTCTGCTGCTGACTATAGGGCAGAGAAGCTGCACTGTCCACAGTGTCAGGACCTGTGTATCGTATAACATCCTTAACCATGGAGTCACAATAAGCAGTCCCAATAAATAAATAAGTAAATAATGATGCCACCACTAAGGGAATCTAAAAGCAAGAGTGGGGTAGAGAAAGAAGAAAAAACAACAAATAAAATTTCCTGCATCAAAATAGATGGAAGACAACTAGGATGAAACTTGGCACTCAAAGAGATTTTAATAAAGTCACACACACAGACACAAGCACCAACTCTGGTAATTAAAATAAATATGATTTTTCAAAATTTCACTGGGTGATCTAAAGGAGAGAATCATCACTGGTTATCCTTAAACAGTGGCATGGAGTATCATGTAGATGAAATGTCTCAAGCCACAGAGCAAAAAGATTAAGATGTAGAAATTAGGAGGGAAAAATAAAACATTTGGAAGTTAGATCTAGAAAACCTAATATGAATAAATAGAGATCCAGAAAGGGAATTAGAAGCAAAGATAATACTTACGTATTAAAAAAATTTCTCTGAGCTAAAGGAGAACCTGAGTTGCAGATTGAAAGGACTCACTGATTTTGATGAGAAAAGACACACATCTGGGGAAATTCTGGGAAAATCCGTGAATTACAAAACCATAGAGAAAAATCTTCCAGACTTTCTAGACAGAAGTTACTACAATGGAAAATAATGATATTGACATCAGCATCCAACTTCTCATTTGCAGCAATAGAATGAAAATGAGGGAATGATATACTGCTAAGAAGAATGGTTGCAACTCATACATCTAACATATAATTTATCTGACCAGGTTAAAAAAAGATATTTTGGATGACAAGGGAAGATTTAGATTAAATACTAATCAAGTTTCCCATCTTAAGAAAATACTAGAGAATTATTCCAATCAAAAAATGACTCAAAACCATGACCTCAGGATGGAAAATTGACAGGAAACTGAGCATCAGACCTTTCAATGTATATTTATACCCACATGTACATGCATAACATAGTTACAGCTACATGATTAATGATAGGCTCTCCAGGTACATATAAATCCACCCATTCACACTCACAAATCCACATATATGTATAAATATTAAGTACAGTCTTGAAATACAGGAAAATATAATGCAATATGATATGCTACTGATGTTTCTTTCCTTAGTAACAACACTATCTAAAGACATGAAGTTAGGTTATCTTTAAAAAATAAATTCCACAAAATTGGCCTAATTCATTATGATAAATGTCTGCCTGAGATTCCTTCTGTTACCCTTGCCTAGTAGTGCTCAGGTCAGACTTTGACCAGGAACAGGAAAGCTAGTATTTGTCCAACAACTAAAACTTTTATTTTACCTGTAATTTTTTTTTTCAGATGTTAGCCTTGCAAAAGTCCTGTGTTGCTATTGCAGTGTCTCCCATTTTATTTCTTCTTGACATTCTCTCAAGTTTACATAAGCAAGGGTGCCTTTCTTTAAGAAATAGATAATATCTGAATGCAAAATTTAAAAAGTAAAGTCATCTTTAAACTACCCTTTTAATTGATAATCCTTTAGTTGGGTTGTGCCTAGCTCATTTTACTTTAGTGTACTTAAGGAGCTACCTGAAATTCCACATGCATAAAGATCTTTGATGTCTCGTATAATCAACTTGGCCAAGGTAGCTATATGTGTCAGACAGATGTCTATTATGATTATAACAATGCAAATGCATGCCCCCAATTTTAGTTGTTTTTAGAGGTCTTTTCCATAGCAAACATTTACTTTTGCAACTTTAAAATCATGAACAGAATTTTGTAAGCCCAAGTAACTCCCAATACATTTGCTGAAAATCTCAAAGTTAGGCCATTTTTCTTGAAGGTACAGCTCTTTTCCAAGCCAGAAGAAATAAGGATACAGAATATTTGGTTTTCAGGAATTATAGACTGAAATAGTGAGATGAAGTTTAATAGGAAAAACGGTGAGACCTGTAATAAGATTCAGGAAATCCACCCCATGAGTTTGTATGGGAGGCAACACTTGACCTCTCCTCTCTTAGGGTCTATGGCTGGACCTGAGAATTAAATTGACATAAGACAGATTAACAGGGGAAAAGCATACAGATTTTTAAATGTACATGGGAGTCCCTACAGGAAAATGAAGACCCAAAAAGCAGATAGGTCCAAGTGTTTATATATGAGGTTGAACAGAGAGTGGTGATTGTGAAAAAGCAACTAAAATGTATGAGGAGATGAAAGGAAGATAGGGGTTATTTTAACAAGGTTTGTATGTACAGATTTCTCTGGGCTGGTCTCCTCATCTCTGCTCATAAAAATGTATTTTTCCTCCTGGTACAAAAAGGGCAGCTTTTCCATAAGAGTTTTATCTCCTGCTTTCAGGAACAGAAAGCGGATGTCAGTGTCCTTGTACCTGCTGTTTTTCAAGAAAATAATCCTTATGCCAAAATGGCATATTTGGGGGTGGCATATTCTGCTATCCTTCAAATAGAAGCTTCAGGGTATGTTGTTTAACTTTAGCGACAATGAGGATGTATTTAGTTACCACGACATTCAGTAAAACTCAGTGGCATAAGATGGCAGCCAACTGTGGACGTACATTTTTATCTGGAGCCAATGCAAGTAATCTTTTATCACAAGGTCAGTCCTCTGAATTTCTCAGGTCACACCTTGAGAGTGACACATTTTTAAAAATTTCAATACCCAAACTGTCCACAGAAGGGTGGTAATGGGACTAAATTTATTCTTTGATTATAAAATATATATTGCATGCATCCTATGTAACAGACATTAAGCTAAGTGCAGGGGGAGGCAAGGATAAAACACACTACCCACCACGGGCTTTCCACATGTTGCATGAGAGAGGGATGATCCAAGGAGAGTGACCTTCTGTAACTGATGCACCAGGCGAGGCTAGCTGGAAGTGTGGTTACACACCCCTGGCTTCAGAGTTCAAATGCCACTATTCACGAGTCTATAAATCGCTTAGCACAATGCCCAGCCTATGGGAATCATTTGGTAAATTCTTGGTAGCTGTTGATGATTGTTTGAAAAAGAAGAGGCAACGAGCCTTTTCTACACAAGGTGAAGTGAGAGGGAGTTTGACAGCAGATGCCAAAGTTGCCTCATACTTATGTGGTTTCCTCTGTGGGGGACATGGACGCTTCCCAGACTGATACATTTAAACTTGAAGTCTACAGCTAAGGGCCTTTGGTCAGATTTCGTGCCCACTGAGCAAGCGCACTGCGGGATGTAATCATAACTGAAGTGAACGAATAGATGTTCTCTCCTGTGTCCGTCGCTGCTCTTCTTCGGTCTTAATAACCAACTTCTGTCAGTTGGGGATGAGGGCGGGGATCAGGAGGGGGTTGATGGGGGCAAAAGCCTTGATTTATGGACCCGGGACAGAGACCACCTTTGTGAAAAGGGGGAAAGGAAGTGTGGTGCGGGGTTCCCAGGGCAGCACTTGCAGTTACGGAGAGGCCCTCTCTGTGGGGCTCAGAACAGTCAGCCAGAGTAAAGTGTTAATTGTGAGGGAACTGCAAGAAGGGATTCCCAGAACGCTGCTGTCCCCCAACCCAGGAGACCTAAATTACTGGCCACAAATGCTGTTAAAAATATTTTGAAAAATGCATTGGCGGAGGATTTCATTCGTCAGTGCCCCGTGACTGCATCCAAAGAAGCTTCACTTGACTCACACGGGGAGTGAGCACCCGCAGGGCATCAACCAAGGCGGCAGGTACCGACTCTGGCTCTTTCCTAAAAACGAAGGGCTCGGAGGGAAGTTCAGTTCATCACTGCTGCGCAGACTCAGGCTATTCCTGCGTCCCCGCCAGTCGCTCCTGAGCCCTAACGGTGTGTCCCACTTCTTTGCCCGCAGGGCCTCCCGGCGCGGACCGCGACACGCAGCGGGCTGGCGCGCTAGGCTTCACCGGCTGCCTCTCGGCGGTGCGCTTCGGTCCCGCCGCCCCGCTGAAGGCGGCGCTGCGCCCGGGCGGGCCCGCCCGGGTCACTGTCCGCGGACACGTGGCCGCCGCGTCCCGCTGCGCGGAGGGGGCGGGGCCCGGAGCTCCAGCGCCGGAGGCGACCCGACCGCTCTCAGGCGGCGCAGGTGCGTGGCCCTTTGACCGCGGTCACTCTGCGCCCGCGGTCTTCCACCCAGTCTTCATCCCAGAGGTTTCCGAAAGTCCTCTTTTCGTACACCTTCCCCATTCCCTGGTCTTTCCATTCTCGGTTCTTCGTTTCAAGTTCATTTCTGTCTCTGCGTTGTCTGCTCTTCTTTCAAACGTTGTGGATTTCTCAAAAGTTCTCCTTTCCACTCTCCTCTGTCATTCTTTTTCTACTGTAGGTCGTTCTGGATCAACAGATGAGGGAACGCCCTTAGTTAATGCGAACAGAAGTGACTCCGCGGTCATCGGAGGTAACGAGGCCGCGAATGACCTCGTCCTTGGCGTTGTTGTCACTGTTAGCAAAGTCCAAAACATATCCGTGAGAATCCGTGCTGATTGTGAGATCAATGGCAGTGGCAGGCCACATACAATTGCTCATGTTCTTGACGTGATTGTACCGAATTCAGCTCCTTTGGAGATACTTAGGAGAAGGAATCGATGGCTCCACTGAAACACTTTTTAAAGGATGGTTGCCAAGCTACAGAATAATAAGAGGATTTTCATTTGAATATAGCCATTAGTATCTCTCAGGATATATACATATTTAAGATGCATTTACTTTTACTTCTTTGATTTAAAATAGCCATGGACCTCTCAGTCCCTTAGCCCAAAACATTTAAAAATAAGATTAAAAATAAAACATACTGGGAGAAGCACCTAAACTATGCAAATTGTCATTTTCCTGAACATAAAGATATAAAACTGTGTCTGGCATCAAGCTTATCTTAGGATGGAGAGATAGACAGATAGATAGATAGACAGATAGAAAGCGATATCCATCAAATAAATCCATTCATCTATATGCATATATATATATATTTGAAGAAGTAAAAGTAATCGCATCTTAAATATCTTCTAATATATCCTTTGAAGCAAAATTTATCCAGGTCTGACTCAAAAAATTAATATTCAATTCTCCCTCCTTATCATTCAAGGAACGTTTTAATTTGTTTAATTAGATTATTGGAATGTGAGTAATTTGCAAACTCTGCTTGGTGAGTAGAAGTAAACTGCTCTCCATTCCTTGCTACCTCAAAGTGAGGTAATTACTGCTAGAGCTGGGTGATAGGACTGGGCGTCCACTGTTCAGGCCGGCTACACACCTGCTCAGATTGGATCTGTTCATTTCGTCTGTATCCATCCAGACACCAGTTTTCTCCAGACGATTAGGAAAGTATTCAGACATTTTAAAGTGCTGACCCTATCTATGTAAGAATTTTAACATTTCCATTTCTGTCTCAACTACTTTTATTTTTGTAATGAGTGAGGAATATGACCTCCATTTTATAACTCCAAGAACAAATAAAAACAATAAATGTTATTTAGAATGCATATCTAAAAGGAATAACTTTTGTTTTAAAATTTAAATTAAACCTTAATCCTAAATCATTCTAATTTATTTTTAATGAGAAGACTTCACTATAATGCCAAAGCTAAGTGAAAATAAATCAACTTAAATGTGATTTACATTTACAAAGTAGGAATCCAAGTTCAAAATTTCACAAATTATCATAGTTTGTTCTCTTTTATTAGCAAGACCAGAGATAATAGTCAAATTGATGATAGAACAAATATGTGGTCCTTAGAGTTTTATTGCTCTTGCTGAATATCATTCCCCTGAGAAATCCTACTTGGTTCCTGATACATGGGATGGAGAATGAGAGCACAGAAGGTCTTAGGGACAGAATGGTTCAGTTTACTAGGCCCTACAATTCACTTGAACCTGCCTTCCATCTGTGTGGTGGCCGGTTGCTGGGTGGTTTGTCAGTCACTGAGTATATAGACTTCCAGTGTATTGTTCGAAAGAGAATTATCAGACTTTTTTCTAATTGATCACAGACTGCACCCACATGTGAAATATTTGATCTGTTTAAAGGGTTATCCCAATAGGTGGATTTCTCCATGTTCTGCATTTTGCATCATTATTTTCTCCTCTTGTAAACAAAGGGAGTGTTATAGGAGAGGAGAATCAACCTAAGCAATATTCAAACTTGGTAAGCCAGAGATCACAGAGGGTTTCTTGCCAAGGGATCCATATTGTAGATGGGCAGGTGGATGCATAGAGAAAGAGACAGATGTGTAGATAGACAGAGACACAGGCAGACATGAGCGTTTGTCAAAAACACCCTTACACTGGAGTTGCTGATAGGAAGGTTATGGAAGGCATCAGATGCATTATTCAAATTCTATCAATCTCATCAGATAGGGGGTAGAGATAGAAGTTTTTCTAGGATCCCACCAAACCTCATGAAACAAAAACAAGCTAGAGTTAGACGTGATCAATCACATACAGAAAACCCTGGATGTATAGGTGGGTCAGTGTAATAGTGAGAGTCATCATATAATCAAGTGGCTTGATCAATGTTATTGAGAGTTACTGGTCCCTGACACTAAAATTGGATATGATATAGCTCTTAAAGCAAGGTCCTGCAGCTAGACATAAAAATAACTAAAGTAACTGTGTTATTTGTTCCCAAGTGAGATGCAAAATATATTGAAAGTAATGAATATTCTACTTATGAATACTTAAGAATATTCACAAAATAATAAATATGCTACCTCCTCTCAGGTAAGAAGGGGTCTGGGTTCCTGATAGCATGTGCCCAGGAATCTCTGTGACCAGTTATACCCAACCAAGCTTTGAGTTTGTTGGGCTCCATTACACTTGCTTATGTCTGTCCCAGAGTATAATGAAGAGCCCTCATTTTGCAATACAGATTTTGATTTATACAACTAAGCAGTAACATATGTTTGCTTACATTTGTTAAATGGAGATATTAATTAATGCCTGTGTCAGTCATCTTAAAACTATATTAACTAGTGAATGCTTCTTTTTATCTATTTGTTTCAGAATGGATTCCTTCTTCACTAATGTGATATAGCTTGAGTAAACATTCCTATGGCTTAGCTTGACAGTCTCAACCCTGATGGTGCATTAAAATAATCTGAAGAGCTTTTAAAATAATGCTGATACCTAGGCCTCCCACCAAAAGATTCTGAGTTATTGTCTGCTATGCAGCCAAGGTTGAGAACTGCTGGCAAACCTAATGTCTTCAATACATTTCCAACAGGAGAAATGTTTTCCTTTTACTTTCCAGATAACTGAATGTTATTAATATGTCTACAATTTTTTATAAAATGGTATATTAGTTATCTGTTGCTGCATGACAAATTACCACCTATGTAGCAGCTTAACACAATCCACATGTATTATCCTTCAGTTTCTGTGAGTCAGGAGTTTGGGCACATCTCAGCTAGGTCCTCTGCTTAGGGTCTCACAATGCTGAAATCAAGGTGCCTCATCTGGGGTCTTGGGCTGGGGTCTCATCTAAAGGTTCCACTGGGGAAGGAGCCACTTCCTCAGTTGCATGGTTGTTGGCTACATTCAGTGTCTTGCAGAGGTAAGACTGAGAGCTTCTGAATTTTTGCTGGCTCCTGGACAGAGTCTTTCCTTAGCACTTGGAAGCCATCTGCAGTTCCTTGTCACGTGGGGTTTCCCAGCATGGCTCTTGCCACCTCATAGCCAGCAGGAAGAAAGAGACTCTAGCAAGACAGATGCTACAAGCTTATATAACATAATCATGTAATCATTTACAAATAATCAGGTACAGTCCATCACCTTTGTCATATTGTTTCGGTTAGAAGCAGGTCACGGGGGATCACACAAGGGTGTGGACCCCCCAGAGGCAGGAATCACTTAAGACTCTGTTGGTCTCATAGAGATAGATGGGCTACACAGCACATTACTGTAGTTCAACAGTATATCAGCATTAAAATTTAATTGAATTTTCATTAAAATACACATAAGCATTTAATCACTCTGTGGTGGGGCTACACACTCTATACTTTTAAAATAATAAAAACCTGCTTGCTCAATTAGCATGACGTGTAGGCGTAACCTAAGAGACCTCATTGTGTTTCTGCATTTTAGAGTGAAAACATTCACTGAAATCCAATCATGATATGTCTTTAGGAAATTAAGGCATAAAACCTCTGTGTCTAAAGTTTGCATGGACTCAGAAGTACACTTAATGTTAGAACACCACTTGGTTTCAAATTTTCTGATGATAAATGATGCTAGGGTAGATTCTAGTTAGGCTGACATTTACAGTTTATAATCTGACTTTGTGTTTTCCTTTCTCTGTAGGTGTGATAGCAGTTGTGATATTTATCTTGCTCTGCATCACTGCCATTGCTGTACGCATTTATCAACAGAGATGGCTATATGAAAAAAATGAGTCGAATATTCCAAAAACTGGAGACAATGCTGAGACCGCTCTGAAAAGTGAGCTCAACATGCAAAGTACAGTCAGTGAAAGCCAGAAAGAGTATTTCTTCTGATCAGCAGTGGTCGTTTACGTATTACTATGATGATGTGACCGTCTTGCTAAGCCAGAGGCTCACAGTGGATGAAGCCCCCGCTCTTGGCCTCCTGGGACAGACGGTGGGTGTGCAGCGCCATCAACTTGTTCACGCATGGTCCCTGGAGGCTCTGCTCAGTGCTACTTCTTGATCTCCTTATGTAACAGTGACTTAGGTGTGCTCATTAATTGCCGTTTGGCAGTTTCTGACTGTTCTGACTTGATCTCTAAAATTGAAATGTATTTTGCATAATTACTTCGGGTTTTAAGTGAGAATAAGAATTTGAGCTGTGGCCCTACTCTTAAAAATTCAACACGGAAGTTTATGAAAGTCAAAGTTGGACTCTAATGTTTCGTGTTACGTGGAAACCTCCGTTATGCTTCCTTTATCAATCACCTGCTGACATTTATAAACCGGGAAGTGCTTCTCGGATGGCCTTCAGCTGCATTCCCATATTCCTGTGAACCAGAGCCCAGTGGCCAAAACTGCATTAGAAACCTGAAAAACATCTTTTTGGCTGATTGTTTTTACTATTTGTCTCTTTTAAATCAGTTTTGGTACATTTTAGTGATGAAATGAGCGTTGAATGTCAGCTATGAAATTCTGCTAGTAAGTTCAGATACAGAACAGAGAATTCATAGGTAGAAAAATGTGTAAAGGATTTCAATCTGTGATAATTTGCTTATCTTTCTTTGTAATTTGTCATTATACTCTTTGTAAATTGTAATAACGATCACCTAATGAGCTCACAAAAAAATGTATATTTTCTAACTAAACTTGTGCCCATATATAAACTCCATGTTTAACATTGGAAATGTATCCTCCATCCACATCTGAATGAAATATAATCCTAAATTTATTTCCTTTATATATGAAATGATTAAGTCACTTCACTTTTCTTTGTAGTCCTGTGATTTTTGTTTCTGAAGGCTATGTCAGCAACCCTTTGATTTCCTGTGACGGTCTGGTCATTTATTAGGGAAGAAGTCATATTTGAACCAAATATCTTCATTTTCCTTTCTAAATTTTGAGCCAATCTAGGCAAAACATTCCCTGAGTTATCCTCTCACCTTGTTACTACTTGGAATATCAGCGGAAGGATGCTTATGTTAAGGGAAGATACAGGTTATGTGATTTGAACTAAATTTGTCATTCCGGTCAAGATTCTAGGATCTTGAGATACGTTTCCAATAGAGCACCCAAAATCAACTAGTTCATTTTAAGTAGGGTATATTTGAATACTAGGAGAGCAAAAAATTCATATTAACTCTGGGGATTGATCCAATAACTACTTTTGTGGCAGTGGTCATTAGATAATTGCATGGAGTCACCATTTGTGCTGAAAAGCCAGTTATAATAAAAATGCACGGCCTTCTCTATATCCCACCTGCCATGTGCCTGCCAGGTACTTACTCTGACCACAATAAGACTATCTGGATTTATATGCATTTTGCCTTGCTATTACATTTGAGTGTATGCCTACTTTTCTGTGTTCTTTTTAAAGAATGGGAAAAGAGATCCTTTATATTGTCTTTTCTCAAAAAATTTTTCTTATGGTTTTGTATTAATTTTCTACACAGTGTAACAAACTACCACAAATTTACTGACTTAACACTACACACATTTATTATCTCACAGTTTCTGTGGGTCAGGATTTGGGCATGGGTTCACTGAGACTTCTGCAAGGCTGCAATCAAGTGTCTGCCAGGGCTGTGTTTTCACTTGGAAACTCAGCTAGGGAGGGATTTGCCTCCTTGCTCCCGTGATTACTGATAGCATTCCATTCCTTACTGCTGGAGGATTGATGGAAGCTTGCTTCTTCAAAGCTAGCAGAGGAGAGAGAGGGACTCTAGAGCAAGTCTGCTAGCAAGAGGGAGTCTTGTATAATGTAATGTGATCATGGGGATGACATCGCATACCATGTGCCATATTCTGTTGGTTAAAAGCAAGTCACAGGTCTCACCCATACTCAAGGGGAGGGATTATATAAGGACCTGAACCAGCAGGCTGAGATCATGGGGACCCCTTTAAAGTCCATCTACCATAATATTGTATCTATATTCAAGTTTCTTTAAATAAAGGATGAAAAAAGTTTAGGATGTCACTATAGCAATATGTAAAGGACCTACCTTGGTAAATGAAAAACTACATATATGTAGTTTTTTTTCCCAAAGGAATGTGCAGTTTGGGGAAGGATTCAACACAAAAATTATAGGCTCCATTAAATGCATAGCTGAGTGTAAACATCATTAAATCACTGCAACTTTAACAAGTGATCACCTTATGTTCCAAAAGAATGCATCACTTTGGTACCTGAAATTTTACAGATTTATAGATAGTGAAATCCACTGCACCATGCTCTCTTTTCTAAAGGGAAAACTTTAAAATATTTTTACCAAACTTCAGTGATGCATCATCCACTGTCCCTGACTGATTTGTAAATTTTTCCTGCTTATTTGTTAATAAAATAACATTTTTGAATTAAATTAGGAAAATATTTTAAGAAAAATTGAACGAAATTTGAACTATGAAATTATATTGTTTCTCCCTTAAAATATTAAAAAAATGTGTAAATGTATACATTCTGTAGTGGTGTGTATATTACTTCATCTCTACTGTATATATAGGGAATGCCGTGATCTGTTAATATTATTTATGGTGGTATTTAAATTATCATACAAAAAGTGAAACACAAAGTAATGGATATTTACCGACTACTACAAGTTAAAATACCTATCAATATAGATATTTAAACCTTTGCCAGAGAACAATAATTTAACAATCACTAAGTTATTTGTGGAATGTTTACTAATACTCATAACTAGTTAAACATGATTTTCCCCAGACAGTTGGGTTTCTAGAGCACTAATTATATATATACAGATTCCAGTTGCAAATAGCATCCTTCTATGAAATAAAAGTTCAAACATAATAATTCCTCAAGTTTTATTTTCAAATAGAAAAAGGAAAATAGCATATAATTAACACTCATTATTGGGACTAGAATTTAGGAATTTCTGTTTACTTCCTTATGAAGTGAACCCTTCCCCCCACTACCTCCCCAGTATTATTTAGTAATGTAGAAAAACATATTGGGGAATTTATATTCTGTTTGTCTAAATAAACACTACTTCTGGAATTTTTTTCAATTTCTTTCATGTAGAACATTTGATAGATAATAGCTTTCAATGGATTTTTAAAAATAAAATATGATTCTCATGGTCCTTGCCTCGAAAGAAGACAAATATGATTGAAGCACTTTCCATCTAGTATTAAGTCTGACTATGCAGTTGGATTATCAAGCCATTCTTTAAACAAAGGAGATGAAATGGACATATGTTAAATAAAAGCATGTGTATTGGGTTACTTAATCTACTGTTTTGCAGTCCATGAACAAAAATATTTGAGTCCCTCCGTACCTTCAATAGATCCCGGCTGTCTCTTTCCCTTTTAAAGCGTGTCTTATGGTGAGTGGCAACATGGAAGAAAGAATGAAAAAGAAAGTGATAGACATAAAATGGTCTGCACACAAAGTGGTGGAGGAAATGGATTTGATGTTTATGTATACCCACAGCCTCACAGGTGCCCATGGGCACATTTATAGGTTGGGGGATATTAATAAATTTTGTGCACATTGAAAATAACTTACTACTTCAGCTGAATAAAAATACTTTTAATGATAGATCTATGGACTACCTAAACCGACATATGACTATTATCACTTTTTGAAAGGATGAAAGTATTCATAAACAATGGTTTAGCAAATTTAAGTTCAGAAAAAAAATCATATTTTTACCTAAAACAAAAAACAATTCATATTCGCAGGATCATAGAGATTGTCTATTGGCAGGAGCATTAAATATCCTGCCATCCAGTCCTTTCCTCTCCCTTCACAGGCCTTCTAAGCAAGTCTAAGTTGCTTCGTCCAGGGTAACAACCATTTATTAGTAGTTAAGTTCGGCTCCCTGAGCCTCGTTTTGCTGTACAAGTTCTCACAGGTGCAGCTCCTGCTAGCTACTGCTGAAAGTTTCATCAGAACATCAGCCACTAATATGTGCTGTAAGTTTAGTACAAGTATGGGTGGTGCTTTAGGAAGATAGGTGTGTGTGCCTAAGATGTGTGACTGAATTTATCATACATAGATCACATTGCTGGGAAAATAAGCTGCTACTTCCTATGAAACCTCTGTTTCAGAATTACTAGTAATGCAGTACATTTGCCATCCTTTGATTATGACTGAAAAATGATGTATATTCACTTTACTGTATTATTGTTTGTGTTAAAAGTGCTACCAAATGCAAGTTTGTGTGCCCAATGCACAGTGAGACCAAACAAGCTGAAGTTTTGGAGTAGATAACTGTTTATTGCAGGGTCATGCAAGGAGATGGGTGGCTGGTGCCCAAAAACCCACAACTCCCTGAAGGGTTTCAGCAAAGCATTTCTGAAGACAAGGTGAGGGAGGGGCATGGTTAGTTGTTGCAAACTTCTTGGTGTTGGAATCCTTTTTTCCTGCCGCTGTCCATGTGGGTCAGGTCATGATGTTCCTATAAGCAGCTAACAAGACAAAAGTTATCCTCTCTTCTGCAACTTTTTATCTCTATATAAATGGAGAAGTGTTATACTTTTAAAGGTCAAAGCCTTGAGAATACAGGCTATCCTGTATATTTCAGGCTATAGGCAACATTCTTTTACAAAATGTGCAGAGCCAACATGACCAAGCACAGGCAACAGAGCACATAGGTTAAAGTAAAAGGAACATATAATATGGAGTCCGACTTGTTCTTCTCTATTACAAAAGGATGAGATGCTGGATTCAGAGTTTATCACTGACTTTGTAAATACAAATGCTCTCAGGTCTAAACTTGCCCTTTAGATTTGAAAAATGAAATTTTATAAACTACCTAACATTTAAGAAATTTCTTAACATAGAACATCTATAACTGAATGTAGCACTTTGCATAACTAATCTTTGACTTTAATTCTTAAAAGCAACCAATGAGGTAAAATGTTTATAATTATCCCCTCTTTACAGATCAGACACCTGCAGCACAAGGGCTTTCATTGCTTAGATGAGTGTCACACAGATAATTAATTCCTGATAGACACAGTGCAATGCAGGTCCTGACACTTCTAACAGTTGACTTGCTCCCATTTTCTTCACACTGACACACACACACACACACACACACACACACACACACACAAGACTTTCTAACTACTGGTGCCAGATTTATTCTTTGAATGTTTACTAGAATGTTTAATGTGTATAGAGAAATACCCGTTTTCTTTACTGCTCAAAATTTTAAGCACATATGAATCTATCAAATAGAATTTTTCTGAACATTTTTATATACTTCCACAATATACAAATTAGCTTATAAATATTAGCTTTATAAATAAAATTACTTTATAAATAAAATTACTTTAAAAAATTAGTTGCATAAATAAAATCAGGCTGACTAAAACCATCATCAAATTACCTTAAACATTTTATTACTTAGAATGTTTAATATGTCAGTTTCTCCTAAATTTTTAAATTAACTTTAAAATCAGAAAAAAGAACACTCAAATTATGAATGTGATTACAAAAATTTTTGTAACACTTATGCCCAACCTATTACAAAGCCATTGACAATGTGGTTTATATTCATTTGTGTTGTTATCAATGTTTCTACTTTGCTGAGGTTATAGCAATACTTATGCTCATACCTTCTAGGAGATTTAACAATTTGCTTCACCTAGAATAAAAATACATCTCTCAGACCAGCCAGGGTGCAAGGTTTCAGCTGCCAGCCAAGGATTTTCGGCCAGGACATGTACTGGCTGTATCTTCCAGTGTCTTATGAATAGACTGTGAATTCATTATTTTGCCATGCTGTTTGACCTGATAGCTATTTGGTTATTTTATGTGATTTTCAGAACCTCTGTTTGGGGGTAATAAATGACTTTGTAAAAAAACTCATCATAATTTCATTTATTTATAATTTCATTTATTCAGCCTCTCCTACATAAGCCTATAACAATTCCTTAAATACAGAGATAAACTAAATTAAGCAGAAAATTCACTGATTGGTAATCTAATTAGAATTATTTCTACAATAATTTTTAATAACAACTATATTTTATCTCCATCATATCAAGCTTTCATTAAATGGATCTTTACAGTCTCAACTTGTTCGAAGATCTATAATTAGTATGATAATTGGTATTCTCTCTTGTCTCATCAAATTGAGTCAAATGGAGTCACCTGACTCCATCATTCTTCCAGAAATCTTCCGGACTTTTTTTTTTTTTAAAGGATCCTTGCTTTCTGTTCACAACATGATGATCCATAACATCTTGCTTTACTCTGTCCTAAGACATGAAATTAACTACCCTCAAGGAGTTATCTTTTCATTTAGTAAAGTATTAGAAACTGAAATAAAAACAATATGAGAATGTTTCTCATGCATACTGCTGAAAGGTAGGATTGCTAAGCCACTTTAGAGACAAGGGTGGAAATAATATTTTAAGGTAATCAATTCAAAGTGATATTCCCAGTTTAAGGTTAATGCTGCACATAGATTTTTCTAACAAAAAGTTAAATTAACCAACCCATATGAAGGGCTTAGCACAGCCCCTCGCCCATAGTATATGCTATTATAATTTACTGCTTTGGTTGAGTTAATTGATACTTTGGAGATGTCATATATATCAAGTAAGCTGAAATGGAATTTAAAATGATTATTTGGCTATTTTTTCAATATGAGCTGTGGATTCAAATATTTTAAGCCCCATGGGGAAACTGCATCCACTGAAAGTAACTAGTGGGACTTCCCTGGTGGTGCAGTGGTTAAGAATCCACCAGTGCAGGGGACATGGCTTCAATCCCTGGTCCGGGAAGATCCCACATGCCATGGAGCCACTAAGTCTGTGCGGCACAACAACTGAGACTGCGCTCTAGAGCCCACGAGCCACAACAACTGAGCCTGCATGCCACAGCTACTAAAGCCCGCGCACCTAGAGCCCATGCTCTGCAACAAAGGGAAGCCACCACAATGAGAAGCCCATGCACTGCAACAAAGAGTAGCCCCTGCTCGCCGAAACTAGAGAAAGCCCACACACAACAATGAAGACCCAATGCAGCCAAAAATTAATTAATTAATTTTAAAAAATACACATTCATTAAAAAAAGAAAGAAACAAGTTAATTGCAATTTTATCTCCATGCTGGAAACATTTGGACCATTATACCTATGAGCATAGAGAAGTAATAGAAGTATTACAATGGACTATTACTCAGCAATAAAAAGGAACAAAATTGAGTCATTTGTAGAGACGTGGATGGTCCTAGAGTCTGTAATACAGAGTGAAGTAAGTCAGAAAGAGAAAAATAAATATACATTAATGCATGTATGTGGAATCTAGAAAAATGGTACAGATGAACCTATTTGTAGGACAGGAACAAAGACACAGATGTAGGGAATGAACCTGTGGACACGGTGAGGGGGGTGGGATGAATTGGGAGATTGGGATTGGCATATGTGCGCTGCCATGTATAAAACGGATAGCTAGTGGGAACCTGCTGTATAGAACAGGGAGCTCAGCTCAGTGCTCTGTGGTGACCTAGATGGATGAGGTAGGGGGGAGGGTGGGACGGAGGTCCAAGAGGGAGGGGATATATGTATACATACAGCTGATTCACTTCATTGTACAACAGAAACTAACACAACATTGTAACGCAACTCTACCCCAATTAAAAAAAAAAGAGAGAGAGAGAGAGTAATGTGGTCCTCCACATCAGGAGAAACTCACAGTTACAGGAGCAAGGACACCTGAGGGCCAGGCCCTGTTTGCCCCCCACATTTGGGGCCTGCACACCAGGATCAGATTTTTAAGCTGCATGATTACTAAAGTACCAACCTGTCTCTTGTGTGCAAATGCAGGCATTCAACCTAGAACTGTATATTCAGAAGATTTTGAAAAAGGAGGGCAAAGTCAAGATATTTTGGATAAACAAAAAATGAGCAAGTCTGTCCCATTAAGAGCCTCATGAATGAAATTTTAATTAATTGTGCTGCTCAGTAGAAATTTCTATGAGGATAGAAAAGTAGTTACCAGCCACACTGAGCATGTGAAATACGGCTACTCTTGTAAGCAGCTCTTCACAGGAAACCGCCCTCTGCAGGAAGCCCCTTTCCTTGCCACTTTAGCAAAGCTATATTGTAACTAACTTTTAACCAGTCACCCCCATGCTCTACTTTTCTCCCGCAGGAGCACTCCTTTCAAACCTTTTAATCACACAATACCTTGCCTATCTTGTTGTTGATTCTACCTGTAGATCAAAAGAAGTAGGAATGAAGAATATGTAATTAACGGATGACCACAGCTCTTCCCTAGCTTCCCCTTCGGTAATCCCAGAAACAAACTGTGTGACCAAACTGTGTGAACAAGGTAACATCTAGAGGAAGATAACAAGAAGTCCACGAGCCTGCATGCAGTGGGGGATGGCGAGGGCTCTGACCCTCTATCTCAGTAATTAACTGAGATTACTTCACTTCTCTCCTTTAAAACTTTCATGGCTGAGCAGACTCTTCGGAGGTGTTTTTTTTGTTTGTTTGGTTTTTTTTTTGCGGTGCGTGGGCCTCTCACTGTTGTGGCCTCTCCCGTTGCGGAGCACAGGCTCCGGACGCGCAGGCTCAGCGGCCATGGCTCACGGGTTCAGCCGCTCCGCGGCATGTGGGATCTTCCCGGACCGGGGCACGAACCCACGTCCCCTGCATTGGCAGGCGGACTCTCAACCACTGCGCCACCAGGGAAGACCCCGGAGGTGGTTTTTTGGAGACAGAGTCCACCATCTCCCCAGATTGCCGGCATTCTGATTAAAGACAACTTTCCTTTCTACTGTTTGAGTTTTTGTAAGCAGTGAGCAGCAGAACCAGATTCATTCGATAACACTCTGACTTAGGAACTAAATTTTAATTTTGTTTAATATTAATTACTTTAAATTTAACTAACCACATGCGGCTAATGGTTACCATACTGGATGTCACCAAAAGATGTGAAACAAGCACAAAGAAAGCATTCCTAGGAACTATAGGGTCTGAGATGAAAGGAGAAATGAGGTGCACAGAGTTAAATATGTGAATAAATCAGAATAAGAACTGAATATACAAAATAATAATAACAATAATAATAATGTTCTTGTAGAACTTTTAAAAAGAATGAATACGTCAATAAGATGGTGAATCTATTAATATTCAGATAAACTTAATGACATGGTAATTACATACCGTTCAACTTAATTTGTTCTAGGTTCTTACATTGTTAGAGAGGAGGGTAAGGGCATGGTTAAAAAAGAGAGACTCTGCTTTAGAAGACTAGTAAAGAGCCAAAGGAGCATGGCTGGGAGAAAATTATCTTAGTATTCTGGATTGAGCCCTTTGTATTTAGGGGCAGACAGCTGGCCACTGGCAACTCCAACTATCCAGCAACCCTTTTTTAAAGGGATTAAAGGGTTCAGGGAGCAGAGTCACATGAGGCATTTATACAAAAGCTATCCTTTGTATCTGATTCTTCCTTCCCACCTGAGCAGTGGGGTGTTACAGAGTGTTTGGAGCTGTGTGGTCCTTTCCTCTTAGATAAAGTGTCCCAGGCAGGAAGAGGATCCTAGACATCAGCAGTCAAAAATCTTTTCACAAAAAGTCTAAGTCCTGGTGGACTCAAGTTCTTCACTTATTCAAGGAACAATTCCTCCAATGTAACACAAAATATTTCAGGATAAAAAAGCACATTTGTGATAGCAAAGCCAGACGAAGATGATATAAAAGAGAGGTTTAGATGATGGCTTGTTGAAGGCTATACCCAAGGAAGGAGTGTTGAATCTTGTCAGTGCTTTTTCTGCAACAACTGAGATGATCATATGGTTTTGGTCCTTCATTCTGACAATGTGGTATATTATACTGATTGATTTTCATATGTTGAATCATCCTTGTATTACAGGAATAAACCTTCCTTGGTCAAGGTGTATATCCTTTGAACATACTGTTGAATTCAGGTTGCTAGTATTTTGTTGAGGGTTTTTGCATCAAAATTCATCAGGGCTATTGGTCTGTAATGTTCTTTTCTTGTAGTTTCTTTATCTGGCCTTGGTATCATGGTAATACTGGCCTCATGGATTGAGCCTGGAAGTGTTCCCTCCTGTTCAATTTTTTTGAAAGAGTTCCAAGAGGATTAGTGGTAATTCTTCTTTAATTGTTTCGTGGAATTCTCCAGTGAAGCCATCTGGTCCTTAGCTTTTCTTTGTTAAGAGGTCTTTGATTACTGATTTAATCTCCTTACTAGTTATTGATCTGTGTAGAATTTCTAGTTCTTCACGATTCAGTCTTGATAAATTGTGAGTCTCTAGGAATTTTTCCATTTCTTCTTGGTTATCCAATTTGTTAGCATACAACTTTTCATAGTATTCTCTTACATTTCTTTTTATTTCTGTGGCATTTGTTGTAATGTTCCCTTTTTCACTTCTGATTGTATTTATTTGAGTCTTCTCTATTTTTTTCTTACACAATGTAGCTAAAAACATGTTGATCTTTTCCGGCTTCCCTGATGGCACAGTGGTTGAGAGTCTGCCTGCCGATGCAGGGGACACGGGTTCGTGCCCCGGTCCGGGAAGATCCCACATGCCGCGGAGCGGCTAGGCCTGTGGGCCATGGCCGCTGAGCCTGCGCATCCGGAGCCTGTGCTCCGCAACGGGAGAGGCCACAACAGTGAGAGGCCCGCGTACCGCAAAAACAAACAAACAAAAAACTTGTTGATCTTTTCAAAAACTCAGTATCATTGAAAAATTTTGTCATGTGTTACAACATGGATGAACCTTGAAGACATTATGCTAAGTGATATAAACCAATCACAAAAAGATGACTGCTCTATGCTTCTGTGTATATGAAGTGTCAAAATTTTTTAAATTCATAGAAACAAATTATAATGGTGATTACCATGGGCTGGGGAAAGGGGGAAAAAGGGAGTTTTTTGATGGGTATAGTGTTTCAGTTTTATAAGATATAAAAGTTCTGGAGATCCGTTTCACAGCAAGGTGAGTATACTTAATAGTACTCAATTTGAATGCTACACTTAAAAATGGTTATGATAGGAAATTTTATGTTGTGCTTTTTTTTACAACAATTAAAACACATCCTAATGAAAGCCTACTCCCTCTAGCCAAAGGACACAGGAAGGGCAGCCTACAAGACAGAAAACTTTTAGACAAGAACTGCTCTACTCCAGACAACATCACAGAAAAATCTGTAGTCCCATCCTCAAACATGCTACCAAATATCACATGGGGATCCTAGACATCTACCCTCACAAAGCTATAATGAATTACCCCAATCCATGCTCCCCACCAGTGTAGTGTCAGAGAAGGTTCATTAAGCAGACCCGGCATTCATCCCCACCTGTTGGTATCATGGAAAGCACATGGGAGGCTGGCTTTTCACCCCTACCCAGTAGTAGTATGGTGCCCCCACAGGGGTGATGGAAAAAGAGGTCTGGTGGATAGTCAGGACTTTCCCTACCTGCCTGTGGAAACAAGACCACTCCCCACTCCCAGCAGTGCTGTTGGAGGCCATAGAGAGAGAACTCACAAGATACTTCTACCTGTCTCAGCCAGGGAGGTATCATAGAGACCCTAGTGTGGAGTCAGAACCCCACCCCTGCCTAGGAGTAAAAAGAACCCTTCATGGGAAATCAATGGAGGCTAAGTGGAAGCACTTCTACCCCACCTGCCAAAACTAAGCTGGTATTCCCCACTTACTCTATATGACCAGTGTGAAAATAAGCTAGCTAAAATAGGAGGTTTAAAGAAGATGCACATTCTCATTATATTTATGAGGTATTATATTTATACCCCCAATATTCAGTTTCAGTAGCAAATCATCCATCATATCAAGAATGATGGAAGATCCCAAACAGAATGAGAAAAAACAATCAATAGATCCCAAGACCAAGGTGGCAGACATGTTAGAATTATCTGACAAAGACATTAAGTCAGCTATCATAAAAAAGCTTCAATAAGCAATTATGAGCAAATAAATTTGACTATTCTATGTAGATGTGTACATCTTTTTGAGGTTATTCTACTTGGAGTTTGTTAAGCTTCTTGGATGTGTAGATTTTGATTGTTTTAATAAAATTTGATGACTTTTTAGCCAATATTTCTTCAATACATTTTTTTCTGTAACTTTTTCTTTCTTTTCTCTGGCTGGAATTCTTATTATGCATATGTTGGTATACTTAACAGTATCCCACATCTCTCTAAGGCTCTGTTTATTTTTATTCATTTTTTCTTCTTTCAGCTCCTTAGATTGGATAATCTCACTTAACTTATCTTCAAATTTAATTATTCTTTCTTCTTCCAGTTCAAATCCATTATTAAATTTTTCTAGTGAGTTTTTAATTGTAGTGAAAACTTCTCTTAGTTCTTATTTATAATTTCTATGTCCTTATTGATTTCTCAATTTGGTGAGACACTATTATCATACTTTCCTTCAATTCTTTAGATGTGGTTTGCTTGGTTTACATTCTTTGCATGTATTTATAATAGCTGATTGAATATTTTTGTCTACTAATTCCAACAACTAGGTCATATCAGGAGATTTTCTGTGGTTGATTGTTTTCCAGTTTCTTTGCATGTTTCATAATCTTTTGTTGAAAACTGAACCTTACAGATACTATATTGTAACAAGTATGGTATCAAATTCTTTACTCTTCCCTGAATTTCTTACTATAGCAAGGTTTCTGTTGTTATTGTTGTTGCTTCTCTCACTGATGCTTATTTATCTAGGTACTTTTCTGGACTAATACAGATTCTATATTCCCTGGAGTGTGTGGCCACTGAGTTCCCTTCTCACTTTTTTTAAACTTTTTGTTTTTATTTTTAGGCCAATATTCCTAGGGGCCACTGCTGGTTAGTATAATTTATTGGTCAGCTAAAGATCTACAAGATTTCCTCAAACTCCTCATTTGTATGTCTTCCACTCTTTGACAAGGGAATCTATGTGAGAAGGCTTGCCTTCAAACTTCAAGCAGTTTATAAGGCAGCCTTAGCTTTCACTTCCTGCTTGTGCAGGGCCTCAAGGTTGAGTGACTGGTTTCTTCTCCTTTCCCAGGTCTTTATTGGTCATGCACAAATTATTGCACCTGTGCCCAGCTTTTTAGATACTCAGGAATATATGAAGATTTTAACAGTTCTTGTTATCTTCTTTTCCAGAAATTCCTTTAAAAATGCCGGCTAAGCTCTTGTTTGCCTCAACTGAAATAATAGACTTAAACAGCTGCAATGTCCCCAAAAGATTGTTATGGTTTCAGAAATACACTGGGGATAGGGCATATCCTTCCTTGCTTCCCTCTCCCTTTTGATCTGAGCTCTGAGTTTAATCAAATAGTCACAAAAGCCTGGAGCTAGAGATTTTCCATAAAGCTGGACATTTAGAGAAAATTTTGACTGTGCCATTGGGAATGTTTTAAATGAAGTTCCAAAATAGGTCAATCCTCTCCGTTGGCTGTGAGACTGTCAATGACTATCATGCCACTGAGCTGGGGGTGGGTTGGGGGGAGGATGGGAATTAAAACACTCCAAATACCATTATCATACCAAGGTTTAGTAGTTTCTTTTGGACAGGTGGTTTTCAGCCTGTTCTGTGTCTTGGTTAATTTTCAGAGCTCAAAAATAGTTAAATTTAAATGTCTCACTGGCATTTTGCTGTTTTTTCATGGGAGAGCAGTTTGCCAAAGTCCTCACTCTGCCATTTAGGAAACATGCATTCCAGTGTGTTTTGTGGTTGGATTAGGTCAGTGGTCCTCCTGCAGTGTTCCCACAAGCTGCTCTGGTTCTCCTGGTTTCTGACAGTTTGTGATCATGACAAAAGTGCTCTGCTACTAACATTGAAAAAAGGGATATTTTCCTAATTCATAGGAAAAATATATTTCCTCTGTTAGGTTTAATTTTGTTATACTTTTGGCATTTAACATCCCCTGTTATTTAATATCAGCTGACATCTGATCTAGCACAAATTATATATTAGAGTTACTCCTGGTTTACTCTATCAACGATGCATGTACTCTTCAAGAATATTTTTAGAGGTGGGTGAGTAGGGCCTGCAATACAACTCATTATTTTATACCCTCGAGCATATATCTTAATAATTTATATTTAGTGGAAGTTCAATTCGTAAAGAACTATACATAGAAACAGAAAGAGGCAATTATAATTCACTGTAGGAAGTAGAATGAATTGACACTTTCTGGCTGAGAGAAGTATGCAGACAAAATACAGTGAGGCATAGCTTGAATTCAAGGCATCACAGGAAGTATGGTTTTAAAAAATAATAATAATTGCGTGCATTCATAAACATATTAGTCCAGGTCATTGTCTGTAAAGATTCCAGGAAGTTGGAAGATTCCTGGGGTGTCCAATGTGGGGATTCCAGAGCATGATTTGGAGGGATTCTTTTGCTCACCAAGCTACTGAGAACCCACGTGAAAATAATGTCACTAAAGAGACATGGAAACCACTTGAAATGATGGTAAATGTAGCACAGCGGTACGGACAGAAATGCGAGAAGAGAACCAGAAAGCAGATCAAGAAGCCTGAGACCTCCAATGA
This sequence comes from Monodon monoceros, assembly GCF_005190385.1. Classification (NCBI taxonomy): domain Eukaryota; kingdom Metazoa; phylum Chordata; class Mammalia; order Artiodactyla; family Monodontidae; genus Monodon; species Monodon monoceros. The sequence continues at coordinate 18,632,292 of NW_021703782.1, read as the reverse complement.
TTATTTCCATCTTTGTTCATCCACTTTTTCAAAATACCTGGTATTTTTTTCTTACTGTCATCTGTTCTGCAAAGATTCTTCAGAATCTTTATGCTGCTAATGATTTTGAAAGTTCATGCCCCCGTGAAAGAGAGAAAGAGGTCCCCCTTCTGGAGCTGAGGTTTACCTGCATCTTTTCTGATAGATAATTTGTTGTCCAAGCCAGAGAAGGAGAGGCAGAGCCTGGCAGGTGCTTGGTAATGCAAAGCTGACCATCCACAGTATAAAAATATTTCCTGCTCTTTGTTTTCGAAATTGTGACAATTCATTCTTTTTTTCTCATAAACAGGTGAAAGCTCCTTTGTCTCCCTTCCCCCCAACTCAGTGTCTCACAATTACTGGTAGGGAATTTACATTTTAAATTTGGTCTGTAAAATATGGTTCATAATAACCATTTTCTCTTGCAAACTGAATTGTGTCCATGTGGCTGTAACCCTGAATGGTCACAAAGGAAATGAATGGTCACTTTACATTTCTAGACCTCAATATTATTATTGACTTGGGCTTACTTACATAATGAGGTTAAAATCATTTAAACATAGGTTTTGTGTGATCAATTTCCTGGTCATAAAGCACTGCTTATTTAGAATAAAACTTTTCTGTTGGAAGGCTTTCTGATACTTTCCTAGTCATCAGTCGAACATATAATTTTATTTTCTTCCAAAAAAACTGTAGGTATCCAGACAAAGGCATGTTCTCATGCATCTCCTCTACTTCTTGGTTTTAACATATGCAGAATGATTAGCAACCCAGTCCTGAAGAGACTAAGTAAAGCACAATTTTAACACTAGTGCCCCTCCCTTCACCCCCAGAACATATGTGTTAATTATTCTGATTTTTTAAAAAAAATCCTATAATATGTCTTCTGAACACATGACCTAGACATCTGTGATAAAACCCTGGGGAATGAAAGAACTCATTGTAAGGCCATCATGTGGTCTGCATGCATGTGAATATTTCATACACATCACCTGCATTTTATAGCTGTGCTAGGCATACGTACTGGTACATTGCTGCTAATACTCTCTGCACACTGAGGTCCAGTCTGTAGTTTTCTTTATTTACCATGAGGATGTTATGCTGGGAGAAACTGCATGGTGCCTTCCTTCGAGAGACTGATATCTAAAGGAATTAGAATTTCCTTCCATAACAGTGACCAAAACGGTAAGCAGAAGCACTTCTGATGTGTCATCTGGAATTGTTCAAACATCTGTCATCTGAAGGGACCCCAGGAGCTTCTCACAGATTTTGGAGGGTCTCTGTGGAAGACTTCATACCCTGCAGGCACAAGCCTGTCATCTTTAAAGCCTGGCGGGCAGGCAGACAAGACCCACTCAATATCACACCTGTTCACTGCTGCACTGGCCACCTGCTGATATCTCAGCCAAGGGATACAGGAAGAGAGGCAGTGCAGAGGACAGCAGATTCCACATGGCATCCTAATTGGGTTCGCTCATGAGCATTCCTGAGATGTGGGCTGTGTAGGGAAAGTGTGTGCCTCGGTGGAAAAGTGTGCATTGTCTGCATAGGACAACTTTCTGGGTAACCTGATGCTGACTCTATAGGAGCTATTGTACAAGTCTGCAAGTTGTAGGTGACTGTCACCAATGCAGAATAATTCTTCCCTATAGACATGCAAATGAAATGTCTGGAGGGACAGCCCTCTTACGAAAAAACTGTTTTGCCTCCATTTGTGCATTCTGCTTGGTTCTTTCATTTAATTATTAAGTTAGACAAAATCTTTTTAAAAAATATTTTTATTGGAGTATAATTGCTTTACAATGTTGTGTTAGTTTCTGCTGTACAACAAAGTGAATCAGCTATATGTATACATATATCCCCATATCCCCTCCCTCTAGCCTCCCTCCCACCCTCCCTATCCCACCCCTCTAGGTGGTCACAAAGCACCGAGATGATCTCCCTGTGCTATGCGGCTGCTTCCCACTAGCCATTCATTTTACATTTGGTAGTGTATATATGTCAATGCTACTCTCTCACTTCGCTCCAGCTTCCCCTTCCCCTGCTGTGTCTTCAAATCCATTCTCTATATCTGCATCTTTATTCCTGCCCTGCCACTAGGTCCATCAGTACCGTTTTTTTAGATTCCACATATGTACGTTAGCATATGGTATTTAAACAAAATCTTTAATGCATGTTTATTTTATATGTTTATGAGAGTCATGATTTTCTCCTTTCTGGAAATTACCTTTAATAACTGCCAGGAGTGACGTCACCAAGATGGACATATAGGTTGTTCCTGACTTCACTTCCCCTTGCAAGAAGAGCAACTAACAACTATTCTTGAACAAGATATAACTGAGAGAATCCTAGAACATGGGAACGAGGCTGAAGCACCCCCTGTACCACAGAGACCAAGACCGACTGTGTTAGAAAGTTAAGAGGAACACTGACGGCATTGACCCTCTCACAGGACAGGGCAGCATCACACAGAGAGGTCTACCCTGAGCCTATTGTTCCTCTAGTGGGAAAAGAGTCCAGGGGCGTCAACCAGCACACCCAGCATTGTGGGTTGCTTTGTGGGAGTCCCTACTGTGGTCTCACCTCCATGGGGATTGTAGGGGATTTGCAGAGCTCAACCACTGGGAGTCTGACTATGATCAGAGAAAGGGGGTAGGGGCTTACAACAACCAGCACATGGATCTTGGCAGACTGAGTCCATACCTGCAGTGCCTAAGTAATAATCCCAACAAGTGGCTTTGCTAAGCTGCAGAGCCAACTTGGTGGCAGACTCTGACCAGAGAACCCATTGGGGTGCAGAACTGCCTGCTTCAGGTCCTCAAAGGAAGAATTTTGCCAGCCCTGGAGCCTAGTTTGCCCATAACCCAGCAAGGAGCTGAATCATAACCCCATCCACTAGGGAGAGTGTCTCCTGGCCCCATCTGGCCAGAGGGCTGGTGAAAGCCTCTGAAAGCTGTGTAACCAGCAATGCAAAAACCAAGAAGTGGGTAGGCAGTGTTGATCAATCCCAGAATAAAGCCAGTACTAGGCATGGAGGGTTCCGTGGCTATAACCAGAAGGGAGATTAATTCATAGTCAAGGCTGAGGGTAGCTCTTGGCTCCCCAAAATGGGAGAGGCCTGGAGTAGCCTTTTTCCATCCTGCCCAGGGAAGGGAACTGAGATACAGCCCCACTTGCTGTGGAGAGTGTCTCCTGGACCCATCTGATCAGAAGGGCAGGTGAGAACACCTGAAAACTGTGTAAGCCAGCAACACTCAAACCCAGAGACACGCAGGCAGAGCTGATAATGGGCAGACCAAAGCTAGTGGCCCCGTTCCATCAAGGAACTTGGGGCATGGATTGGCTTGAGGTAAGACAACAAAAAGCTTTACCAGCTTTAGAGCTGCTTCTCCCACTGATTTTACTTATTAGGGTTTATCCTTTTTTTTTTTTTGATGAGTCAGGATAAAGTTTTATCAATTTTGTTTATCTTTTCAGATCTTAGTTGCATTATCTTCTATTTTTTTAGACTATTATGCTCTGATATTTATTATTTCTTTCCTTCTACTAATTTTGGGTTTTGTTTCTTCCCTTTCTAGTTCCTTCATGAGTAAGGTTAGGCTGTTTATTTGAGATTTTTCTCATTTCCTGAGGTGGGCTGGTATCACTATAAACTTTCTTCTTACAACTCCTTTTGCTGTGTCCCATAGGTTGTGGATTGTCCTATTTTTGTTTTCATCTTTCTCCAGGTATTTGTTGCTTTTTTCTTTTATTTCTTCAGTGACCCAGGGGTTGTTTAGCAGCATATCGTTTAGCCTCCACGTGTTTGTGTTTTTTTTAACAGCTTTTTTTTTTCTCGTAATTGATTTCTAGACTCACAGCATTGTGGCCTGAAAACATGTTTGATACGATTTCAGTCTTCTTAAATTTACTGAGACTTGTTTTGTGACCTAGCATGTGACCTATCCTGGAGAATGTTCCATGTGTACTTGAAAAGAATGTGTATATTCTGCTGCTTTTCTATAGATGTTCTACTTCTATCTATTAAGTCCTTTTAGTCTAATGCATCATTTGAGGCCAATGCTTCCTTATTGATTTTCTGTCTGGTCAATCTATCCATTGATGTAAGTGGAGTGTTAAAGTCCTTATTATTATTGTGTTACTGTCAGTTTCTACCTTTTTGTACGTTATTTATTTGCTTTATGTATTTAGGTGCTCTTATGTTGGGTATATATATTTTTTCAATTGCTGTATCTTCTTTGTTGCTTCTTTTTTGCTTCAAAGCAATTATACTCCAATAAAAATTCATCCTTTTATCTTTATGTAATGTCCTTCTTTGTGTCTTGTTATAATCTTTGTTTTAAAGTCTATTTTGTCTGATATAAGTATTGCTACCCTGGCTTTCTTTTTCTTTTTCTGTAGAATACCTTTTTCCATCCTTTCACTTTCAGTCTGTGTGTGTGTCTTTAGGGCTGAATTTAGTCTCTTGTAGGCAGCATATATATGGGTCTTGTTTTTGTAGCCATTCAGCCACAGTCTTTTGACTGGAGCATGTAGTCTATCTACATTTAAAGTAATTATTGATAGGTATGTCCTTATTGCCATTTTAATAATTATTTTGGGATTTTTTGTAGTCTTTTTTGTTTTTTCTTCTTCTTTTGCTCTCCTCCCCTGTGATTTGATGACTATCCTTAGTATTATGTTTGATTTCTTTCTCATTTTTGTGTATGTATCTATTATAGATTTTTAGTGTGTCATTACCATGAGGTTTATATATAGCAATCTACATATGTACACATGTGATTATTTTAAGCTACTGATCTCTTAAGTTGGAATTCATTTTAACAGGCCTGCATTTTTACTACCCCTCCTTCCCAACATTTAATGTATTTGACATCATATTTTACATCTTTTTGTTTTGTGCATCCCTGAAATATTTATTGTGAATATAGATGATTTTACTACTTTTGTCTTTTTAGCTTTATAAGTGGCTAATCTACTACCTTTACTGTATAATTGCCTTTATCAATTAGATTTTTCCTTTGTAACTTTCATATTTCTAGTTGTGGCCTTTTCCATTTAGAGAAGTCCCTTTAACATTTCTTGTAAACCTGGTTTCATGGTGCTTTTTAGTTTTTGCTTGCTGGCAAAACTCTTGGTCTCTCCCTCAAATCTGAATGATAGCCTTGCCAGATAGAGTATTCTTAGCTGTAGGTTTTCTCCTTTCATCACTTTAAATATATTGTGCTGCTCCCTTCTGGCCTGCAGAGTTTTTGCTAAAAAGTCAGTTGATAGTCTTATGGGAGTTCCCTTGTGTGTAGCTAGTTGCTCTTCCCATACTGCTTTTTTTCTTTTTAATTTAAAATATATTTTTATTGAAGTATAGTTGATTTACAATGTTGTGTTCCATTACTGCTTTTAATAATCTCTCTTTGTCTTTAATTTTTGACATTTTAATTAAAATGTGTCTTGGTATGGTCCTCTTTAGGTTGATCATGTTTCAGCTTCTCTGTGCTTACTGGACCCAGATGTTGATTTAGTTAGTGATGTTTTCAGCTAATACGTCTTCAAAGATATTCTCTGCCCCTTCCTCTCTCTTTTCTCCTTCCGGGACCCCTATCATGTGACTATTAGTATACTCAGTGTTGTCTCAGAGGCCTCTTAGCCTGTCATAATGTTTTTAAAAATTCTTTTTTCTGTTTAGCTTGAGTGCTTACCCATTTCATTGTAGTTTCTTCTTTATATCATTTCTTTCTGCTAGTCTTCAGGTTGTTCTCATTGATAGTTTCTCTGTAAATAGTAGTAATTTTGATGTGTCTATGGGAGGAGATAAGCTCACAGTCTTCCTACTATGTCATTTTGGCCTTTCCTCTCCTTCTGCGATATCTTCTTTGATGCAATAAATAAAATACATTTTTCATTGTTGATATACTCATTCTCTATGTAGATATAATAACATTTAAAGTACGTCCTTATTAGCCAGGCTTCAAAATTTTTTGGGATTTATTAATTAATAAGCAGATTATTTATAGTTTCTATTTAGTGCTATTCTCTACTTACAGGACACTATAAAATTTGCATTATTTGGGTCAGGGAAAGCAGTATCTAAACAATAAACTCAGATTTAGAAGTAAAGACAACATATACATTTCTAAACAGCATAACTGCCCTGTTTAGCTATTGGACTGCGTCATGAGTTATGGAATGCATTCAATTGGTTGTGTTAATTACAGTTTGGCTTACTTTACTTTTTAATGAATGATTTGTACTCCAACATCTTAAATACTTTCTCTACTCCTGGAATATGGGTTGCAAAGGACTGTAATTTCTAATTAAGCTCTCAAATATTAGCAATTCTTATAAATTATTTATAGTATGCCTGTTGGATGCAATCTGGATTGATGAGATTTTAGGAAAAATCTTGAAACACTTGAATAATATTATTACCAGTCATCTGAAATCTGGGTTAGGCCGACAGAGATGCTAAACTCTAAGTGGTAATACTCACATCATCTGGATTCAGCAAGTCCAGAATAACTTGCTCACCAGATTCTGGTTTTCATATTAGAGTCTTGCTGCTCCTTCTAGGTTTTCTTTGCTGAGTCCCCTTCATGTAACTGCTGAGTGTCAGAAGCCCTCAGTGCCACTTGTGAATCTTCTCATGTAGCTATACTCTCTCTGCGGGTAATTCCACTGCCTCTCAATAAATTCAGTTTGAACTTCTCCAGACAAGTGTGTTCATTTGTATGTCAAAAAGATAACTTAAAATATAAAAGCATCCAAATGGAACTCTTGGCTTCCTCTTTCCCCTGTCTTGACGTCCTCAATATTTTCTACACCAGTCAACACCACTGCTATCTACTGAGTTACTCCAGTCCAAGACTCACATCATTCTTCTTTGGCCTCAAGTGTCTGGCTCACTGTTGCTTTGTGGTCCTAGAATGTGCATGGCACATAGGAGATGTTCACCCCTCTGTCACTGAAGCATTCAATGGGACATATTCCCTGAAAAGGCAGGAGAGATGAGGGTCCTGCACTCCAAGGTGGGACATGTTAGGACTGTCCTTTGATCTGAGATGAAATGTTTCTTTTTATAAAAGTTGGAAAAAGAGAAAGGAAGGTAAGGGCACACATAGATGTGCTATTGTGCTACTGAAAATATGACCAAGTCTTTTCTCAGTGAAGTGTGAAACAAGGACAGCTCATGTAGGTAAAAGTGACTTTAGGTTGGGATATTTGAAAAAATTAGACAATATATCAAAGTTTATTCTGTATTAATAGGAGATAGAGCTTACTACAGCAACGTAGTAGGATTTCTGGGCACTTCTGAGTGCTCATTTAAGATGGTGGTGAATTAATTACAGTGATGTCACTCAGCTTTTCTAATTTTATCCAGTAAAATTCAGCTACTTGGAGCTGGCATGAGATAGTTGGCTAAGTTCATTTTGATAGGAACTTGCAGAGTGAGTTTGAAGGAAGAATGAGGGGTGAAGAGCAAGCCTGCCCTTTGCTGATTTTACTGTTAACCATTCAGCCTTATTGTAATTGAGTGGAAGTCTACATTTTCAATAATTTAAAATCATACCTCTGCAGAGTGCTGGGTCTTCCATAAATCCTATTATGGACTACAATATATAGATCATAGAATATTCAATAATAATTGATAAGGGATCATATCAGGGTTCCTGCTGATCATTAGGACCTTAGCAATGAGCCCTATTAACCTGGCTGTTACTTGGCTAAGTGCTTTCTTTTCTGCTTTTGAATAGTTATTAAAGTAAGAGAATATGGCATATTAAGGTGCACTGATCAGCTTTGCTGTCACAATAAACCACTCACAAACCTCAGGGCTTACAGCAATAAACATTTACTTCTTGCTATCTCTTTGGCAGTGGCTGTGGGTCTGCTCTTCACATGTGCTTTTCTTCTGACTCCCTCATTCTCCTGCCTCCAGGCCCCACTGGTACTCAAAACCACCAGCCATGGCATGGGAAGAATTCAAAGTGACCCAGCTTATTGCCTGTTCACCTGTGCACAGACTTGGAAGACCTTCTTGTTTGCCCACACATGGAACAGGAGGTAGATCTAGAACAGCCCTTCCCCATTCACACAACAACTCTTACCCTATGCAGTGGTAAGGGAGGGGAATTTGAGATAGTGCATAAGAATCCTGGACTGTGCTAAGTCAACATTCACCGCGGCAGTGCCACATCCAATGGATGTTTCTTTGACTTTACGTGGTGTTTCTGCTGCATTTAATAATTAGATGTCAATTTCATCCTTCTCAAAATTTTCATTTCATGACATCATTTTCTTTGACAGCACTCTCTCCAGATTTCCTCTTCTTTTCTGGTCTTCCTTTTTCAGGACGCCTACAGCCTTCTTTCTCCCCTGTTTTCTATCTTCAGCCTTCACAGATACTTTGAGTCACCAGATTTATAGCTGAACTTTCAATCACCATTTCTTTGTTGATAACAGTAAAATTATCTATCTGTCTATCTATCTATCTATCTACCTATCTATCTATTTATCTATGTATCTCTCCAGATCTCATTCCTAAGCTCCAAAGCCACATCCATTATTTGTTTATTGAGCAGGTACTTTTGAAGCAGTAACCAATAAGAACTGTAGTGAGCATTGTGGATAGAGCTAGGAACAAAACAAAACCTCTCACCTTATGAGGCTTATATTGCAGTAAGGGGAATAATATAAATTTAAAGAAACAAATGTATAACATGTCAGATAGCTATAAATGCTTTGAGGAAAAATCAAGCAGGATAAAGTAAGGGCTGGACAGAGTGTCCTTGGATGCGAACTGAGGTTTGTCGTTCAGTTTGGTGTGGTCAGCAGAGATCTGTTCCCTGTAGAGCATCATATGGTGGTAAGGAACACCTTAAGAATTAGCTTTGATCTTACCTTTGTTAGGCAGTTCAGAATCCCAGATCCTAAGTATGGAAATTTTATGACAGTGAGGTGAATAAAATCACAAAAAGGCAACAATTCATTCTGTGATTCAGCAGGCATAGTACAAGTGATTAGACCTTGTATCAATATTAAGACACTGGGCTTCCCTGGTGGCGCAATGGTTGAGAGTCCTCCTGCCGATGCAGGGGATATGGGTTTGTGCCCCGGTCCGGGAAGATCCCACGTGCCGCGTAGCGGCTGGGCCCATGAGCCATGGCTGCTGAGCCTGCGCATCCGAAGCCTATGCTCCGCAACAGGAGAGGTCACAGCAGTGAGAGGCCCGCGTACCGCAAAAAAAAAAAGAAAAAATTAAGATACTTAGGGAATCATCATTTTATCATGTAATAATAAGTGCATTAGTCTAGCATTGATATATACACCAAAGTTGAATAAACATAAAAATATAGACATTATTTAATGCTATGTAGAGTAAAAACATCATAATTATTTAATAAATAAATTATAAACATTACCCAGCTAGTCCCAATGGCATGACTTTCTTGTAGTGCAGGTAAACAATATTTTTTATTTCAAACTAAGCTCCTGCATTAGTCAGGTGAGCAACAGGAAACAGATGACACACACCGGGGAAGATTCTTCAGGGAGTGTTTATTTACAAAAAATCTAATTACAAAGTGTAGGCAGGCTTCAGGGAAGCCACAGAGGACAGTACAGGGACCCAAGGCTGGAAGCAGTAAAGCTGCCATGACCCCTAGTCAGAAGGCCCATGGGGAGAGATTATCAGAATCTGGAAAGAGGAAGAGTGCATAGAACAGGCGACCTGAGAACAACAGTGACCTTCTATCTTGGGACACAGCCTGAGACAACAACACAGAGAGAGAACTAGGAAAATGATACCTAGACCTCTCTCCTCCTCTCTTTATTCTCCTGACAGAGCTCCCCACTGGCCAGAGGGCACAGAAACTCATTGCCGTCATCCACACTGGTTATTCTCAAGCAGAGGGCAAGATGCAAAATAGTAGAGAAGGGACCTATAAGTCCAAGAGCCTCCAGGATGAATCAATGAAATGGAACTGCATAAAAGTTGTGAGCTCACTTTTTAATATCTAGGCTTTGGAAATTGTAAACTTGGAAATTTATGTTTAGAAAAATACTAGTTGGTATCTTTAAACATAAGTTTATCTCTTTAAAATCCAAGTAAAATTTAACTTATGGCAAATTCACAAACTCTGAGCCCATCACTGAATAATCTGGTGGAAAATGGTAGAATGAACACCTATGTATGTCTTCTCATTCTGCCATGAACATATTTCTGTGAAAATGTATTCAAAGAGGAGTTTACCTTTTATAGTGGTGATCGTGTAATTGGGGCTCAGCAGTTGAGTTTCTGCAGCATAAAGAGCAACATGGTGATGGATGTGACCTAGTGGGTTATATCCAACCAGAATTTGCAGGATGGCTGTAGTGGATCAGTGAGTCATTCAGGAAGTTCTTAGAATTCAACATAAAATTCATTGCAACTTTTATCATCCTGGTCAAGGGTTTCTTGGAACTACGTTGATGAAGACAGTGGAATAGTGAAGGCACATTAATGTAGACAGTAAGATGGGCTGGGTAAATAGTCTTGGTTTTCAGGTGTAGTATTTCCAAAGAGTTGGTACCTCAGTTAGAGAAGTTAAGGCAAGCCTTATTATTGCTATGTCCAGCCTCTATCAACAGGGTTTCCAGGAAGACTTATAACTTAGAGAAAGGATTCTTGGGGAAAATTCTCCCTTCAGCACAGCAAAGGAAGCCTGTGCCACCCCACTTATAATTACTCAGTGACAACTCTCGTGGGGGACGTGGGGACCACGTCTCCCCATTATCTGCATCAGCCTTCTTCTGCATATCAATCTTATGATGTGCTGGGCAAATGTAATTTCAATTCTTCTCTTCTCAATTTGCTTTCTAATCTTTGATTAAAAATAAATAGGGCTTCCCTGGTGGTGCAGTGATTAAGAATCCGCCTGCCAATGCAGGGGACATAGGTTCGAGCCCTGGCCTTGGAAAATCCCACATGCCACAGAGCAACTAAGCCCGTGTGCCACAACAACTGAGCCTGTGCTCTAGAGCCTGAGAGCTCTAGAGCAACAACTACTGAAGACCGTGCACCTAGAGCCTGTGCTCTGCAACAAAAGAAGCCACAGCAATGAGAAGCCCGCACACCACAACGAAGAGTAGTCCCCACTTACCGCAACTTGAGAGAGCCCGCATGCAGCAATGAAGACCCAATGCAGCCAAAAATAAAATAAATAAAATAAATAAATTTATAAAAAAGAAAAACACTGCAACAAAATATTTTAAAAATAAATAAATAAATAAATAAATAATTGTACAACCAGAGATTACTAGATATATGCAGAAAAGATGAAAGAGAAGTACAAAGGTAGGGAAAATAAAAAACTAATTCCCTAAGGAAAGATCAATAATTCAGGAAACAGAAAGAATTATGTTATTTAAAATTCGAATTAGTATTTTCAAAGCGATTCAAAGAAATATTGCATATATAAAATACTTTCCCAAACAAGATATTAAGAAAATGAAAATAATTAGAAATTAAAATTGCACTTGGAGGGGCTTCCCTGGTGGCGCAGTGGTTGAGAGTCCGCCTGCTGATGCAGGGGACATGGGTTCGTGCCCCAGTCCGGGAGGATCCCACATGCCGCGGAGTGACTGGGCCCGTGAGCCATGGCCGCTGAGCCTGCGCGTCCGGAGCCTGTGCTCTGCAGCGGGAGAGGCCAGAACAGTGAGAGGCCCGTGTACCGCAAAAAAAAAAAAAAAATTGCACTTGGAAAATATTTTTAAACATGAATTTACTAGTTGAGCTGGAGGATAAAGTTGAGTCAATTGCCCAGGTTCTCTCACTGTCAACAAAAACAATAAAAGGCCGAATCTGGAAAATTTGATATCGATTTAAGAGGTACCAACTAAGGATTGATACTCACCATCCAGCTCAACAAGGATTGAGTCATTACTGCAGTTGCTGACCTTCAACACACCCTAAAAGAGTTCAGGGTGAAGATCAGGAATGAGGCACACTGTTCTGGGAAAACTGGCAGAACAAGTCTTCAGATAGTTAGATATTTTCAGGAGAAAATTTTATGAACCCAATTTCTTGCACCTTCCCATACTTAGGAAAACACTAAAATCATTAACTAAGATATCTGTGCCTTGTGACTAGCAGCATCCTTCTACAGAGATGTGTGCTTGATTGCACATACTCCTTCTCCAAAATCACATATATGCTGATTTCTCCCTCTACCTCTTTGGAGCAGTTCCTCAGAGCTATATGAGAGGCTGTCCCCCAGGCTGTAGTCTTCAGTAAGTTCCCAAGTAAAACTGAAACTCACAGCTCTCATGTTGTGTGTTTTTATTTCAGTCAACAGAGGTGACAGTGTTGAACCTATCTAAGGCTGGTACTCTAGATACCAGTTATAGTTGAGGAATTCCCACTCTTTTTGCATACTGAGAAATGACTACAAATAACACCTTACCCTTCCCTATCTCCTCTCAGATGAATGAATGAAAAAATTCCCACATCTTATTATTGTTTTGAAATCTCAACATCCTTATAAAATTTCAAAAAAACAAAGATACGTGAAGATTAGATGGGCCCTCCCTGGAAAAAGCATCTTTAAAAATTAAGTGGATGATATATAATAAAAAATGGGATTGAGAGGCAGAATAATTTTGATGATGTGTTGAAGTCATAGTAATCTTTGTCAAAAAGAGAAAAAGAATAATAATTAGAAACTCTAGAGAAAAAAAATCTGAAAAAGAAAATAGTGTTGCAAATGTGATGCAAATTAAAATGAAGTGTAATTTTGAGTAAGTAGTAGAAAATGAGAAAATCTAATTTACCTTGGTGCTAGAACCATTTTTCTCTGAGTAGCCAGGAGTCATGACCTTAGATTAACATAGGAGTATTTGATGAGGCTCTATAGCAGAGAATGTTTACATGCAGTTGTAATACTAATAACTTGGTTTGGATCAGAAAAAATAATTACCCAATGCTTATATAATAAAATAGATTTTAAAGACTTTGACTAAGTAAAGTCTAAGATATAGCTGAAAGAAGTTGAAATGTGGTGCGGGGGGGCGAAAGAAGAGGAAGGGATTATAAGGGCACTTGTGTTCTTTCTCATCTCACCTTCTGGGATTTCAGAGGTCTAGAGATGAGAAAAACAGATATGTTTATTACTTAAAGTTATAAAAATAAACAGTATAAATATGTAATAAAGAATATGGCTTTTCTCAAAGAGAGACAAGCCTTTGTTCCCAACTAACTTCTACTCTAATAATTCACTGAGTGATGGGAGCATTTTTGTTATTCATGGTGGCCTCCTGGAGCTACACTGGATGATTTTTCCTAACAGGGTGATTTAGGGTGGGTCCCTTGGGCACTGTGATAAAGCATGACCTCCAGGGAGGAGAAAGGGGGTGAAGATTTAGTTCAACAAGATGGGCAATGAATAAATCAATTATGCCTACATAATGAAGCCTCACTAGAAACTCGACTCAAAGATTGGGAGAACTTCCCTGGTTGGCGATAGTCTGTGTATATTGTCACCATTGTGGCTGAGAGGGAGTGTTGTCATCCATGACTTCATGGGAGTTATGGAGTCATGGCCTTCTGGAAAGCTGTGCATTTCGACACCTCTCAGTTCGCTACCTTATGCATAGCTCTTCCCTTGGCTGATTTTAATTTGTATTTTTTGCTACGCTTAAAACTTTATTCTTAAGTATAGAGCTTTTCTAAGTTCTGTGAATCATGCTAGTGAGTTATCAAACCAGAAGGTGATCATGGGGACCCCCAAATTTGTAACAAGCTGGTCTGAAGTTGAAACTGAGCAGGTGGAGAATGGCAATTTCAGGCTTAGCAAAAGATCCTGGAGCACCAGCCTCTTAACTCACCACCAACCAATCAGAAGAAAGTCACACAGTTGACTTGCAGTTCTCACCCCAAATTTCACCTATAAAAATTTCTCCCTGAAAACCATCGAAGAGTTTACTGTTTTTGAGCATGAGCCACCTGTTCTCCTTGCTTGGTCCTGCAGTAACGTTTCTCTGCTCCAAACTCCGACATTTCCATTTGTTCAGCCTCACTGTGCATCAGGCATGAACTTGCATTTGGTAACAAAGTGAGGGTGGTCCTGGGCTTGCTCTGAAGTGAGGGTGTCTAAAGCCTTGGATATGTTAGGGGAACTGCTGACCAAAACCGCCCACCCTGGCCAGGCAAGATAGTAACCACTTGCATGAGTTATCTTACAACAGGAGGTCCTGGTAAGGAATGTGGAACTAACAAGCTACCACCAGCCAGAAGAATTCGGGAAAGGTCAAAAGGAGAGCAGAGACTCTATTCCATATGTCTTACCAACCTGCCAGAATCCTCCTCACTGTAATCCATCTTGGCTGAGCGATGCATGCACCACCAGGAAAGACCCTGAATCAGAATTGGCCAGAGACAACCCAGAATCTAACCCCATTACCATAAAATCCGAGACTGCAAGCCATGTGGCAGAGCAATTCTCCTGGGTTCCCTTACCCTGCTGCTCTCCACCTGGGCGCCCCTTCCCAATAAAGTCTCTTGCTTTGTCAGCATGTGTGTCTCCTCAGACAATTCATTTTCGAGTGTTAGACAAACCCACTCTTGGGCCCTGGAAGGGCAACAGACAGACTTGGCAGACGGGAAGATTGTGCCCTTACCCTTGAGTTTGGCTAACTCTGAGTAATAACTAAAGAGAAAATAAGTCTCAAATTTTAGGAGAGGAGTTTCAAAATTATCTAAAGAAAAAAAAATTAAGAAATAGTAAAAGAACCAAATTATTTTAAGCTGCATTTGTAATCACTAGAAGACCTAAGCTATATATGTTATAAAATGGGTTTAAAGACGATTTTCAAAACAAGGTGAAAAAATAAAATCATATATCTAGTGAAGATATAACATAAATATGTGTTAAATATTTTATTTAACTTAGTATTAATGAGTAAAGTAGGAAAATGTTACAACTGGTTCAAAGGGGAATCCCAAAATAGACATATTCATACATCAGGAATATTGAAATAAATTTTTTACTGGAGGCAAAACTGGCTTTCTCCACCTTAGGGGAGAAAAATAATTTTCCCTCTACCCTTCTAGGTTCTTAACTAAACTCCCCACTGACAAAAAAAAAAAAAAAAGACAGATTAACAGGAGAAAAACAAACAGAAGTTTAATGACATGTATACATCCTCTATACCTCCTTTCATACTCAGAAAAACAGTAAGTCCCCCAAATGGCCCAAGTTACCTCCTAAAATACCATCTTCAGCTAAAGAAAAAAGAAAGAAAGACGTTGGAGGGCGGGGGAGGCCAGTTATGGGAGGTTATCAGGCAAGGCGCAGTAAATGAGGGCACGGTTGTTATGCAGATTTAAGTCCTAGCCTTCTCCACTGATAAGAGTTTCTAGAGATTTAGTTACCCTCCTCTTCCCTTACAAATGGAGATTTCCCTTGTAAATGTAAATGCCCCTTACAAAAGGGTAACTTTTACCAGTTTTCAGAGCTTTTCCTGTGTCTGCAGTTTAAAAAAAACACATCAGTTCAAGATAAACCTTATGCCAAAAAGGCATGTTTTGGGTGGTATATTGTGTTCCCCTTCACCACAGCCGGTCGGTCAATTGAATGGCCACCTTAAAAAGTTTATTTGCATGTCTATAGACAAAAATTATTTAACATTGCTATTAAAACCTTTCCCAAATGTTAAATAGTTGAGAGGCTATAAAAGGATCAGAGCAAGCACAGAATTAGTCACATAACCTGGAAGAATGTGCTCTAAACAACACCTAATTTTCCAATGAAGCACAAATTTTTACCATAATGGGTACATCTGGCTGGAAGAACTGAGAGTAGAAAGTTATGAGCTTGGGGAATTTCTCTTCATTATAAGCATAGCAGTTCTAATTTATTTATTTAGTTTTTTACATGTCATTGTGAAAAAATTTCGTGTGAAAAGCCTAATGCAAAAAATATGAAATAAAGGAAACCTTATCTCAGACTTTGCAGCTAAGAAGTTTAGTGCAGAAACAGGTAAACTTAATTTTTACAAGCTCCCTAGACTGTGTTTTTCATAACTATTCCTTGAGCAATTATGGATAGAGGTAAAACCCTAAGCAAAACAAGGTATTTAAAAATCTTTCTTGTATGTCCTTGCTTCATGTGCATGTGTCTTTATCATAAGAGTTGTGTTTGTGAGCTTTATGTAATTAAACAACCCAGTTGATGCAAAGAAAAAAATCAAAACTCTCCCAAAGCAGTGACAACCTTGCAGCTGAGTTCTGGAATTGTCATTATAAACAGTGAAGAAGCAATGAAAAGAGTGGCTAGAAAAATTACAAGTTAGGAATTGGGATTTACAGCAGCTTAATTTAATTTCCCAATGCCTTTTTCTATTCTAATATTCCTCTCCAGGCCACAGGAGAATATTCTGTATTTGAGATAACACAAGGACAGTTTTGAATGTTGCCTGGCAAGACATTTTGTAAAGTATAATGAGCAGTCCAGATTATAAAAAAATAAAAATGAAAAATAAAAAGAGCTCTGGGACTTTAAATATAGCATTGGAAATGGAGTCCAGTGAGCTCAACAAATTGTTTAATGCCATCTGCTCATGGTATGGCTGTTCCTCTTGTCCCCTAAGAGGTTTTTTTCAAGCAGGATCCCGGATTGCTGCTCAGTGTTCTGTTAAAAACACAACAGACTCAAAATGGAGTTGTTTGTGCTAAGCCCCATCTCACCAAACCAAGACTTAATTACAGTTTCAACTCTCCCAGAAATGGAATCTTAAACCAGTCAGTCAGGAACTGCCTAGTCAGCACTAGGGGTAATCTGCCTGATAACCCTTTGCCATCCCCTTACACCTCACTATAACAAACCTGATTTTTTTTTTTTTGCCTATTATAACTTCCTTGTTTCCACTTCCTTCTGTCTAGAAAAGTCTTTCATTTTGTACAGCTCCTAGGAGCTCCTTTCTATCTGCTAGACCGAATGCTGCTGTATTCAAATTGATTTTTGCTGAAATAAAGTCTTAAAATTTTTAATATGCCTCAGTTGAGTTAAACTAAGTTTAAGGGCTTCCCTGGTGGCGCAGTGGTTGAGAGTCCGCCTGCCGATGCAGGGGACACGGGTTTGTGCCCTGGTCTGGGAAGATCCCACATGCCGCGGAGCGGCTGGGCCCGTGAGCTATGGCCACTGAGCCTGCGCGTCCGGAGCCTGTGCTCCGCAACAGGAGAGGCCACAACAGTGAGAGGCCCGCGTACCACAAAAAAAAAAAAAAAAAAACAACTAAGTTTAACTCAAGTGAAAAGTTAACAGTTCCTAACACTGAAGCTGTCGGCTGTGAGGGACATGCTACAGTTTTACAACTCATCTTTGCCATCAACAGATCCAGAGACAGATTCACCTGGAGCCTAAGGAAGCTTAAGCCTGAGGCTCCCACGTGTGCCAGCCTGTTCCAAGGCCTGTATACAAATCTCTATTGCCTGCTTCACAGAGAACCCCAAATGGCTTTATAAAACCTGGACCTGCTACATCCATAGTCCAACTAGCAAAAGTCACAGTCACATTAATTGCCCCCTCCTATCCATTCTGATACTGAGCAGGACCCTGTAGGGCTCCTGGGCACAAAAGCCTTTCTATGTCCTCCATTTCTTGATTACAGGAAATAGGCTTCATTCAGCCTCCATGACCTTCCCTTAGCTCCAAGGAGCAGATTCAAACAATTACTAAGTAGGGAAGGGAGGGGAAGACCAGCGAGGAACAGTCAAGAGAAACAATAGTGCAGCCTTAGGGCAGGGTCCTGGTTCACCCTAGGGATATACATAACAATATCTTTGGGCTGTTTTGCAGATACTGAAACCGGCACCAGGTGGGAGAGATTAACAGTTTGCTGCTCACAAGCATGTACCCCAGACGGGTTGGAACCAGAAGGTTGATGATGCTGACTCCCACTTACCTCCCCACCAACCAGTCAGAAGAATGTCCACAAGTTGATCACGCCCTCTTTGAGCGATTACTGTAAAACTCCTCACTACCCCCTGCAGGTTGGGACACACAGTTTTGAGGGCAGTAACCTGCTGCGGCCCCCTTTGCCTGGCAAAGCAATAAAGCTATTCTTTTTTACTTCACCCAAAACTCTGTCCCGGAGAATTAATTCAGTGTCGGGGTACAGAGGCTGGATTTGGCTTCATATCCATCCCCAGAACAAATGTTTTACTTCTCTACTTCCTTCTTCCTTTTACCTGCTTTACCTCAGTTAGGTAAAACAGGCCAATGACAATTGTTTCTTTACTCTTAGGAATCAAAAGACTTAAGAATGCAAAGTTCTGGATTCTTAGTCATGTGTGTATTCCATCACTCAGCAAAATTTATTTATCACTGCCTTGGCATGTGCTGAGCATTAATGCCAAGGTAAATTAGACATGTCCCCAGACAGCAAAGGAGCAAACCATCTGGTAAAGAGAAACAGACACACACACAGGTCCTAAACTCCTCTAAGATTCATCATCCCAGTGAGAACAACCAAAGGCTATTTATTCAGTGCTTGCTAGAGCAAGGAGGTCAGCCACCAACACTTGTGTTTGGCAGAGACTCAAAGTCAGACAGAAGAATGGAGACTCTTGAGAGTGGGAAAAATCAAAACTTCCAGGTAAAATGTTGTAAAAAGTTAATAAACAGAAACCTCAATTAAAATAGAGCTGGAGACCAGAAAGGAGAGCTCTCACACCCTACAATGATAGCAGAGCCCAAGAGGAAGAAGAAATACTTCCTCTTTTTGCCCTGCAAGAGCTCAGTCAATGAGAGACTGTCATAACTCAGCCAATGAAAAGCAACCATACTTTCAACTCTCAATTCCTCCAATGCACTCTGCTTACTGTGGCCCTCCCAACTTCCTTTTCCCCTCTATAAAAGAGTTCTCCTCTTCATTTTTGCTGGGGGACTTTCACGTGTCTCGCCATGGTTACTAATCCTAAATTACAATTCTCTGTTGATCCCAAGTAAACCTAACTTTTTTCTGGAAAAATAACTGGACATCTATAGGTCAACATTTTCATGGCCCATACAGGAATCCAGAGAAGACCCCCAAGCGCTCCAAGGCTGGTGAGCAAACAGGTGCAGTACCCACACTGAGCCCTTTGTTGGTCACTGCTTTTCTTGCCAACCCTGGGGTTTGAAGGTAAATCTTCCTCCTTGATCCAAGCTTTGGTCCTAATTGCATCTTGAAGCTTTTCAGGTTTTATTTGGGATGTATTTTAAGGTTTTTTCCTCTCTGGTTAAGGCCTTGTTCTATGTGTGAGTACTCATTTGGCACTTTGACCTGATTTTGAAATCAGATTGTTCCAATTGGACGTTGCTAGCCTTTGGCGCATTCCTTTTGGAACAGGGGCTATTCCTCTGGGAGCTGGCTTGTCTTCAACCCATTCCTTTGGGAACAGGGGCTATTTCATTGAACTGTGCCCTTCCAGCCTTAGGCCAAATTCCCTTTGGAATAGGGGCTGTTTTATTAGAGCTGTGCTGAGCAGTTTCAGCCTGGCTCCTCTGGGATCACACTGTTCCCTGAAAACTGATGGTTTTAGGCCTAAAGTCTATTTGGCCTATTTGAGGTGTTTAGGCTATTTAAAAAATTGTTCTCTTACTGTAGAGAAAGACCTCTGAGAAGTTGGATTCTAGTTATATAAATATTTTGAGGGTGCCCACCCCCCTTCAGGGACCATGACCAGTTTTTCTGTTTGAAAACCATTGTCCTTCTTCATGTTCATTTCTTACTAAATGGATTGACCTGGTCAAAGGCAATTTAGAATATCAATGGCCATTATGAGGAACTTTTGAAATCCCTAAACTTACTTTAAAAATATAAGTAAATTGAATAACCATAGCTCTCAAATTTCCAAAACTGAATGGAATGCCCATTTCAATGCCTTCAAAAAAGGTTTCCAAATGTTACTGAGCCTAAAATGGCCTCTCTACAAAATAAGATTTTAAGATTACCTGAGGAAAACAAACAATTAAAGAAAGATAAAATGGCTTCTGAAGTGTCAAGCTCCCCTTCCTCAGTTTCTTTGTCTCAGGCTCACCTCCAGCACCATCTTCCTCCTTTCCTTCTATGCTGCTGCCACCTCATCTATATACTCAGTTTGCTCATACTAATTCTTTTATCAAACTTCCCTTTTTCTCTGAAACTCTCCCCACTCCCTTTTCCTCTGAAGTTATCAGAAACTCTCCCTTTTTTTTTTTTTTTTTTGTTTTGTTGCGGTACGCGGGCCTCTCACTGTTGTGGCCTCTCCCATTGCGGAGCACAGGCTCCGGACGCGCAGGCCCAGTGGCCATGGCTCACGGGCCCAGCCGCTCCGCGGCATGTGGGATCTTCCCGGACCGGGGCACGAACCCGCGTCCCCTGCATCGGCAGGTGGACTCTCAACCACTGCACCACCAGGGAAGCCCGAACCTCTCCCTTTAACATAAAGCCTTCTGAGGACCCAGAGGCTAAACCCTTCATTTCTTATATTTCCTGGAGTAAAGCTGAACTGTGAGCCATAGTCAAAGACTTTCCAAAAGTAACCAAAGATCCTCACAGACTTGCTGAGGAATTTAATATAGTCATTCACAATTATTAACCTGGTTTCTCTGACTTATATCAGCTGGTTCATATGCTTGTCAGTGAAGGTCAGGCGCAACATTCAGTGAAACTGATCACTGGGAAAATTCTGAAAGGTCTCTAGAATTATTTACAATCGGGAGACCAGCCTGGTTACATGATCAGGCTTGGGCAGTGCCAGGCAATTTCATCAGGAAATTCCCAGGGTTTTTCCAAAGCCTGATAACTAGAACAAAATTCAGGCTCACACACAAAAATCTGATGAACCTGTTCATGACCATTATAATTGACTTCAGATTGTTTTTAAAGAAAATTCTGGTCTTCCTTCAGACATTGATTCCAGCCAGGTAGCTTTTAGCTCTATGTTTATTAATGGGCTGAACTTGGGCCTCCCCCTTCCAGTAAAAAGGACCATGATGGAATGGGGAACCATATCCACTCCAGATTTAGTTAATCTGGCAAATCAGTTCTCACAGTCTAGATGAGTCACCTAAAAACAAACAAACAACAACAAAAAAACACTGCTAAGATTCTTAATCTTCAATTCTAGCAAATGAAGGCTCCTAAACAGATCAAAACCCTCCCAGTTTCTGTTATTGTTGCAAAGGACATTGGTAAAGAGATGGGGCTTCCTTGGTGGCACAGTGGCTGAGAGTCCGCCTGCCGATGCAGGGGACACGGGTTCCTGCCCCGGTCCGGGAGGATCCCACATGCCGCAGAGCGGCTGGGCCCGTGAGCCATGGCCGCTGAGCCTGCATGTCTGGAGCCTGTGCTCCACAACAGGAGAGGCCACAACAGTGAGAGGCCCGCGTACTGCAAAAAAAAAAAAAAAAAAGGACATTGGTAAAGAGATTGTCACAAATTTAAGTGCTTTATGTGCCTTTGGCCCTCTAACGAGCCTTTCCAGCGTACTCCCAATTCTCAATGGAGGGGCTCCAAGGAACTATAGAGTCCCTTCCAATCCTTCCTCTTAATCAGTTTGGATAAATATTTCTCCAGATTCAGATGAATCTCTTCCAGTTCTAATTGACATTGGAGCCACAGTCTCGGCGCTCAACCCCCACTACTATAAAACAGCCCCTGACTCAGAGTACTAAAACAGTTCAAATGGTGGGGATCTCTAATGAACCTCAAGAGGTTCCTGTCTCTGAACCTATTACCTTTTGTTTAGGCCCTTTGAGAGATACACACCCTTTTCTCCTTTGTTCCTCTGCCCGTACTTATATATTAGGCTGACACGTCTTAGAGAAGTATCATGCCAAAATTTCTTTCTCCCAAAGGGGGTAAATAGTTCTAGAAATTGATAGTAGTCATCTAAGTAACCAACCAGGTGACTTAAATGACCCTTTGACATCTTTTACTTTTTCTGTCTCTGATGGTACTAGAGCTGATTCTGGAAACTCTGATCATTTGTCCCTATTGAATCAGCTACCATTTTCCTTAGAACAAAAATCTCCAACTGAGCTTGGCAAACTCCACAGTGCACCTCCCATCCAAATTTAAATAGACCCTTCAAAAATTTCTTCCTAGAGTTAATCAATACCCTGTAAGTAAAGAAGTCCTTCAAGGGAGAAAGCTAATAATAGAAGATTACAAGGCTTAAGGTCCCATTTTACTTTGTACTAGTCCCTGTGACCCTTCCATTTTACTGGTGAGAAAACCTAAGTGCCAAGGGTAGAGGTTTGTC
This sequence comes from Monodon monoceros, assembly GCF_005190385.1. NCBI lineage: Eukaryota > Metazoa > Chordata > Mammalia > Artiodactyla > Monodontidae > Monodon > Monodon monoceros. The sequence goes on along the minus strand of NW_021703782.1, from coordinate 18,610,013 downwards.
CAGCACCTCTGAACAATAAAAAACATTGTTGTCCCATGACACCGTGCTGCTCCTAACTTTCATATGCTACTGACATCTATTCCACTTGGAACTGATTTAGGCATTTTATTCTTTAGTATTCCAGTTGATGAAGCTGGCCAATACCTTTCGGCCTTCACTCAGGAAGAAAAGCAATTTACTTGGACATTAACGCCTCAGGGTTTTACTGAGAGTCCTTATTTATCACAAGCCCGGAAGGCTGATCTGGATGATACAAAGTTCCCTAGAGACTCTACTTTGTTACAACATAGGATGATCTGCTTCTTTGCTCTTCTTCTCAAGTCTCCTCACAGGAAGACAGTATCCACTTGATAAAAATGTTTAGCCTTAAAGGGACATAAGGTCACCAAGGAAAAATTACAGTTTGCCCAAATCCAGTTTTGATATTTAGGGCATCTGATATCAGAACAAGGGCTACACCTAGATCCAGATAGGCTTCACTGTGTCCTAAGTTTCCTAAAACCCAAACATGCGGTTTTCTCAGGCTAGGTGATGATTGCTGAAATTGGATTCCAAATTCTCTCTTATGGCCAAATCTCTGTATAGTTTACTAAAGAATAACAACCCTGGCCCGATTTTATCTTGAAAAATCAGATGACATTGACTTTAAGGCCTCAAAGGAGAGTTTGATGAACCCATGTGCCCTTGGGCATTCCAATTATCACATTTCCTTTTCCTTTGCGTGTATGAAAAAGAAGGAAATGTCCTTGGGATACTCACCCAAAAACATGGGGACCACCATCAACCCCTAGGATATTATAGCCAGCAACTGGACTTGTACATGGGGATACCCCTTGCCTTAGAGTCATTACTGTCACTGCCCTTTTGGTCAAGGCCACTGAGAAAATCATTGTGGGATCCCTTTCAACCACGTTTGTACCTCAGGCAGAAGCCTTCCTGAATTCTTATCACACTCAACATTTCTCAATCAGGTACTTCCCCTCCTATGAATTCCTTTTGTTAACTGTTCCTCGTTAACTCTTTTATGTTGTAATAACCATAACACTACTAATCTCCCCTCCATCCTGCACCACTGCATAATCCTGATGGATCACCACCTGACTCCTCATGATCTGCAGGAAGTTCTTTTCAGTAATGCTGACTTCTCATAGTTCACTGGTGGTTCTTATTTAAGATGTGACAATGGCAAATGAGCTGGGTATGCTACTGCAACTTCTTTTAAGGTTGTTGAGGCAGCATGTTTACCTACTACTCCTTCAGTCCAACAGGCTGAATTATACACTTCTATAGGCCTGCACTTTAGCCAAGGGCAAAACTGCCAATATTTATACTGATAGTTTGGTATATATGCTTTTGGAGTAGCTCATGATTTTGGAATGTTGTGGAAGCAACGTGGCTTCCTTATTTACAGCGGAAATTAAATTTAAAATGGCCCTTATGTTCAGGAATTATTGGATGTAATATTTTTACCTGCCATTTTAGCTACTGTTAAGATTCTGTAGCATTCTAAACTTGGCTCTCTGGAAGCTAAGGAAAATCACCTTGCTGACATTTCTGCAAGGATTTCTGCCCTTAAAGGAACTGACAGCAGCCAAAGCTCTGTCATGGTCCAAAGGGATATTTCCCCAAATGCTAACTTAAAAAAACTGACTATAGAAGCCTAGTTGGCCTCAGAAAAGGAAAAGCAATATTGGAAATTCAACAATTGTTTGATAAAAAAAGAAAGCTCTGGTTCTGACCAAATAACAAGCTAGTCCTACCAGAGAATTTAATATTACCATTCCTCACCACTGTACATACATTAAACCATTGGTCTACTGACAAAACGATAGCATTCATGAATCAATATTGGTGGGGAAACATTAACAAGTGCCTATCTCAGTTGTCCCATTGGTCTGAAATGCAACCCAGGGAAACCTGTTCATACTGCTCCCAGATATGTTAAACTGCCTAATAGACCATTAGGCCACTAGGAATCTGGCAAATGGATTTCATACAATTTCTTCTCTCTCATGGATATACATATCCATGTCTGTAAGTTTTCACACTAAGTTGAAACCTTCCATTGCAGACAGGCCACTGCATCTTCTGTGGCCAAGTCCTTTTGGAAAAGATTATCCCTGTCTGGGAAACTCCTCTCAAACATCATAGTAATCAAGGAACTCATTTCACTGGCCAGTTGCTTCAACAAGTCTGTGCTGTTTGGCTGGTTTTACAACACTTTCACCGTGCTTACCATCCTCAATCCTCTGGTTTAGTTGAACACACTAGTGGCATTATTAAGACTCAACTGGCAAAATTTGTGAAGGCCCTCTAAATACCTTGGCCAAAACCAATGCTGTTGGGCCTTCTAAATCTCAGATCTACCTGATCCACCCATTTTGGAACTCATAAACTCTTACCCTTTGACATAGTCACAGGGCACTTGAGGCACTTGGCTCCTGCTTCTTTTGACCCATAGTTGATAAAAGAAGAGATACTCCAGTATTGTAAAGGCCTAATTGCTTCTACTAAAAACAACCATGCTTTGGTAGAACAATCTTTTCACGGTGTGCTTTCGGAAGATGAAGTACTTAAGCATCATACCTTGTACCTGGTGATTTTGTCCGTTGAAAAAGAGACCTCCAGAAGGACTCTCTTCAACCTCTTGCTGCAAAGGCCCCTATCAGGTACTGCTAACCAACCCTTTTGCTGCCAAACTCCAGGGAACAGACTCTTGGATTCACATGACACAACCAAAGAAAGCACCAATCTCTGACTGTACATCACCTGGTGACCTGAAAGTAAAGATTTCTCAGAATTGAAGCAGATGCCATCTGATGAGACAGATTTCCCAAGATATCCAGACCGGGTCTGTTGGAAGTTAGTCTGCCAAATCATTGATGATGACATGAAGCTTTAGATGATCTCCAATGTTTATGATCTTGATAACAAATGGACTTTAGAAAACAAGTACCTGAGAGTTTTTTCTTCTACCCCTCTTTGTTACTCTAATGTAACCCCGATATATTTCCAGCCTGTGCACTTTCCCTCCATTGTGCGATGCTACACGGAGGAAAGTTCTTTTGTGGCATTGATGGACAAAAAGCTGCTGAAATCAGAAAACCTGTGGCAACTGCCAATCTGTCCTCTGTACCTTTGAGCTCTTTCTCTCTCTTTCTTTTTTTTTTTTAGATTCCAAATATAGGTGAGAGCATACAGTATTTGACTTTTTCTTACTTCATTTAGCATAATGCGGACTTACTTCACTTAGCATAATGCATTCAAGGTCTATTCATGCTGTCACAAATAGCAAGATTTCATTTTTTTTATGGCTGAATAATGTTCCATTTAATAGATTTATAAGATATTTCCTTTGTCCATTCATCCATTGATGAACACTTAGGTTACTTCCATATCTTGGGTATTGTGAATAAAACTGCAATTAACACAGGGGTGCCAATATCTTTTTGAGTTAGTGTTTTCATTTTTTTTTCTTTTTGAACAAGTACCCAGAAGTAGAATTGCTAGATCAAATGGTAGTTCTATTTTTAATCTTTGAGAAACCTCCAAACTATTTTCCATAGTTGCTGGTACCTATTGACATTCCCACCAACAGTGCACAAGTGTTCTCTTTTCTCCACATCCTCACCAATACTTATTATCTCCTCTTTTTGATAACAGCCATTCTAACAGGTGTGAGGTTACATCTCACTGTGGTTTTGATTTGCATTTCCCTGATGACCCATGATATTGAGCTCTTTTCATGTACCCATTGACCACTTATATGTCTCCTTTGGAAATTTTTCTTTTTCTTTTTTTTTTTTTTTAATTTGCGGTACGCGGGCCTCTCACTGCTGTGGCCTCTCCCTTCACGGAGCACAGGCTGCGGACGCGCAGGCTCAGCGGCCATGGCTCACGGGCCTAGCCACTCCGCGGCATGTGGGACCCTCCCGGATCGGGGCATGAACCCATGTCCCCTGCATCGGCAGGCGGACTCTCAACCACTGCGCCACCAGGGAAGTCCTGGAAAATCTTCTATTCAGGTCGTCTGCCCATATTTCAATAAGACTGTTTGAGAATTTTTGCTATTGAGCTGTATGAGTGAATGTACATTTCTTTAAAAGAAATTTATATTTGAATTTCTGACAGGGCTGTTTAAAAGACACATTTATTTGAGTGATATTTTTCTTAGGAATTGAATCACCTCTTTAAGCAGCCAAACAATGTAATTTATTTACACTTACATGATGATTAATAGTTACAAGAGCAAGGTGTCAGGAAAATTGTAAATGGCTTTGAATTGGCTGCCCTGACGGCACCTCCATTGGAGTTTCTGCCTTCTTTCATTCTTTTGAGCTATTATGCATATTCTGTGGGTTGTAGATAACTTATAGCAATGCAAATGATTCTTGTTCATAGACACACAAATGAATTGTCCAGTGGAAATGCAATTGATTTTCCTCAGCCAGTTTTACACCTATTAAGCAAATTCCTTTTAGCATTCTTAATATTCTTTATATTGTCCGCTCTTTGGATTCTTTTCCAAATTGCTTATTACATCTTGCTGGCTCCCTTATTAATTAATGAGCTAAATAAAATCTCTACCACGTGTTCACTTTGTATTGCTATGAGAAAAATAATTTTACCTTTTAAAAACAATAATCCTGTAACAAAGGGAATTTCATAAATGCGGAGATAAAGTACTTCTTTTTAGATGGAATTACTTTCTAAGTTGGTGCATTCTCTTGATATAAACACTGGTTGTGAGTCTTGACAGTTACAGGTAAGTGAAAATGGCTATATTCATCAATCAATGAGTAAAAATATACTTGTGAAGAACCCGACAGACGTGTTTAAGTGTTTCAGGCAAGAAGATAAGGAGCATTCCTTTCACATCAATGCAGCATATGTGGTGTATAAATACTGAAATGGCCAAGAGAAAATCTACACACAGATGCCTTTTGAGACCTGAACAGCATTATACACTTTCTGTTTGTAGCACAGTTGTTTCATCTAAAGAAATTCCAATTAAACTTCAGGATATGCTTTAAGCTTTTAATATATTTTTTTAGAAATTCAAGGCAAGGAAAATAAATTTTGTTCTTTTATTAGTGCCACCCATATACCTAGATGAATTTTTATTTTCAATTGAAATAGCTTGTTTTAAACTGATGTTAAGTGCGTGTGACTATACATTGCTTTACGCAGCTAGTATAAATATTGATGCATATTATAAATTATGGAATAATGAGGAAGATGATAGCTTTAGATTTTTGATCAGAAACTTATTAGTAACCATTTCTGTGGATGATGTAAAAGTAAATATTCCTGGGGTTAAGATATTTTTCTATGTAGACTATTTCATGCTGCATAACAAGTCTGATAATTTATATTTGTTAAAAATAACATGGCAATTATAGAACGTGAACATACATAAGAATAAATTTCAAACAAACCTAACTCAGTGTAAGTTAAAGTGAATATATTTAGGAATTCAGATTTACGTAGGGCGTGGTTCGTTATACCCTTGAACAGAAAAGAATAGGTGGTGCAAAAAAGTAGTGAAGAGTTACTATTGGTTGATTTGACAAGGGACAGATACACACAGAATCAGTCTTGTCACCATATATTACTGATCACTTTTATTGCTACATATCAACCGTACTTTACAAGCATGGAACCAATTTGTAGTGAAAATGATAATGTTGATGTACAATTATATTTTTCAATAAAGCATTGATCTTAGGTTGAACCACAAATTGCTTAACAATTGCGTGATAATGTGCACATTTCCTCAAAGAGCTGACATGTTGATAGTTGTAGGAAAGTGCAGCATGGGAGTACATGATATCTACTTAATTATTTTTGTTTGTTTTTATATGTTTTTTCAAAACATCTTCACAGTTTAATTATATTACCATAAAGATAAATAACACTTCTTAAAAACTTTCTTTTCAAATTCCAGGAAGCATCCTGGCAAAGTAAACAAACAAAAAAGAAAATATCAAGGTCAATAATTTTTAAAAAATGCTTCTGCTTTTTTATGACTACCTGTGGGATAGAAAAAACTTGTTTACTTCCAGGTCAGCAGATAATATGAATGGAAACCATTTAATATAATTAAATCATCTCAAATTGATTTAAACGTTCATAGCCTGGACTTGGAAGGAAACAGGGCTATTATAAAGTTTAACAATGATCCTCCATGGAAAACAGTAATTCAGGCTCTACTTTAAGAATCTTTTCTCATGTTTAGAGGAATATGTGGCATCTTAGTGGCATCAGAAAGGTATACAGATGAGCTTGTGTAGTGGGGTCACTAAAAGAACTCATATTGCTTTATTTGTCTAACATTGATTTGTCATCTTAGCCTCCATGCATTAGGTAAGCAGAAAACCCAAAGTTAGTAACTTTGGACAGTCCAATCAAAGTTAGTAACTAAATGGCCAATCCAATCCATCTCTTGTCTGCTCTGATTACAAAGTGCTCTAGGCAGTGAGGTAATGTTCAGACTCAAGGCAGTTTCCCTTCCCCCCACACTCATGTGTGTATTTAAAGCAGGAATATGAATCTTCCATATGTTACCGGGGTTGTGGACATGAGGAGGGGCCTCCAGTGTCACTATGTCCTGGGATGTCCCCTGGGACATATCTAGTCACTGGGTGCCCTGGTAGCTTCCAGCATCCAGGGCTTCACTATATTTTGTTGCTTGTTCTTGGGTTTGGGAATATGTCTAGATAGTGCCAACCATAGTTCCCTACTGACTTAGCTTGCCTTTCCCTCTTACTGAGTTCAGACCACTGAGACTTTGCCATTTCCCCATCTGGCCAACTGTCCCCAGTTTCTGCTCTGGGGTTATCTCTCCCTGCCATGGCAGGTCCTGCAGAAGCAGGTCTCACATGCTCATACCTGGGCTAAAAGACAAAGCCAGTCCATTGAATGTTCAATCTGTTGAATGACTCATTTGCAGAATGTGTTTCTTTTTACTCATTTTCATATTTTCTTCATATGAACATGTTAAAGAATGTCTAATTTATTTGCACCAGCTTGCTGTGGTTGTAGCTGGAAGCTAAAAAAGAGAGAGGCAAGCTGGTGGGACATAAGAAAAGTCTGTCCATATGAATATGCTGGTGAAATAGATCATTTCTTCTTAATAGAGTTTTCCTATTAATATATTCTTGTCACTGCTGAATGCTTATTATGTCTATCACAAATAATGTATACACTAGGAATATATTCTTAAAGAACATATTCTTTTACATATATGTATATGTATCCTTGAGTATGTTCTTCAATGGAAAGAATATTATATGAGTGCATTCTGATGAATAAGAATATATTAATAAAAAGGTAGTCTTAACCTTTCATCTTATTCAGTAATCTTATGAATATATTTCCGTTCTCTAGCTCTCTTTCTATTCCAAAGTCTCCAGAATCAGGATCAAGGAGGCGGTGACAAATCAAGTGTTCTGTAAAATGCTGTTAGGAAGGAAAAAAGAAAACAGGCTAACTAAAACTAAAGTGAAAATAACTTAGTGAAGTTGGGACAGTGCTCATTTGATGAAGGGCCTATAAGACTCTACTGCTGAGCTGAGCTTCCTGTTGCCTGGGAAGGAGGAACCAGGGAATTCTCTCTGGACTCTTCCTCTGTGTTCCATAGAGTAAGAGCTGGATGTTTCCCAATGTTTCTCTTCTCTTTCCCTTGTCACATTCTTGATGTTCTTCCCATCCCAAGAAAACAGAGACTCTAGACCTATTTGGGTGAAATTCACACACTCATACAGTGAAAAGATGATAATTGTTAAAAATTGGCATCACAAGCCTTGGTTTCTAAACTTGCAAATCTAGGAATGTTCAACTCTATCACCTACAAAAATTGGAAAGTTTTATGTATCTGGTGAACCTTGACTTGAATATTTTCAAAGATACCATTTTTTTGATATGCATACTTACTATAACTTTCTCTCAAGATGTAAACATGTTATCCATTTTCATCTATTTGGATTTCCTCCTATTCATAATGTAGACATTTTAGTCACTCCTATGACATGTTACTGTGTGTCACCAACAGAAACCCCTTTTGAACTACTCAAACAATTACATCCTGAAATAACTAAGACAATGCATCATATAAAATTTAAACTATAACAAAAAGAATACGTGCTTTGAATGTTCATTCAAATGTTTCTGATCTTGAAGGAAAACCATTGGGTTTAAGCCCAGGAAACATAAGTTCAGACAGAGGAGGATATCAGGACTGCAAAGAAGGATCATTCCAGAAAGTGACCAAGAGAAAAGATAAAGCAGAAATATCAAGGAGAGAGAAATGTGCTTCTTTGAGGAAGGATCCTGTGGGTGGTATGGAGGGCACTCCTCACCAGGCACACTGGTTTATTGGTCAGGACATTTATTTTTTTCATTATACACAGAATTTATTAATTTTCACAGTTGAATGTGAATGGAACTAAAGAGAGCAGGGTAGCGACCATAATACCAATTTCATAATTTACATCAAAAAAGCAAACCATCAGGTAGACAGTATATTAATATTCTCTTATCAGTATTTTCTCTTCGTGTAGGCAGTGGTACCCAAAGTCACATTATCATCATGAAAACCTTGGGGAAGGGAGCAAGGAGAGGTGGTGGGGTGATTGCAGAGGCAGATGCCATCAAGCAATGTTAGTTGATGTATACAAAGGCTTAAGCCACTAGGTCACTTGGAACAGACAGGGCAAGATTAGATTAAAAGTGTGCCTGTCCTGGAGAGATGGTGTCTGACCTAGATGATCACGATCCTTATTATGCAAGAGGTACACTTTCCTGGGATCTCTGTTCCTTAACATGATTGTGCACTGGAGGCACCAAGACTAAAGTGTCAGACCATATGTACATTTTGAGCTAAACCAAAATAGGTCCAACACTAGTACATGGACGTCAGGACACACTTTTTATTTTCAACTGACATGTCCATGAGATCAAAAATGATTGAATCTGCAGGAAAAGCTTAGCATCACCTTTATTTATCTTTAAAAGAGGTGTGTATTAAATATTTAGCAGATATCAGACTTGAATATCATGTCAATAAGAAACATAGTAGAAGACAAGACCAGAGAGTGACTCACAAGTGTGACTCACAAGTTATATCATGCGGACCTTGAAGTTCAAGGTAGGTGGTATGGATTTTATCATAACTAATACTGTTAGCAGTTGAAGAGTTTTCAGCAGGGAAGTAAAGCATGTTCATTTTTAGTAAAGTAAAGAAATAATAATAGGATTAAATTTCCATATGTGCAAAATTAACTCTTTAGAAAAAAATTTTTTCTTTATTTTTTGGCTGTACTGTGCAGCTTGTGGGATTTTAGTTCCCTGACCAGGGATTGAACCCGGGCCCTTGGCAGTGAGAGCAGAAGAGTCTTAAACACTGGACCGCCAGGGAATTCCCTAGAAAAAATTTTAAAAGAAAATATTTTAGAGAGAAACAATGTTACTAGTTGGTAGAAGCTTTCAATAGATTTCAATCTCAAGCCATGTACAAATATAAATTTTAAATTAATTACAACCTTTAATGTAAACATAAAACTGAACAAAAAGTAAATAAAAATGTGGTAAAATAACTTTGTGATATTGTGTGGGGAAAGGTTCACTAATCAAGACCCCAAAGCAAAAACCAGAATAAAAAATATAATTAGATTTGACTATATTAGAACTGTAGCTCCTATTTAGTGAAAGGCATGATAAACTCAAAGGTGTCAGGTCGAGAGCACTTGCTCAATAACTGAAACTAGTAAGTGGTTAATACAAAGAATTCCTACAAATCAGCCAGAAAATCCAATAGACAAATTAGGAAAATATACAAATAGGCATATTATAGACGGGGACACTCAAGAGAAAAATAAGCATATAAAAATGATCTAACTTACAAATAATTATCCCCATCCTAATGGAAATAAAAGTGTAATGTCAAATCATGTTAAATATCAGTAAGAATGTGGGGCAATAAGGACAGTCACACATGACTCGTGAAATTGCTAACTGGTTCAGCCTCCCTGGACAGGAAGCTGTTACACCTGGTCAAGATATATGAGCATTTATTAACACCACTACCCAAAAATCTCACAACTAAGCATAGAGGTGCAGCTGTTATGGCCCAGGGCCCACAGAAGACCTGGCAAAGTTTTTCAACACACTATTTTCTTTTGTAGGGAAGACTTGGGCCAACTTAGGATTTTTCAATAGTAGAATAAATAAGCAAAATAGGGTCTGTAGAGAATAAAGAAGAAATGATAATAGCTAGTAAGTACACAGTGCTTAATATATACTGGGCACTGTTCTAATACATGTATTTATAATATGTATATTATTAGTATATATATATATGTGTATCTTCACATATATATTATAATACCTATATGTATTATGATATATATAATACATTCATATATGTATTAGCTCATTAAAAACAATATATTACAAATCTTCCCATATAGGGAAAGACACAAGAGGTACAGAGAAGTTAAGTGAATAGTCACAGCCATTGAACTGGCCAGAAGGGAAGCCCAGGTGGGCACCACGCACTCTGGCTTGACACCAATGAGCACCACTGAAGGAATAACCAAGAGTATGAAATAAGATGCGAATTAATCCAAAAACACTACCTAAAAATATTTTTTTAATGAGGTTTATGTATAGCACAGTGCTTTTCCAAAAACATGCACGAAACAATATACTCTTCAGAAATAAATTCACATCTAAATAAGCACAAGAGTAGGGATGGGTTAGGAGAAAGAAAATGCTTTGGTAAGGTGGCACAGAGGCACCTGTTGGCCCCTGACCAGTACAGAAGCTCAGATGATCGGTTCCCAGGCCCGGGGGAGATTGCCTCCTCTACCAGAAAGGTCGACAATGTCATGACCTGAGCAGTTGATGGCATTGGTTGCAAGGGGACACTGGCTTCCTGAAGGCCGGGTCATGGTGAGCCTGGAGAAAGGTGATGCTGTGGTCCATGACTGTCTGCATCACTGGAGAAGATGCTTGTGGACTAGGACTGGGGCCACCTCCCCACCCACTGGACCTCTGGACTGTGGGGTCCAGGGAGGATCCAGGGATATGGAGGACACCTGTCCCTGCTGCATTCCCTTTAAGTGTGTGTGTGGGGACCACTGGCTGAGGAAAAGGGGAATTAGGTCACCCAAAAGAAGACAAAAATATAGCAACACACCAGTAAGAGAACTTGGAGGGTCAGTGTAAGCTTCTTCCATCTGTGAGTCATGGTAATTAGAGGCTTTGCTGTGAACAGCTTCTCAGGGACACCAGAGGTGACCCCCTTGCCCCTTTTGCATTGCCTTGTGTTGGTCACTCTATTGGTAGGAGAATGACAAAGGCCAACAGGATGTTGATCTTGGTTCAAGGTGGCATTGGCCCAGGGATTTTCCTTTTGTACCTCCAAAGGAGATGACTATGTATATCCAAAGGGAATCTCTATGTGTCCATCATCTATGTATCTATGTATGTATGTATCTATCTATCTACCTATCTAACATCATTCTCTCTCTCCTTCTCTTTCTCAATTATCTATCTAATAGAAACTATCTATCTAATGAAACAGACATTTCAATGATTCCATATTAAGAAACTTCATGAGGATCACAGGAAAAAAAGAACATTTCTTTATTCCTTCGTGTTCCTTCCTAATCTCTCAAAATCCAAATCATCAAAAACCCAAACTCTAAATATATTTCTATCAACCCCTTGATATAAATATAAGGCATATAATGAAATTTACATGTCTTTTGTCACCCTGCCCTTCAATTTTTCATGTGTTTCTGAAGACATTTGTACCATTTAAAAATATATCAGCATTTAAATTTACACAAAACATTATCCTTGCTTTCCTGCCTAGGACTCGATCTCATTCACACTGACAAAAGAAATATGCTGGGGAAAATGACTGCTTACTAATGTTTAGGATTTTTTTTTTGTACTAATGTTTTAGGTATGTTTCTCACTCTCTAATAATAGCTCCATGAGAATTAATACCTAATTAATTTTTTTTAGTGAATAAGCAAAAATAGAGAGCTGTTTTGGATAAAAGCATTTTTTCTATTGGGTTCTGGGTTGACTTATTCTGAAGATAAAATCATAACTCATAAGCGATTATTTCTAATCTAGGTTATATATTTTAATTAAAAGAATAATATGATATATTGGAAAATTAGTTCAAGAAAAATGAAAGTATGGAAAATTCAGAAACACCAAATGCCAACTTACCAATGCATATTGCCTTGAATTTATATTCCTGTACCTGGAGACAGTTGTAGAATAGAGTCAATTCTCTGTGTCAACACTTATAATACATTTAATATTAGGATCTGATATTAAATTTAAGCCCTCATTTTCTTTTTATTCAAGAGTTGTTTAAGAAAAGAACCTGGGCTTTCATACTGGATAAATAGGCTACTATTGTGCTCAATTTTATATAAAGATTTTTTTTTTCTTTTCTTTTTTTTTTTTGCAATATGCGGGCCTCTCACTGTTGTGGCCTCTCCCGTTGCGGAGCACAGGCTCCGGATGCGCAGGCTCAGCGGCCATGGCTCACGGGCCCAGCCGCTCCGTGGCATGTGGGATCTTCCCGGACCGGTGCACGAACCCGTATCCCCTGCATCGGCAGGCCGACTCTCAACCACTGCGCCACCAGGGAAGCCCTATATAAAGATTTTTAGTGTCCTATAACACACATTTTTGTATCAAGTTTTTCAATTTTGTGAAAAACAAGTAATCTTAGAAAGCCATTACCATCATGTGCTCTGTGTCCCCGGAAGGCATGCTCTGATTTTCTAGCTTGGCACTGGTGTCTAAAGGAATTGCATTAACATGGACCAGGCTTGTTGCCTAGAGAAAAGGATTTAGATGTGCTGTGAAAAAATGGACTTTGCGTGATGAATTTTCTGGTTTGATGAGCAAAGCAGTATGAATATATCACTCTAATATAAAACTTAGTGATTTGAAATAAGGCAAACATATCACTTAATTTACCAGTGTAATGATAACATGTACATTGTACAAACAGATAGGAGAATGCTGGCTTGCTGCCTCGTGCCTGATGGGCAGGATTTGGAATAGATACGCAATTTCTTTTTTCTGTTTAGCAAAGCCCTTGCTTTCTCAGATTTTCTCTTTCATCAAATCTTACAGCCAACACCCAGCTTAGCTAAACTCTTACCTGTTAGGAATATGTATACATGCCCTAACTCAGAGGCACCTCCACGAGCTGTTTGTGGCCAATGGGCCACCAGTTTCATTGTGCTGTGGGGCCCGATTTTGTGCCTCTCCTGATCCCTCAGTTGGTATCAGTCTTATGGGCTGCCTTCCAGTCTTCAGTCACTCCCTGCCCCTTCCTCTACAAGGACTATGCTCTGCTGACTTTTCTGTTTAAAATTCTCTACGATTTCCATCCATCCACTCCTCTGTGTTGATTAAAGCCTCCTTATCCCTCAGATATGGGCTTAGTAGTCAAATCTCAGAGCAGCCTTCCCTAACCCTTCAGTCCTGTGCTTTATAAAACCATCCTTATAAGTTCTTCTTTTTCATCAGAATGAGGGTTTCAGTTCCCTGGAACTGTCTTACATCAGCCTGTATAAATGCAAATGCATGAATCAATGAACAAATAGACTCTCTAGATTTCTGTAAGCATGTAAGAGAAATGAGAAGGCCAACACGAGGGCCTTCTAATTTGGGGGCAGATATAATAGCAAATATAAAAAAGAATCCTGATATGTTGCTTAAAATATCCCAGGTATTGTTCTAAATATATAAGGTATTTCAATTTGCTTACCTCATGTAACAATTCTATGAGGTAAGCTATTATTATCATTATTTCCTATTTTATAAATGAGGACCCTGAGGCAGAGCAAGGTTAAACACAGAGTCCAAGGTCAGTCATTTTAAATAGGCACTGAATCTTACTTGGTGTGATCAAACTTTTCACTGGGGAAGTATTTTATTTGTTATTATAAAAAATTGTGCCTGGTAACATGATTATTTGCTGTCTTTGATCTTTTGGCTCAGAATAAAGTTGTGGGAGCAGATAGTAAAATGGTCAACAATAGGCTCATCCAGGGAAATTGGCTGGTTCCTGCTCTTCTGTCTAATCCTGTCAGGATGGGTGAGGACAGGCCTTTGGGATGGACTCACCTGTTGGACAGCACCAAGGACAGATGCTTTTGGGGAGAACTGGCAATGATCTTTAGAAGAATAAGAACATGAGGAATTTCCAGGTTTCTGTCTTTCTGTTCTCACCTGCACCTTCCTTTTTCTAACGGGTCTGTTCTTTTAATGCCAGCTCCTCTCTTTGTTTTTCACTTTAAAGGATTTACAGCACTTGGTGGGAGAAGGAGTTTGTGTATCATGCTATGAGCTAGAAGAAATGTGGACACTGCTTTGAGATTTATCCCTTTTTTGTTCAGTTATGAAGTAAATACTTCTGCTAAGAAGATTATGCCTTCTTTTTACAATATTTTAAACTACAGTTATCGTGCTGTACATTATATCCCCATGGCATATTTATTTTATAACTGGAAATTTGTACCTTTTGTCCTCCCGCTCCCATTTTTCTCACCACCCCATCCCCTGCTTCTGGCTACCACCAATCTGTCTATATCTATGAGTTAGTTTTTGTTGTTGTTGTTTTGTTTCGTTTGTTTTTAGATTCCACATATAAGTGAGATAATATGGTATTTTATCTGGTATTTATGGTCTTTCTCTGTCTGACTTATTTAACTTAGCGTAATTTAAAGTCCATCCATGCTGTTGCAAATGGCAAGATTTCATTCTTTTTTATGGCCAAATAATTTCTCATTGTGTATATATACCACATTTCTTTATCCATTAATCCATCAAGAGACAATTAGGTTGTTTCCATATCTTGCCTATTGTGAATAATGCTGCAATTAACATGGGGATGCAGATATTTTTTTGAGTCAGTGTTTTTGTTTTCATCAGATAAATACCCAGAAGTGAAATTGCTGATTCATATGGTGGTTCTATTTTTAATTTTTTGGGGAACTTCTATACTGTTTTGCATAGTGGCTGCACAAATTTACATTCTCACCAACAGTGCACAAGATTCTTTTTTCTTCACATCCTTGCCAACACTTGTTATTTGTGGTCTTTTTGATGTTAGCCATTCTGTTATGCCTTTTAAAATCATCTTTTCTATTCCTTTTTCATCATACTTAATAGTTATACAATCATAGCATTGTATGCCTGTAGGATTTAATCCTCTTATTTGTGAGATGAAGAGACCAGGATCCAGAGGGGGTGGTGACTTTGTTAAAGACCCAGAATCAAAGAGCCCTGGAAACTTAGAGCCCTGAGTTGTTGATGGACGGGGCTCACAGCCCCTGGTCCCAGGGTGTTTTTTTTTTTTTTTTTCCACTATGGTGGGGATTAGAAAATGGTGGTATGAATGCTAAATTCTGATCAGGGACAAGGTTTAAATTTTTTGCCCAATTAAATATTTGCAGACTTAGCCTAAAAACTGGGACTGCCTGCCTTTCCTGAGTATGCGTTGATCTATAAATACTAAGAAGAGTGTCTCCCACTTGGTTCACCTCTTTGCTCAAAGGTTATCCTACTATTAAGGATTTCCCAACTGTCTTATGAAACAACAGCAAGCTCACCCCACCACTGTCATGCCCCCTGGCCCTCCCCTGTGCACCTATAGCACTAGACATCTGACATTTCTTTGGGTGTTTGCTCACCACCCATCTTCCTTCAGTGGAACTTTCACTCCAAGGCAGCAAGAGTTTTATTTTGATCAGTGTTTACCAAACATCTAGAAAGTGACTGACTTATGGTATTCGCTGAGTGAATACTATATTTATTCGGTGAATAAATAAGGCTTATTTTTATTATTTTATATTTATTATTAAATATGGTCATCATATTTATTTGAAGAATAAATGAACGTTTCTCATGACAAACAATGCACTGCTGCTGAGCAGTGGTTCCACTCTGTATGGAAAATAGACCATCCTGTTTGCCACAGTGCCTATCAATCCCATGATGTCTCCAAAACTGAGGCCAAGTAGATTCAAATGCCAAGTTATTTCATTACTAATTTGTAATATGTTCTGAAAATTCCACAGGAGGTAGTGTTGGCAAAAGTGTAACAGAGTCGGGGTGAGCATGATTTTGTTTTCTAGGTTGGTGCCATGGAAAATATAACAAAATGATTTACACTCAATTCCAGCTAGGTAACTGTGTCTGGAGGAAAGACAACACGCTAGCTAAATTCTGGATGAGGTTTTCTAAACCTGAGGCCAGTGATGGCTTCAGGGTATCTATACACAGGCACAAATATATTTCTTTTATATTCTTCCAGCTCTTTGCAAACTGTCTTCAAACAAATACATATTATATCATTTTGCCCCAGTCAGAAGTAGGATTGCCACGGGGGTCAGTGTACAGTGTCAAGAACACACCAGGACACCTAGAATAGCATCACCTTGTGAGGACTGAGAGCACGCAGGCACCAAGACGAGTGGTGTGGCCTCCAAGGACACCCCAGCGCCCATTTGCCTGGATCATGGAAGATGTCTGGTTGCTGGAGCAGAGGATTTCAGGGCATAGTCACCTGTAGGCTCCATAGGCAGATCATCTGCACAGTAGCTCTTTCCGTTTATTCCCTCACCAACATCGTGGGAGAGCTCCTTTATCTCCACTTCATCCATGCTTGATTCTCTCCAATTCTTTCGTTTTTGCAAGAGCAGATAACGAAAATTACAACCTCATTATTGCTGTAACGTGCATTTCTCTAATTACTAATGGGTCTAAGAATCTTTAAATATATTTTTAATTTAAGTTTTCTATTTCTTAAACTGCTGGTACTTTTGCCCTTTTTCTTTTCTTTTCCTTTCCTTTCCTTCCTTTGATGCTCTGCCTCTCCCCTTTCAGTCCCTTCTCTCTCCCTCTCTTTCTCTTTCTTTATTTCAAAGAAAAAAAATCCTCACTGAAGTTTAGGAAGTCTTTATTTTGGATGTCAATATTTTTTCCTTTACCTACGCTGCAAATATCATTTTTCATCAATTCTTAAAAATGTTATTTATTTTGCAATAATTGTAGTCACAGGTGTTGAAAAGCAAAAGGACAGGGGAGGTAACTGTGTACCCTTCACCCAGCTTCCCCGAATGGTGATATCTTCATAATTCTAGTACAATACCACAACCAGGAAATTGACATTGTTGCAATCCAAAGAGCATCTTTAGATTTCACCAGTTTTACCTGCACTCATTGGTGTATCTGTGAACATAGGTCTATGTAATTGTTTTTTTATCTTAATCCCTGTTTCTTATGTTGTACAGAAGTTTTTATGTTGATATAGTCAAATTTCTTTTCCTTTATGATATGTGATTTTATTTTTATTGCTTAAAGAAAAAAAATCTTTTTCTACCCCAAAGCCAAGAGAGTATTCTCTTTTTTATCACTTTAAAGATTTGTAGTTAACATTTATGTTGGCCACCTGGTATTTATTGTATAAGATGGTTTGAAGTTGAGGTACAATTTTACTTTTTTGATACCAGAAAACCAGATGCTCAGGCATCATGTACTATAAGTCCATCCATCTTTTTTTCTCTGATTTTCTATGTAACCTGTATCATATATCCATTATCATATAGAAATGCAGCTGCTTCTGGACTCTGTAGTTTGTTCCACTGACATATATTTTTACTCTCTGTGCTAAGATCAAATTCTTTTAATTCTTTTTAATTGTAATAAATATGTTTGTGAGACGTGTGTGTGTGTATATACATGTATATATGAACTTCTTGTTCTTCTATCTCAGAATTTTCTGAGTTTTGCTAACAACCTTGTTAAATAAATATTATCTTGAAATTTTGATTGGAATTATATTAGATTTATCAATTAATATGGAGTTATTTTTATGTCTTTATAACCTTGAATTTTCCATTGCATACCATGTTATTTCACTCTGCTTATTCAGTTTTTTTTTTCTTTATGATTTTTCTATATTAAATCCTGGCCACAAATATGTGATAACTGTTTTGAAAAGATTCTTTTACAGTTTTCAAATGCTATGACTAGTTACAGTAACACTATTGATATCTGTGCATGGAACTTATAACTAACAAACTTGGAGAATTATTATATTCTAATGTCTTGATTCCTTGGATTTTATGTGTAGGCAAATAATGGAGTTAAAAAATGTTGACAATTTCTTTTGAAACTTTTATCATCTTCCATTTTTTTTTGTCTATGCTATAAATTCTTGTACAGTTCTGAGGGAGAATGATCCTGGGAAATTTTATCTCTGTCCAAGTTTAAGACTTATAGTGCCATATAACATATACCTTTTATCAATATACATTCTACTTAGTACTTGCTAAGCAGTTTCATTGTCATTACTGCTGTTGCTCATTGTTTTCTATTAGGAATTAATATAAATTATATAAATGTTTTTCCTATATAACTTCATATATCATATTTTTTGCTTTAATCTGTTAATATTATTAGGTTTTCTAATTTAGAAAAATCCTGACATTCTTGGGCTAAAAACTATTTAATGACAATTATAATTCTTTTAATATACTCCTGAATCAGATTTGTCAATACTTTATTTAAAATTTTTGTATCTGTATCTATAAAATATGGAAAGTTCCTAGTTTTCTTTTTTTTCTGAATTTTTCAATTTTATTTTATTTTTTTTATACAGCAGGTTCTTATTAATTATCCATTTTATACATATTAATGTAAATATATCAATCCCAATCTCCCAATTCATCACACCACCACCCCACACCCCGGCCACTTTCCCCCCTTGGTGTCCATACGTTTGTTCTCTACATCTGTGTCTCAATTTCTGCCCGGCAAACCAGTTCATCTATACCATTTTTCTAGGTTCCACATATATGTGTTAATATATTTGTTTTTCTCTTTCTGACTTACTTCACTCTGTATGATAGTCTCTAGATCAATCCATGTCTCTACAAATGACCCAGTTTCGTTCCTTTTTATGGCTGAGTAATATTCCATTGTATATATGTACCACATCTTCTTTATCCATTCATCTGTCGATGGGCATTTAGGTTGCTTCCATGACCTGGCTATTGTAAATAGTGCTGCAATGAACATTGGGGTGCATGTGTCTTTCTGAATTATGGTTTTCCCTAGGTATATGCCCAGTAGTGAGATTGCTGGGTGATATGGTTATTCTGTTTTTAGTTTTTTGAGGAACCTCCATACTGTTCTTCATAGTGGCTGTATCAATTTACATTCCCACCAACAGTGCAGGAGGGTTCCCTTTGCTCCACACCCTCTCCAGCATTTCCTGTTTGTAGATTTTCTGATGATGCCCATTCTAACTGGTGTGAGGTGATACCTCATTGTAGTTTTTATTTGCATTTCTCTAATGATTCATGATGTTGAGCACCTTTTCATGTGCTTCTTGGCCATCTCTATGTCTTCTTTGGAGAAATCTCTATTTAGGTCTTCTGCCCATTTTTGGATTGGGTTGTTTGTTTTTTTGTTACTAAGCTGCATGAGCTGCTTATAAATTTTGGAGATTAATCCTTTGTCAGTTGCTTCATTTGCAAATATTTTCTCCCATTCTGAGGGTTGTCTTTTGGTCTTGTTTATGGTTTCCTTTGCTTTTAAGTTTCATTAGGTCCCATTTGTTTATTTTTGTTTTTATTTCCATTACTCTAGGAGGTGGATCAAAAAAGATCTTGCTGTGATTTATGTCAAGGAGTGTTCTTCTTATGTTTTCCTCTAAGAGTTTTATAGTGTCCAGTCTTACATTTAGGTCTCTAATCCATTTTGAGTTTATTTTTGTGTATGGTGTTCGGGAGTGTTCTAATTTCATTCTTTTACATGTAGCTGTCCAGTTTTCCCAGCAACACTTATTGAAGAGACAGCCTTTTATCCATTGTATATCCTTGCCTCCTCTGTCATAGATTAGTTGACCATAGGTGCATGGGTTTATCTCTGGGCTTTCTATCCTGTTCCATTGATCTATCTTACTGTTTTTGTGCCAGTACCATATTGCCTTGATTACTGTAGCTTTGTAGTATAGTCTGAAGCCAGGGAGTCTGATTCCTCCAGCTCCATTTTTTTCCCTGAAGACTGCTTTGGCTATTCAGGGTCTTTTGTGTCTCCATACAAATTTTAAGATTTTTTGGTTCTAGACCTGTAAAAAATTCCATTGGTAATTTGATAGAGATTACATTGAATCTGTAGATTGCTTTGTGTAGTATAGTCATTTTCACAGTATTGATCCTTCCAATCCAAGAACATGGTATATTTCTCCATCTGTTCATATCATCTTTAATTTCTTTCATCAGTGTCTTATAGCTTTCTGCATACAGGTCTTTTGTCTCCCCAGGTAGATTTATTCCTAGGTATTTTATTCTTTTTCTTGCAATGGTAAATGGGAGTGTTTCCTTAATTTCTCTTTCAGATTTTTCATCATTAGTGTATAGGAATGCAAGAGATTTCTGTGCATTAATTTTGTATCCTACAACTTTACCAAATTCATTGATTAGTTCTAGTAGTCTTCTGGTGGCATCTTTAGGATTCTCTATGTATAGTATCATGTCATCTGAAAACAATGACAGTTTTACTTCTTCTTTTCCAATTTGTATTCCTTTCATTTCATTTTCTTCTCTGATTGCTGTGGCTAGGAATTCCAAAACTATGTTGAATAATAGTGGCGAGAGTGGACGTCCTTGTATTGTTCCTGATCTGATAGGAATGATTTCAGTTTCTCACCATTGAGAAACATGTTTGCTGTGGGTTTGTTGTATATGGCCTTTATTATGTTGAGGTAGGTTCGCTCTATGCCCACTTTCTGGAGAGTTTTTATCATAAATGGGTGTTGAATTTTGTCAAAAGCTTTTTCTGCATCTATTGAGATGATCATATGCTTTTTCTTCTTCAATTTGTTAATATGGTGTATCACATTGATTGATTTGCGTATATTGAAGAATCCTTGCATCCCTGGAATAAACCCCACTTGATCATGGTGTATGATCCTTTTAATGTGCTGTTGGATTCTGTTTGCTAGTATTCTGCTGAGGATTTTTGCACCTATGTTCATCAGTGATATTGGCCTGTAGTTTTCTTTGTGACATCCTTGTCTGGTTTTGGTATCAAGGTGATTGTGGCCTCGTAGAATGAGTTCACGAGTGTTCCTCCCTCTGCTATATTTTGGAAGAGTTTGAGAAGGATAGGTGTAAGCTCTTCTCTAAATGTTTGATAGAATTTGCCTGTGAAGCCATCTGGTTCTGGACTCCTGTTTGTTGGAAGATTTTTAATCACAGTTACAATTTCATTGCTTGTGATTGGTCTGTTCATATTTTCTATTTCTTCTTGGTTCAGTCTTGGAAGGTTACACCTTTCTAAGAATTTGTCCATCTCTTCCAGGTTGTCCATTTTATTGGCATAAAGTTGCTTGTAGTAGTCTCTTTGGATGCTTTGTATTTCTGTGGTGTCTGTTGTAACTTCTCCTTTTTCACTTCTAATTTTATTGATTTGAGTCCTCTCCCTCTTTTTCTTGATGAGTCTGGCAAATGGTTTATCAATTTTGTTTATCTTCTCAAAGAACCAGTTTTTAGTTTTACTGATCTTTGCTATTGTTTTCTTTGTTTCTATTTCATTTATTTCTGCTCTGGTCTTTATGATTTTTTTCCTTCTGCTAACTTTGGGTTTTGTTTGTTCTTCTTTCACTAGTTCCTTTAGGTGTAAGGTTAGATTGTTTATTTGAGATTTTTCTTGTTTCTTGAGGTAGGCTTGTATAGCTATAAACTTCCCTCTTAGAACTGCTTTTGCTGCATCCCATAGGTTTTGGATCGTCATGCTGTTGTTGTCATTTGTCTCTAGGTATATTTTGATTTCCTTTTTGATTTCTTCAGTGATCTCTTGGTTATTTAGTAACATATTGTTTAGTCTACATGTGTTTGTGTTTTTTACGTTTTTTTCCCTGTAATTGATTTCTAATCTCATAGCATTGTGGTCAGAAAAGATACTTGATATAATTTCAATTTTCTTAAATTTACTGAGGCTTGATTTGTGACCCAACATGTGATCTATCCTCGAGAATGTTCCATGCACCCTTGAGAAGAAAGTGCAATCTGCTGTTTTTGGATGGAATGTCGTATAAATATCAATTAAATCTATCTGGTCTATTGTGTCATTTAAAACTTGTGTTTCCTTATTTATTTTCTGTTTGGACGATCTGGCCATTGGTATAAGTGAGGTGTTAAAGTCCCCCACTATTATGGTGTTATTGTCGATTTCTTCTTTTATAGCTGTTAGCAGTTGCCTTACGTATTGAGGTGCTCCTATGTTGCGTGCATATATATTTATAATTGTTATATCTTTTTCTTGGATTAATCCCTTGATCATTATGTAGTGTCCTCCCTTGTCTCTTGTAACATTCTTTATTTTAAAGTTTATTTTACCTGATATGAGTATTTCTACTCCAGCTTTCTTTTGATTTCCATTTGCATGGAATATCTTTTTCCATCCCCTCACTTTCAGGCTGTATGTGCCTCTAGGTCCGAAGTGGGTCTCTTGTAGACAGCATATATATGGGTCTTGTTTTTGTATCCATTCAGTGAGCCTGAATCTTTTGGTTGGAGCATTTATTCCATTTACATTTAAGGTAATTATAGATATGTATGTTCCTATTACCATTTTCTTAATTGTTATGGGTTTGTTTTTGTAGGTTGTTTTCTGCTCTTGTGTTTCCCACTTAGAGAAGTTTCTTTAGCATTTGTTGTAGAGGTGGTTTGGTGGTGCTGAATTCTCTTAGCTTTTGCCTGTCTGTAATGCTTTTGATTTCTCCATCGAATCTGAATGAGATCCTTGCTGGGTGGAGAAATCTTGATTGTAGGTTCTTCCCTTTCATCACTTTAAGTATATCATGCACTCCCTCCTAGCTTGTAAAGTTTCTGCTGAGAAATCAGCTGTTAACCTTATGGGAGTTGCTTTGTATGTTATTTGTCATTTTTCCTTGTTGCTTTCAATAATTTTTCTTTGTCTTTAATTTTTGTCAATTTGATAACTATGTGTCTTGACATGTTTCTCCTTGGGTTTACCCTGCCTGGGGCTCTCTGAGCTTCCTGGACTTGGGTGGCTATTTCCTTTCCCATGTTAGGGAAGTTTTCGACTATAATCTCTTCAATTATTTTCTCGAGTCCTTTCTCTCTCTCTTCTCCTTCTGAGACCCCTATAATGTGAATGTTGTGTTTAATGTTGTCCCAGAGGTCTCTTACGCTATCTTCATTCCTTTTCATTCTTTTTTCTTTATTCTGTTCCTTGCCAGTGAATTACACCATTCTGTCTTCCAGGTCACTTATCTGTTCTTCTGCCTCAGTTATTCTGCTATTGATTCCTTCTAGTATATTTTTCATTTCAGTTATTGTATTGTTCATCTCTGTTCTTTAATTCTTTTATGTCTTTTTTCTTTAATTCTTCTAGATCATTGTTGAACATTTCTTGCATCTCCTCGATCTTTGCCTCCATTTTTTTTCAAAGTCCTGGATCATCTTCACTATCATTATTCTGAAATCTTTTTCTGGAAGTTTTTAGTGGTTTTTCTGGGGTTTTATCTTGTTCCTTCATCTGGTGCATAGCCCTCTGCCTTTTCATCTTGTCTATCTTTCTGTGAATGTGGTTTGTGTTCCATAGGCTGCAGAATTGTAGTTCTTCTTGCTTCTTCTGTCTGCCCTCTGGTGGATGAGGCTATCTAAGAGGCTTGTGCAAGTTTCCTGATAGGAGGGACTGGTGGTGGGTAGAGCTGGGTGTTGCTCTGGTGGGCAGAACTCAGTAAAACTTTAATCCACTTGTTTGCTGATGGGTAGGGCTGCGTTCCCTCCCTGTTGGTTGTTTGGCCTGAGGTGACCCAACACTGGAGCCTCTTTTGTAGGGCTAAGGGTGGACTCTGGGAGGGTTCATGCCAAGGAGTACTTCCCAGAACTTCTGTTGCCAGTGTCCTTGTCGTCATGGTGAAGCACAGCCACCCCCGTCTCCGCAGGAGACCCTCTAACACTAGCAGGTAGGTCTGGTTCAGTCTCCTATAGGGTCACTGCTCCTTCCCCTGGGTCCTAGTGCACACACTACTTTGTGTGTGCCCTCCAAAAGTGGAGTCTCAATTTCCCCCAGTCCTGTTGAAGTCTTGCAGTGAAATCCTACTAGCCTTCAAAGTCTGATTCTCTAAGAATTCCTCCTCCTGTTGCCAGACCCCCAGGTTGGGAAGCCTGATGTGGGGTTTAGAACCTTCACCCCAGTTGGTGGACCTCTGTGGTATAAATGTTCTCCAGTTTGTGAGTCACCCACCCAGCAGTTATGGGATTTGATTTTATTGTGATTGCACCCCTCCTACCATCTCATTGTGGTTTCTCCTTTGTCTTTGGATGTGGGGTATCTTTTTTGGTGAGTTCCAGTGTTTTCCTGTAGATGATTGCTCAGCAGTTAGTTGTGATTCCAGTGCTTTTGCAAGGGGGAGTCATTAATTTTCTTTTATTGGAGTATAATTGCTTTACAATATTGTGTTAGTTTGTAGTGTACAGCAAAGTGAATCAGCTATACATATACATATATCCTCTCTTTTTTAGATTTCCTTCTCATTTAGGTCACCACAGAGCACTGAGTAGAGTTCCCTGTGCTATACATTAGGCTCTCATTAGTTATCTTTTTTTTTTTTTTTTTTTTTTGTGGTACACGGGCCTCTCACTGTTGTGGCCTCTCCCATTGCAGAGCACAGGCTCCAGACCCGCAGGCTCAGCGGTCATGGCTCACGGGCCTAGCCGCTCTGCGGCATGTGGGATCTTCCCGGACCAGGGCACGAGCCTGTGCCCCCTGCATCAGCAGGCGGACTCTCAACCACTGCGCCACCAGGGAAGCCCAGTTATCTATTTTATACATAGTATCACTAGTGTATGTATGTCAATCCCAATTTCCCAATTCATCCCATCCCCCTCTTTCCCCCTTGGTATCCATGTTTGTTCTCTAAGTCTCTCTCTCTATTCCTCCCTTGTAAGTAAGATTGTCTATACCATTTTTTTTCAGATTCAACATATATGAGTTAATATACGATATTTGTTTTTCTCTTTCTGACTTACTTCATTCTGTATGACAGTCTCTAGGAAACGTCTTAATTTTTTTGTACCATGTTTTCCAGTATTGGTATTAAATAAAGGGAGAAAGGTACAGGTGAATCTAATGGAAATTTATTCATAAATTCAATATTGAACAAATGATTATAGAACACTAAGTGTTCCCAAATTTGGGGTCATCATTTTGAATAAAATGATGTTAGCAATATATATACATATATATATATACTATGTATATATATATACTGTTTGTATATTTATTATATAGTGTATAAAATATATATTATATAGCATATAGTAAAATCAAGCCATCATCCATTTTAACTTTGATTATTCTAGTATAAGTTTATCAATGTAAATTAGTTTATTTCTATACAATGCCTCAATTGAATTATATTTGCTAGCTGTATCCACCAACAGGAATGTATTTATTAACAATAGATCTACCACCATATAACTAAATGGTTCATTTGAATCAGATCAAATGTGTTGCCATTGAATCACTTAACATTCAACCTGTAGTCAACTCTAGTGATTATTTACAGCAGATTTAAGTCAATGAGTGTTCGTTCTGGGGAGTGAATAGTCCTATATATTCTGATTTTAGCCAAACATAAGGTACACATTGTATCAGGATAGCTTCTAAACCTAAAAAGACAAATCATGGATAATTGTTAGGTTTCTCTGATACATTTTTTCTAGGTGTTTTATATGTGATAGAATAAGGAGCTTATTGAAAATATCTGATTCTTCAAATCCAATTGTCAATAAAGTGACATAACACATCAACATTTTCCCGGTTAACAGAGCTTCTTTGCTAATACTTTTTCTTAAATTATCTTTTAAGCAATTTCCCTCTTACATGTTGCTTTACAGTCATTTATGAGGTATGTCAAGGCAAGTGAATATTTGAGAGATAAGTATTCATTGTGGGTTTTTAAAAGACTGCATTATTATTCTGATCCTTTACATTGGCATTCATTGAGCAATAACCTTTTTATCTTGTGAGTCTGTGTGGTGGTTCTGCTGTATGCTTGCAGTTGGTATTATTTCATGTACTAGAGTTGCAATATTGCCTAAAATCCCTACACAACACATTTGGAAGTAGAGTGACTGACAGCTGTTATAGTGCAGATACTCTCCAAGAGGAGTAGAAATTTAAGCTATTAGTTCCCACTGACATTAATTCAGTTTATTTTGTGCCATTAGCATGTTAATTAACTTATGATGATCCAAGAAAATGGGACACAGAAATTTTGAGACGAGGCGAAGGAATGGCTCCTGTTACTGTAGGCAGATCTAGGTGGAGCCCTCCATGTAGGGCCTCAGGCTCCAGTGGACTGTGGCATTGGTCACTGGCCATTGGTGTGAGAGGGTTGAACCCCAGTATACTGAAGAGTTGAGAGAGTGAAAGAAAGTACGAGAGAGAGGCTCCAAATAATCCTCACATTTATATTTGGAATGACCCTTGATGTGTCTAATACATAAATATACACAATCACACTCACATCGGGCAGTTAGGAAAGTGTCTGCTTAATGGTAGGAATTGTGTTAACACACATCTTCATTCTACACTTGGGTCTGAAACAGCAAGTGTTAAGTACATAACACAATCTGAATATGTATAATTGACCTCAAAAATTCCTCCACAGTAAACTCATGGGAGTCAATGATGTGACTAAACCTCTACAATGCACACACATCCTACTCCTGCATGTGGCATAAGTAGAGTGCTCAGAAATAGACGATGGAATCCTGTCTACTCAGCACCAGAACTCATCCCACTTGGGGATCTGCATATGTGAAGGCTCTAGAACATTGGGGACAAGTGAACAAGATGGAAGGGGTCTCAGAACTGGGTCAGATGAAGGTGTTTGAAAAGAGGGACAGATGGGTGGAGCCAAAGATCACCAGGTATGAAGACAAAAATGTGACCATGAAGAAGATGAACTGCATTCATTTACATTAGATGCAAGTAATATATTAAAAATGCAAGTTACTTTATGATTAAAAATGTAAAATTTTGCTTCCGTTTGACTTTAAACCATGCATACTGTCACAAAAAATAAAATTTGTTGACAACACCACCATTTAAAATCATAAGGGTAAAAATATGTTTGTGAAATGTAGTGAGTTGAATAAGGCCTCCCCATTATTGATGTTCACCCAGAACCTCAGAATGTGACCTTATTTGGGAATAGGGTCTTTGCTAATGTAATTTAGGTAAGGATCAAGATGGGGTCATACTGGGTTAAGTTGGAATCTAAATCCAGTGGGAGTGTCCTTATAAGAGACAAAAAAATGGCACATAGAGACAAGAAAGTAGGCCACATGAAGATCGAGGCAGAGATTATAGTGATGCTGCCATAAATCAGAGAATAACAGAAGCTGGAAGAGGCAAAAATGGATCTTTTCCTAGAGCATTTGGAGAAAGCATGGTCTTGCCGGCACCTTGATTTTGGACTTCTGGTCTCTAAAAATATGAGAATAAATTTCTGTTGTTTTAAACCACCTGTTTTGTGATAATTTGTAGCAGAAGACCTAGGAAACTGATATAGATAACTTTTATGAGAATTGACGATAAACAGATATTCAAGAAAAATAAAAATAATACAGGCTGGATTATTTTAGCCTTTATATCAACACAGCCACAAAATGTAACTTTTTGTATTTTTTGTGGAGAAAGGGGCCCAGGAAAGCAAAAGTTTCTAGGGCCCATACAAGTCATAATGAGACCCTGAAGATAATAAGGATAAAAATTGTCTACCAACCACAAATGTACAGACATTTCTACTAAATACTGCAAGTGTTACTTAATACTATTTGTTTTTTCTCCCTCCTCCCATCATTTTTTGCCTTCTGGCACTGAGTTTGTTTAGACAGCAGCAAACTATTTGCTTGTTCCATAACATGTAACTCTAGTACCAACAATCATTTATCCTTGAAAGAATCTGAGCCCTGTCATTATTTTCTCTCTCATCTTCTTAGTGGACAGGGCTTAAAGAAAAAAACCTAGGTAGCAGTATTAAGGCTTTTGATATCTTTGGCCCTTTACTAGGGTTGTTTAAGCTTCTGTATGTGCCCCACCCCTATTTCTTTTTGTTTTAAATTTGACTTCGTAAGGAATGCACGTCTAATAGGAGGAAAGACATCTATTTGAAGCGTAGATATATTGGAGGACACACAAACCTAATAGAAGTGATAACATGTATAATTAGAGGACACATATAGCTAATTGAAAAGAATGCATTTCTAACTGGAGGGCATGATTGTCTACTGGAAGACTATGTATATTTAAAAGGTAGAAACAGATATCTAATTGGAGTGTACACATATATAATTGGAGGCCATAAATATCTAGTAGACTGCATTTCTAATTGGAAAATAATGGATTAAGAAAATAATACCTGGGTATTGAGTATGGAAGTTTCTATGGAAATGAGGACTATGTGGGCTAAGGGAGGTACAGATAAAATGATTGTCCTCAAGGAGCTTTCTCACCCAGAATAATGTGATAATTAAAGCTGTAAAAATCAGTGAGTTCATATACATTAATTTACTCTTCCCTAACATATTTATTATTTTGTTATACTCAGCATGAACATTTCATTTAGCTTTTAGGTCTTTTTTTATTTGGTCTTATAATTTACGTGGTCAGTGTTTTTACAAGCAAAATTATTTTGACTTTAGTAACTTATCATCTCATCAGTTAATGAATAAAAGCAATAAGTAGTCACAAAATTCTTCATGGTCAGGGCATTTCTGATCTGATCTACTAATTATATGTACCCGCATCTGTATTCTGAAATGACTTTTCTCCATATCTTAAAATTATATCTTAGTTCATAATAAAAATATCTCAAGATGTCAAAAAACATTTGAAAACAATTAAACTGACAATGTCCTTTGGCATAGTCCTGATAATTATATAAATATGTACAATTAAACTGCCAATATGCTTTGTAAGATTTCCAGGAGTAGTATGAATTTGAAGTTAGTGACGTTATGAATAAACTTGTAAACTTTGACATTCATTGAATTCATTAGATGTTCAAGCTTTGAAAAGCTTGACTCTGTTCAGCTGTTAACTTTTTTTGTTTATTTCTTGGCTTGTTTTCATTTTATCTTGGTTCTGTTCATTTATAATAAGATTGACATTGAAAATGAGGTTTAACTGCCTCATTTGGGCAGGGCCGAGCAGCCCTTTAAAAATACCCTGGAGGACATCATCCCATGGCTGGACATGAATGTCTGGCGAGCTGAAAAGGCCACCGAATAAAGGAATTTTATTTTGTTATTCTTTGTTAACTCTTACCATATTCTTGTATCAAAAAAGTTGATTTTCAACAGAGTATTTTATTTATTACTAGAGTGTACGTATTGTGTGCTGGTATGTCCTGAACACTTACAATAGAACATGGTGTATGGTAGGTTTGCATACATATTTTGTAGGCACGGAGGGAAGGCAAAGAGAAAGAAAGAAATGGAAGGAGGAAGGGAGGAAGGGAGAGAGAGAGAGGATATTTTTGAATATATGTTTATATATATTTGCACTATTGATAGAAAATCAAGAGAATTAAACTTCATCTATTTGGAATTGTAACAGCATGAAATGTACATTTGTTTTACCTACACATTAACAGTACACAGCTGGGGGTTTGATCGAAAATACTTTTTAAATTTTAGTTGTTATTATATTATATATTGTAATTGGACAGAAAATTTTATTCTGAATCATATCCCAGGGAAAAACTGTATTATATTCCATAAAATAAAATAATAATTTTTATAATTTGTAAAAACCAATGTCATCTATCAACAGCCTTGAACAAAGTGACTCGCTTGAAAGTCATTCTAGATCACTGCTTCTCAATAGAACTTTCTGCAATGA
Source organism: Monodon monoceros (assembly GCF_005190385.1). NCBI lineage: Eukaryota > Metazoa > Chordata > Mammalia > Artiodactyla > Monodontidae > Monodon > Monodon monoceros. The sequence goes on along the minus strand of NW_021703782.1, from coordinate 18,580,007 downwards.
TGGAAATGTTTTTTATCTGTGTTGTTGAACACAGTAACCACTAGCCCCATGTGGCTATTGAGCTCTTGAACTGTGACTAGTGTGATCAGATAACTGAGTTTTAAATTAAATTTAAATGTAAATATTAACATGTAGCTATTGGCTACTATATTGGATAACACAGCTCTAGATGCTGATTAGAACAACTCTAGATGATTGATGTGTCAACAATTACTATGCTTACCCTTAAAAAATCATTTTTGGTTGTGGTAGACCTACTCTAAAGGTGGCTTCTATGATCCCTGCTTCTTGGTGTTTATTTCACTGTGTGATCCCCTCCCCACTTAAGTGAGGTTGGGACCTGTGAGTTGCTTCTGATAGAATATGGTAGCGGTAATGGGAATCTGTGATTACTGATATGATTACATTGTGTAGGATGCAAACCATTTCACTAATAAACTCACACTCTCTTCCCTGCTGTTTCTGATGAAGGAGGAAGCTTTGTTGAAGAGCCCACATGGCAAGGAACTGGGGGTGGCCTCTAGGAACTGAGGCAACCTCCAGCCAACAGCCTGCAAGGGCTTATACCTGACAGCCAGCCAGAAAATAGGGCCCTTATTCCTATAACTACAAGGAATGGATTCTGCAAACAAATTGAGTGAGCTTGGAAGCAGACCCTTCCCCAGTCCAGAATTCATTTTTGGTGGTATGTGGGGCCTCTCACTGTCCGGAACACAGGTTCCGGACGCGCAGGCTCAGCGGCCATGGCTCACGGGCCCAGCCGCTCCACGGCATGTGGGATCTTCCCAGACCGGGACACGAACCCGTGTCCCCTGCATCGGCAGGCGGACTCTCAACCACTGTGCCACCAGGGAAGCCTCCTGGCCAACATCTTAATTGAAGGCTTGCAGAGGGCCAGCTAAGCTGTGCTCAGACTCCTGACCCATAGAAACTGTGAGATAATAAAGGTGTGTTTTTTAAAGCCTGTAAGTTTGTGGCAATTTGTTTCTCATCAATAGATAACTAACACAAATGTCCTGCAATATATGAATTTAGGAGACAAGAAATCTTCAGTGTAATAAATCTTGTAATGATTATTGCTGTGGCTTGTGTTAACACACACAATGAATTACTAATAGATATATTTTCTGTAAGTCTGTTAGTTCTGTCAGGTCTTTCTGTTTGTGTTTTTTGCCTGTGCTCTTGGAAGAGGGTGAGTCTGTAAACTCTCATTCTGATGTTGCAGTTTTTGATGGAGTAACTGTCAGCCTTGGCTCAGCTGAGGCCAAAAATGGGATACTCTAGTCACACCTGCTCACTGCTGCTGTCATGCCATGTGCTCTGTGCCTGTTAGTTTGAAGCAACTTCAAAGCCCATTTGAAAGGTTCCAGGTAAGCTGAGCCTTTTTTAACAGAACTGTAACTAAAATAAAAAGAGTGAGGATGTTTTCTTCTAAACACTATCCAAACCATTTGTGATTTAAAAAGTGATAAGCCAGACTGTCAAAAAAAGCTTCACATTAACATGAAAGAGATTTCAAATATTCTTTACTCCCTATTTTATCAAATGGGCATTGTTTGAAATATATAAATATAATCCACGCAATCTTTAAAAAAAATCGTTCATGTTTATTATCTGGGTTCTTGTCACTAGACCAATCTTTATTGACTGAATTCAGTCAATAATTCAGTTTTTAAACAACTTAGTTTTTAAACGGAACTATCAAAGCAGTTTAGGTGTGCCGGCAAGTCCACATTCATACACAAGTCCTGTCTCTTCCCTGAGCTGGCAGAGAAAATGCTGAATGTCCAGTGCACAGCAATGGAGTCAAGTTCTCCCCAGGAGACTGGCCCCGTTAGAGTTTCCTATGTAGTTATAATGTGTGACAGTATTCCACATTTCTGGTCCCTCAGACTGAAGGAAGCTTATCAGTCCTTCCTGAACAATCCAAAGCCAGCTAATACTTTGATCCCTTTACACTTCATCCATCACCAGTCAGTTCAGCTTCCTTTCCTATTTTTTGGAAAGAAGTAAGAAGACAGCACCTACTTTGCAGAAACGATGTGAGGGTAATTCAAGAATCAGAGAGTGAAGGATATTTTAAAGAAGTGTGCAGCCAGCCAGCTGTAAAAAAGAGGAAGTAATGGCAATGTGTTCATAAGCCAGAAAATTATTTAGAGATTACTATGAAGGAGCAATGTAGTTCCAAAATTCTACACAGAGCACTTTTAGAAATTCACTCATTAAGGCTCAGAAGCTCAACTACCTGGTTATGAAACACTTTGTCATCTTCAATTATTATTAATTATTAGTAGCTTCAGTTATTAATTGAAATCATGTCTTGAAATTATGACTGTATAGTACCTACTAGCTCACTCTTTTTTGAATACAAACAGGTAGTAATTTAGGACAAATGAAGTTACAACCACTTGTCTATAAAATGCACATGCCTCTTATATTGAGAAGAAAAAAAATGGCAGGATTTCAGAGACAACTAAGTAATCATGCTTCTGCAAATATAACCATTCTTCTTAATCAGGATTTGTTCTCTTATTTCCTGAATTTCCACAAGATCCTTTATGCCAAGCCTTTACCAGTGAGCTTTCTTTTCCAGACATTCTCTTCTCTGACTGCCTGCATAATTTAGTCTGATCCACATTCAGAGAAAATTCCTTGAGTTAAAACTTTATTTTTTAAAGCAGTTTTAGGTTCACAGCAAAATTGAGGGGAAGGTACAGAGCTTTCCCATAAATCAACTTCCCCACACATGCATAACCTCCCTCATTATCAACATCCCCCACCAGAGTGGAACATTTGCAATAATCAATAAACCTACATTGACACATCATAATCACTCAAAGTCCATAATTTATATGACAGCTCACTCAGTGTTATATGTTCCATGAGTTTGGACAAATATGTAATGACAACATCATCCTATGGTATCATACAGCGTGCTTTCCCTGCCCTAAAAATCATCTGTGCTCCACCTCTTCATCTAGATAAAACTCCTGTCAACCACTGATTATCTTACTATCTCCATATTCTTGCCTTTTCCAGGATGTCATATAGTTGGAATCATATAGTATGTAACCTTTGCAGATTGGCTTCTTTCACTAGGTAATATACATTTAAGAGTCTTCCATGTCATTTCATGGCTTGATAGCTCATTTCTTTTTAGAGCTGCGTAATAGTCCATTGTCTGGAAATGCCACAGTTTATTTATCCATCCACCCACTGAAAGATATTTTGGTTGCTTTCAGCTTGGGAAGTTATGAATAAAGCTGCTGTAAATAACTGTGTGCAGGTTTTTGTGTGCACATAAGCTTTCAATTCCTTTGGGTAAATAGCAAGAAGCTATTTCTTCCATGGATCATGTCTTTGGTGTTGTGTCTAAAATTGCATCACCATACCAAAGGTCATCTGGATTTTCTCCTATGTTATCTTGTAGGACTTTTATAGCTTTGCATTTTATATTTATGTCTGTGATCCATTTTGAGTTAATTTTTGTGAGGTCTGTGTCTAGAGTGGATATCCAGTTTTTCCAGCACCATTTGTTGAAGACAATGTCTTCACTCCATTGTATTGCCTTTGCTCCTTTGTCGAAGGTCAGTTGACTATATGTATAAGGGTCTGCTTCTAGGTTCTCTATTCTTTTCCACTGATCCACTTGTCTATTCTTTTGTCAGTATGACACTCTCTTGATTTCAGTAGCTTTATAGTAGGTCTTGAAGTTAGGTAGCATTAGTCCTCCAACTTTGTCCTTCTTCTTCAATATTGTGTTATCCATTCTGAATCTTGCCTCTCCATATAAATGTTAGAATCAGTTTGTTGATATCCATGAAATAAGTTGCTGAGATTTTAATTGCAATTGCATTGAATTTATAGATTAACTTGGGAAGAACTGAAATCTTGAAAATATTGAGTTTTCCTATCCATGGACATAGAATATCTGTAATTTATTTGGTTCTCCTTTGATTTCATTCATTAGAATTTTGTAGTTCTCCTTATACAGATCTTATACATATTTTGTTAGATCTATACCTAAGTATTTAATATTTTGGGGTGCTAACATACTGACATTGTATTTTTAATATCAAATTCCATTTGTTCATTAACGGTACATAGGAAAGCAACTGATTTTTGTATATTAACTCTGTATCCTACAAACTTGCTGTAGTCACCTTTTAGTTTCAGGAGTTTTTGACCAATTCTTGTTGGATTTTTCATCTGTGAACAAAGAGTTTATTTCTTCCTTCCGAATCTTTATATTTTTTATCTTGTCTTTTACATTAGCCAGAATTTTCCATACAATGTTGAAAAGGAGTGGTGGAGGGGAAATCCTTGCCCTGTACTTGATCCTAGTGAGAAAGCTTTGAGTTTTTCATCATTAAGTGTAAAGTTAGCTGGAGGTTTTTTGCAGATATACTTTTGCAAGTTGAGGAAGGTCATCTCTGTTCCTAGTTTACTGAGAGTTTTTATTATAAGTGTTGGACTTTGTCAAATGTTTTTTCTGCATCTACTGATATCATCATGTGATTTTTCTTTTTAGCATGTTGATGTGATGGATTATATTAATTGATTACCAAATGTTGAGCCATCCTTGCATACCTGAGATAAATCCTACCTAGTTGTGTTGTATCATTCTTTTTATACACTGTTGAATTTAATTTGCTAATATTTTGTGGAGGATTTTTTTTTTGTGTGTGTAGGATCTATGTTTATGAGAGACATTGGTCAGGTTTTTTTGGTGGCTGGATACGTCCATTTATGAGGAAGGGAGGTTGAAGTCTCCAAGTATGATAGTGGATCCATCTCTTTGTACTTCTATTAGTTTTTGCCTCACATAATTTGATGCTCTGTTTTTAAGCACATACAAGATAAGGATTGTTATGTCTTCTTGGAGAATTTACCCATTTATCAATATGTAACATGGTACATTTTTTTCTATGTATTTACATTTGTTGTATATATAAAGTGAGTTTACATACAGAATACCTAAAGTGAGTTTGTTATTGGCAAAAATATAGTTGGGTCCTGCTTTTAGAACCACTCTGACAATTTCTATCTTTTAATAGATGCAGACTGTTGACATTCAAAGCAATTATTGACATAGTTGGATGTGTAATTTACCATATTCATTACTGTTTTTTTATTTGTTGCCCTTGTTCTTTGTTCTTATTTTTGTCTTCCACTCTTATTCTGCCTTTTAAGGTTTTAATTGCACATGTTATATTCCATTTTCTCTCCTTTCTTAGCATATCAGCTTCTTTTTTTTACTTTTTTAAGTGAATGCACAGGAATTTACAATATGCATTTATAGCTAATCCAAATCCACTTTCATATAACACTTATACTACTTCATGCATAGTGTGAGTACCTGATAACAACAAAGTAATCCTAATTCCTGCCTCCCATCCCTTGTATCCTTGCTTTCATTTATTACACTTATACAAATGTGTATATATATAAATATATTCCTGTAAACATATATATTTGAATACACTGTTGACATTATTATTTTGAATAATTGTTATCTGATGAATTAGGAATAAGAAAAACATATTTTTTTTACCTTCACTTTTCAATGGTCTTCCTTTTTAATATAAATCCATATTTCTGATGCATGTCCTTTCCCTTCTTTCTAAAGAACTTTTAATTTTTTATCAAAGCAGGTCTACTCACAACAGATTCCCTCAACTTTTATCTGTCTGGAAAAAGTCTTTTTATTTCCTTCACTTTTAAAGGATAATTTCACAAGTTAAAGAAAGAGTTCTAGGTTGGTGGTTTTATTCTCTTAATAATTTAAAACTTACAATCCATTCTCTTCTTTTTGCATGTTTTCTGAGAAGTTGGATATATTTCTTTGTTCCTCTATAGGTAAGGTGATTTTGTTTCCTCTAGCTGTATTCAGGACTGTATGCTTAATGTTGCCACAGAGGTCTCTGAGACTGTCCTACAGTGTGCTTAATGTTGTCCCAGAAGTCTCTGAGGCTGTCCTCCATTCTTTTCATTCTTTTTTCGTTATTCTGCTCTGTTTCAGTTATTTCCACCATTCTATCTTCCAGCTCACTTACCCATTTTTCTGCCTCAGTTATTCTGCTATTGATTCCTTCTAGAGTATTTTTAATTTCTGTTATTGTGTTGTTCATTATATATTCATTATATGTATTTGTTCATTATATATATTTGTTTTGCTCTTTAGATCTTCTAGGTCCTTGTTAAATGTTTCCTGTATTTTCTCTATTCTATTTCCGAGATTTTGGATCATCTTTACTATCATTACTCTGAATTCTTGTTCAGGTAGTTTGCCTATTTCCTCTTCATTTTTTTGGTGTTGTGGATTTTTATCTTGCTCCTTTGCCTATAAGATATTTCTCAGTCTTCTTATTTTGTCTTCTTTACAGTATTTGAGTTATCCTTTCCCTAGGATGTAGTGTCATAGTTCCTTTTGCTTCTGTTCTCTGCTCCTGGTGGTGGCGTTGGTCTAGTGTTTGGGTAGGCTTCCTGATGGGAAGGACTGGTGCCTGTGTTCTGGTCGGTGGAGCTGAACCTTTTCCCTCTGATGAGCAGGGTCATGTCAGGTGGTGTGTTTTGGTGTGTCTGTGAGCTTAGTATGACTTTAGGTAGTCTGTGTGCTGATTGATGGGTTTGTGTTCCTGCCTTGTTTATTTTTTGGTGTGAGGTGTCCAGCTCTGGGAGTTGCAGACATTTAGGTGGAGCTGGGTCTTGGATTCCGATAGAGGCCTCTGTGAGAGCTCTCAGTGATTAATCTTCCCTGGGGCCGGGACTTCTCTAGTGGTCCAGCGTCCTGGACTTGGTGCTCCCATTCCAGAGCCTCAAGCCTGTATTCCAGTCATGGAACCCAGACCCTGAAAGTTGCTCATCCCACAATAAAGGTGACAAAAAAAAAAAAGGATTAAAAAAAAAAGAAGACTAACAAAACCCCTGACAAATTGTAAAAAGTAAAATCAAATAAACAAAAACAGGGAAACATGCACACACACAAAGGAAACAAAAACAGAACCAAATAAAACAAAAAGCAAGAGAACAATCAGACAAACAAAAGAACCCAAGAACAAATCAAACAATTAAAAAGAAGACTAACAATAACACAAAATCAAAAAAGCAAAACCAAAGCACAGTGCCAGTTGAAGAATGAAGCAAAGAAACAAAACAAACCAACAAAAATGATTTAAAAAATAAAAGAAAGAAAAAGGGAAAAGGGAAAGAAGACAGAACAAAAGAAAAGCAACCCAGAAATAGAAATATAAAAAATAAAATAAAAAATATATTAAAGAATGGAAAGAAAATGACAAAACCCCAGAGAAATGGTAAAAACAGAATCAAACAAACAAAAACAAGGAAAAACACATACAAAAGAAACAAAAACAGAACCAAATAAAATAAAAAGCAAGAGAACAACAAGACAAACAGAAGAACCCCAAAACAAAATCAAACAATTAGAATCAGAACTAAGAAAAACACAAAACCTAAAGAAAAAACCAAAGTAGTGTGCCAACTGAAGAATAAAGCAAGGAAACAGAACAAACCAATAAAAAATGATTTAAGAAATATATTATATATATATATAAAATATATTAAAATAAAATAAAAAGGGAAAAAACACAGGACAACAGAAAAGCAAAGTAGAAATGGAAATATAAAAAATATATATACTAAAAAAGAAGGAAAAAATAAGGGAAAAGAACACAGAACAACAGAAAACCAAAATATAAATACATAAAAAAATTGTTATAAAACTTGAAGATCCCAAAACACTAAATAAAAAAGAAAAAAAATACTAAAACAACAAGAGCAACCAAACAACCAATCAAACAAAAATCAAACAAATGAGAAAAAAAAGCCCCCCAAAAGCCAGAACAAACAACAGAATGAATCAAAACGTGATAAAATTAATAGTAATAATTATGTTTCCCTGGGGTCTCCCCTGTAAGTGTCCTTGCACATGCTGTGAGCACAACCCACCTCTGCCTCCCCAGTAGACACTCCTCTGCCTCTAGGCTGGTCTCTGGATCTGCTGTGGGCCCTGTGGGGACCACTCAGACTCTGATGTGACCCAATTCCTGCGTGTGCTGCCCCGAAAGTCCACAGCTGCCAGAGCTAGACCGTTTTCGTTTGTGGGAGCACTCATTGTCTACTCAGATATTCCATGGACGCAGGGTCTACCTACCTGATTGCGGGGTTAATCTGCAGCTTGTAGAGCTGATGGAAAGATTTTCAATCCTCTTCCTTAGTTGCCCTGTCCCTGGGGTTCAGCTTTGGTTTTATCCCCACCTCTGTGTGTGGTCCACCCACAGGAGTCTGGTCCTGAGGCTGCCTTGGAGTTCTTGGGTCTGCCCCAGTGAGGCCAGGGCACAGAGGTGGTATGACTGCTTGGGTTGCAGGAGCCCTGGGGGCACCAAATGCACAGGGAAGCCTGCAGCCATGGGTGCAAAATATATGGCCCTAGTGAGGGCCTTTTCTGGCTCTTGGCATGAGGTACATGAGGGCTCACCCTGAGAGGTCTTCTTTTATTGTTTGTCAGCAGGGGCCAGCGTGTGGGGAGAAAGAGGCTACAATAGTGGCTCCTCTCCCTCTGTGTGACTCAGCAGTAGCGCCCTGCTTCCATGGCAGTCGGTCTTCCTCTGTAGGCATTCCCTGCTGTGAATTTCCTCCTTCCCACCTCCCTACAGCCAACAGTTCTCACTCCAGCCCTGTTCTCCAATCCCCATGCTCCAGCTCCCAGCCCCCTTGCACACCTGTGAACGCACGTCCCAGTCCAGGGCACATAGGGCTGTGGTACAGACCTTCTGTGTATTTCCCACTCTATCCCATCTGCCACAGATCAGCCACCTCACCCTCTTTTGACAGCCTCAAATGCTTCCTTTCTGTCCCAATCGATTTCCCTGTCAGAGAGGGGTTTTCCCCAAATTTGGGAATCTCTCCTCTGCTTCAGCTCCCCTGCTCTGGCTGCGGGTCCTGTCCTGCTTCCTCTCCTCCTCCTTCTCCCTTCATTTTTTGTCCTACCCACTTATGCAGGGATATTTATGGTCTTTTCTGGTGTCCAGTTTCTTCTGCTAGTGTTCAGCCGGTGTTCTGTGAGAATTGTTAAATCTATAGATGTACTCCTGATGCATCCATGGAGAGAGATGATCTCCACATCTTCCTACTCCTCCGCCATCTTAACTCTCCCAATTTCTCTTTTAAGGAGGCAGGGGGCTTTCCTTTCCATCATCCTACAAAGTGGGCCAACATAGTGTCTGCTCTCCAAGGGCACAGGTAACCTTCACTGTTCCTTCCTGGACTGTATGTAAGTAAAGGTGTGAGGGGGCAGTGGGTAGTCTCCAGGGCACTCTGAGTGTTACTTACCCTTGGATGCTTATTAGATGGTAGGTTGGTGGTCACCTGGAATAGCAGCATGGAGCAGCCTCTGGATGCTGTATCAGCTTCTACTCAGTTCCAGGGATTTGTCTGCAGAAGGGTCTTACCCACAGCTCTGTGCCCCCAGGTGACCCCGTCAAACCTCTTCTGTGGGGCTCACTCTTCCCCAGTAACCTTCAGGAACTCATCTCTCGATCATCTGCTGTCACTCACTTTAAGAACTGGAGTCCAGAGAGACTCAGGCTGTAGTTTCATTCATTGTTCTGAAGGCATTTCCACTGTCCATGGAGATATTAACTGTTCTTTAACATAAATATGTGTTTTTGCTATTCTCTTTTAAGATTTTATCTTTTTATGTGGTTCTAACACTAAAGACAATACTTAGTACAGAGCAGACATCTAATAATTAATTGTTTGGAAAAATCATGAATGAGTTGATGAGTCTTTAAAATATCCAAACCTCTTAAAATACAACAAAAATTTTCTTTTGCACTTTTTCATAATCAGACTTTTGCTGACGTTTTATGTGGTATCATGCGAATTTACAATCATAAACTGCTGGTACTGATTAACTCATCCTTTGGGCCCAGGTTTGTCTTGAGCACTTGAGGTGAATTTCTTCATCTAATTTGATCTTCACAACACCTCTGTAAGGCAGGTATTTACGACAATCACCGAGGGGCAGAGGTTAAGTGACTTGCCAAGGTTACCTGTCTAGTAAGCACTTAAGTGAAACAGGTTTCGAATTCAGGCAGTTTGAGGTAGGAGATGAAACTTTTAGGCTCTGAGTTATAAAACCTCTAGCTTTTTAACTTGAACACCTTTAATATTGCGAAAGATATTTTTCCTTGGTAAATATAAAATACTCTTCAATTGAAGAACTAAAATTATCATGTATTGGCATGTAAAAATTGTCTCTTAGTACATTTGAACCACAAGTATATGAAAATATTGTTTCTATAAATGCTTACATCTAATGTAAGAAAGCACTCATGATTAGTGAAAATAATATTAAGAGCTAAAGAAGAGGATATACTTTCTGGGATGGCAAAATTATGAAAAGAAGTATTGATATGATGAGGTTTCATCTTTTAAGCCAAAGAGCATATTGGCCTCAGAGATGATGAGAGACCAGTGATGGGTTCTTAGCTGTGGGCACTACCAGCCTGACCTCCACCACAATCCCCCAAGGCCTTTCATCTCTGGAGTTAGGTCTGGAAACAAAGTCATTATAAGTACAATGATGGTAAAACTAACATTGCCTTTCAACACCCTACAAACAGGACAGTGGGCTGAACACTAAACCCTAATGCCATGATCTAGTTGTCATTGTGCACAGCTCAAGCCTATCTATGTGAAGGATCAGGGTACCCTAGGAGAAAAGCCACATGGGGGTGATTAAGACTGTAGCATGGTCTCCTAGGTGGTAGTCAGAATGCTCATTGATCTGGGATGATTGAAGGACAAAATAATGTATTCTATTTTCTTTATCTATCATTTGTTTTTGTACATGTGTATCTAATACTTATTGGAAATTTAATATTGATCTAAATTAATATAATATTTAAATCTAACATTTATTGGAAATTATTTTTATTAAAAAATCATGCAAATTATGTAAATTGAGTTCTGAAGGTCACATATTAAAACAGTTTGCCTCAGAGCTGCAAAATTATTTCAAACAATGGAGATTCTGTTTTCTCCCATAGAGTCAGCTTAATTGTCATGTTGCTAGACTTATCATACCAATAGCGGTCATAGTCATTGGATATCCTTTAAATACATGATCTAGGTTTATTTATATCAGATTGCCTGTTTCTTCCTGTGTTTGGCCAGTTAATTCATGTTTAAAAGAATCTGAAACTCAGAGTCATTTGCACTCAAAATCAAGAGGGCTTCATGGCAGCAAAACTTTGAATAGACTGTAATTTCTCTTGACTAGCAAGTATGAACTTACAAGTTATCATAATTCTTTTGAGAGAAATAATTATATTTAGTAGTTTATGTTTGTGTCTAGAACAGAATAGCTAAATTTTATTAGAGCACTCGGTAGAGTTTTGAAGAACAGTTTGACCACTTTGTTTTAGCTCTTGGCATGAAATGATGACTTTCACAGACACAATCCATTTCCTGATGGAGCTGATTATCTATTGGTGAAATAGCAATTTTGGAGGAGCCAAGATCTTATACATGAGCCACAAATACCTCAAGGTCTCATTTTACTTGAGCCACAGATGAACCTAAAGGCTGATGTTGAAGTATGTAAAGGAAAGTAGTAGGATGGGAAAGCAGGCAGTGGGGAAAGTGGCTTGGAGGGAGCCCCACAAAACAGGCACTTGTTCCTACAACTGTGAGGAGCAGCAAATTAATGTTGTTCACCTCCAAACACCGGTAAAAAATCCAACTTCGTTTTCAAGTTTTTCAAATTGTAGACCTCTCACCCAAATTCAACTTTCCAATTTGAGATTCTATGAAAATTAAAACAATTCATTGACTCTCTGGATTTCAGTGAGCTTCTGGACTTTAAGAATTGTTAATTTTACCCAAACATGGTAGGCAATAGAACATTTTCAGGCTTTTATTTTATCAGAAATAAAATACCCTCCTACAAAATGGTTTTAATTGAAATAAAACACTAAACTCTATCATTATGTAATCATAAATCTGAAGTCTTAAATTAAGCATAAGTTTTTGTGAAATCTTTGTACAAAGTGGCATGTTAACCACAGGCATTTAACTGACCTTTGCTAGGGCTTTTCACACCCCGATGAAAGTGACAAAAAGAGGATCAAAATATGGATAAACTTTAATTATCTTTAGAAAAATGAGAAAAATAAAGACAGTGTTATAAAGTGATTTTTAAAAAATTTTAAAGACTCCTTATTTTACTATTAGGTCTATTTTTTATTTTATATACACTGATGTATTTTTCATTTTGAAGTAGTAGTAATAACAGATACAAAAGGCATAGGCTTGAAGGTGGGATCATGATGGCAGGGTAGGAAGCTCCTGACCTAACCTTATCCAAAGGACACCCAAAATTACAACTACATACAGAACAACTCTCTTTGAGAATGACCTGAACTAGCAGAATGACTGTTCTACAATTAAGGACATACAGAAAAACAAAACACATTGAGATTGGTAGGAAGGGCAGAGACACAATCTAATCAGGACCCACAACCCTGGTGCAGCAACCCACATGCAGCAGGGGATATCACAAACATGGGGGTCCTCCCTAAGGAGTGAGAGGTCTGAGTCCCACATTGGGCACCTCAGCCCTGGGAACATGCACTGGGAATATGAGCCCCCATAATATCTGGCTTTGAAAACCAGCAAAGCTTAAATATGGGAGACCTGGAGGGCTATCGAGCACCTAGAATTTTCTCTTAAAGATCTTGAGCACAAACTCACTCACTCTGAGTCCCAGCACAGAGGCAGCAATCTGAAAAGCACCTGGTGCTTTAGCCATCTTGTCAAGCTCACTCCAGCATGCCCCCAGCCTGCACCCACTTCAGCCCCAGCCAGTCCACCAAAGCCACTTGGTACACACAGTCTGCATAGCTACAAAACTCCTACATAATGCCATACCTTCAACACCAGAAGTAGTAGTTTTGCCTGATTCATAGAAACAAACACAGAAAGTCAAACAAAATGAGGAGACAGAGGAATACGTTACAAATGAAAGAACAAGATAAAACTCCAGGAAAAAAAAAAAAAACTAATGAAATGGAGATAAGTAATTTACCTGATAAAGTGTTCAAAGAAATGGTCATAAAGATGCTCACTGAACTAGGGAGAAGAATGGAGAAACACATTTATAACTTCAACAAAGAGTTATAAAATATAAGAAAACCAATCAGAACTGAAAAGTAGAATAACTGAAATTAAAAATTCAGTAGAGGGGCCTTCCCTGGTGGTGCAGTGGTTGAGAGTCCTCCTGCCAATGCGGGGAACATGGGTTCGTGCCCCGGTCCTGGAGGATCCCACATGCAGCGGAGCGGCTGGGCCTGTGATCCATGGCCACTGAGCCTGCGCGTCCGGAGCCTGTGCTCTGCAGCAGGAGAGGCCACAGCAGTGAGAGGCCCATGTACTGCAAAAAAAAAAAAAAAAAAAAATTCACTAGAGGGAAGCAACCACAGATTAGATGACACAGAAGAATACATAAGTGACCTAGAAGACAGAATAGTGGAAACCACTCAATCAGAACAGAAAAAAGAATAAAGAATTTTAAATATGAGGATGGTTTAAAGGACCTCTGGCACAGAATCAATTGTATTAACATTTTCATTATAGGAGTCTCAGAAGATGTAAAAATCCTCAACAAAATACTAGTATACTGAATTCAACAATACATAAAAGAATTATACATCATATTCAAGTGGGATATATTTCAGGAATGCAAGGATGGTTTAACATTCATAAATCAATCAGTGTGATAACCACATTAACAAAGCAAAGGATAAAAATCACACGATCATCTCAATAGATACACACAAAGCATTTAACAAAGTCAACATCCATTTGTGATTTAAAAAAAACTCAATAAAGTGGATATAGAGGGAACATATATCAACATAATAAAGGCCATATATGACAAAGCTACAGTCACCATCACATTCAATGGTGGAAGACAGAAAATATTTCCTCTAAGATCAGGAACAAGACAAGGATGCCCACTCTCACCACTTTTATTCAATGTAGTATTGGAAGTCCTAGCCACAGCAATCAAACAAGAAAACGAATTAAAAGACATTCAAATTGAAAAGGAAGAAGTAAAACTATCACTATTTGCAGATGACGTGGACTATATATAGAAAACCCCAAAGATTTCACCAAAAATTTATTAGAACTAATATATGAATTCTGTAAATTTGCAAGATACATAATAAATATATAGAAATCTGTTGCATTTCTATACTCTAATAACAATCAGAAAGAAAAATGAAAGTAATCCCATTTATAATTGCATCACTAAAAATAAATATCTATAAATAAGTTTTACCAAGGAGGCGAAAAGACATATACTCTGAAAACTATGACATTGATGAAATGAATTAAGAAGACAGTGGAAAGGTGTACTATCCCCATTGACTGGAAGAATTGATATTATTAAAATGTCCATACCGACCAAAGCAATATACAGAGTCAAAGCAATGCTAATCAAAATTCCAATGCTATTTTTCACAGAAATAGAACTGTCCTAAAATTTGTATGGAACCACAAAAGACCCTGAATAGCCAAAGCAATCTTGAGAAAGAAGAACAAAGCAGGAGGCCTCATGCTCTCTGATTTCAAACTATACTACAAAGCTATAGTAATCAAAAAAGTATCATACTGACACAAAAACAGGCACACAGATCAATGGAACAGAGTAGAGAGCCCAGAAATAACACCACACTTACATGGTCAATTAATCTATGAAAAAGTAGGCAGGAATATGCAAAGAGGAAAAGACAGTCTCTTCAATAAATGCTGTAGTGAAAACTGGACAGCCACATGCAAAAGAATAAAACTTGACCATTTCTTATACCATATGCAAAAATAAACTCTAGAAGGATTAAAAACTTACATGTAAGACCTGAAACTGTAAAAATCCTAGAAGAAAACATAAGCAGTATGCTCTGTGGCATTGGTCTTAGCAATATTTTTTTGGATTTATTTCCTCAGATAAGGGCAACAAAAGCAAAAATAAATAAAGGGGACTATATCAAACTGAAAAGCTTTTGCATAGCAAAAAAAACCATCGACAAAACAGAAAGACAACCTACTGAATGGGAGAAGGTATTTGCAAATCGTATATCCAATAAGAGGTTAACATCCAAAATATGTAATAAAGTCATACAACTCAAACAACAAAAAAACCTAATAATCAGATTAAAAAATGGGCAGAGAACCTGAAGAGACATTTTTCCAAAGAAGACATACAGGTGGGCAGTAAGCCCAGGAAAAGATGCTCAACATCACTAATCAGAGAAATGCAAATTAAAACCATAATGAAATATGACTTCACACTTGTTAGAATGACTGTTATCAAAAAGACAAGAAATAACAAGTGCTGTCAAGGATGTGGAGAAAAGGAAACCCTGTGTACTGTTGGTGGGAATATAAATTGGTACAGACAGTATGGAAAACAATATGGAGGCTCCTAAAAAAATTAGAAAGAATTATCATATGATCCAGCAATTCTACTTCTGGATGTTTATCTGAAGAATATAAAAACACTATTTTAAAAAGATATATGCTTCCCAATATTCACTGCAGCATTACTTATAATAGTTCACTGCAGCATTACTTATAATAGCCATGATATGGAAGCAACCTGTGTCCATCAGTAGATGACTGGATAAAGAAAATTTGAGATATATGCATATATACATATATATATATATATATATATATATACATGTCAACATGGATGAATCTTGAGGGTACTATGCTAAGTGAAATAAGTCAAAGAAAAATACCATATGATCCCACTTACATGTGGAATCTAAAAAACAAAACAAAGAAACACAACAAAGTAGAAACTGACTAGTAATAGATACAGTGAACAAACTAGTGGCTGTCAGAGCAATGGGGGCGAGGGGGATGGACAAAATGGGTGAAAAGGATTAAGAGTTTTAAGCTTTCAGTTATAACATACATAAGTCACAAAGATGCAATGTCCAGAATAGGGAATATAGTCAATAATATTGTAATAACCTTCTATGGTAACAGATGGTAACTAGGCTTATTGTGGTGATCACATGGTAATGTATAAAAACATCAAATCACTATGCTGTATACTGAAACAAATATAATATTGTACATCAATTATACTTCAATAAAAAATTAAATTAAATCTAAAAAATAAAGAGGCATATGTTTGTGTTTAAAGGCCTTATTTGCCCAGAAAATTTGGCAATGCTATGTTTCTCCAGGGTGTGTGTGCTCTCTCTATTTCTCTGTGTGTTTGCATGTGTTTTATGATCTCTGAAATTTATAAAGTCTGATGTAGGCAGTGATTCCATGCTTTTAATTCTGAATAAACCAGGAAGTTTCATTGGTTCCATAAAGTTTTATGGAAAATTCTCAAATCTAATAGCACATCTGTTTGCTTGTACTCATACACATCTTATCAGACTGATACTAGTAACTACCCTGTACGGCACATAACTTGCTTATCTCAGTCACCCATGTAATCCTGCTCTGAAGCAGCTCTGCAGTTCCTGTTTTGCAGAAAATCTTGGCTCTGCCTGCAAGTTCTCAGAGCACCTAGTCTTTCCCTGAGTTTGGCCACCTGATGGGTCATATGGGTCCTATCACCCACTGCAGGACAGAGCACCAGCACATCAAGTTCATTTCAGGGTACTTGACTGTGAATTCACTTTTGTCGTTGTTTTTGAACAAAATTAAAGTTGATTGAAAAAATGATTGTTAAGGATGGTCTATAGGAATTTTAATTCCTCGATTTCCCTCAATCCACTAATTTATTTTTCTATTAAGCCAGATAAAGTGTGAGTTTAAATATCACTTTCATCAGGATGAAATAAATAATGTGTGAACCATGCTTTAGCCCCAGCAGAGACCAGCTTTTTCTGAAACACACTTTTGCATTATTACTATCATCTAACTTTGAGGGATTTTTAAAGGAGCAACCCCATGAATACACCATGCTGTTTAAAATGTTGCCTAGTGTCATACTCAGGGTCTACTATATGAGGTCCTTGTGGAGTACACTTATCTGAGAACAGACCAAGAGCCTGGTACCACATCTGGGGATCTGGTCACATTACAGGTCAGCCTTGTGGCTGGGACTCATTCCTCTGTACTGAATCCTAGAAAACTGAAAGACAAATTAATTGGCTACTTCTGCAGCTGTCATAGACCAGGTTTATACATCTGCCTTACCTTTGTCAGATTTTCATCACTTAAATGGGGTTTGCTGTCGCAGTTGTTTAAATATAAGGCAGAGTATACATCAGAAAACATTTAAAAGTTGGCTGTCTACCATGTGGGCATACAGCGCCATATAAAAGAGCAGCAGATATAAATGCTGAGATAGGAAGGAGGCAGGCACAGAGTCTCAGTTAAGCAGAGACAGATTTTTAAGGAATTGAATACATAAAAATCAAATATTTTCAGTACAGGACATGACAAATTTTTATAAAACATAGTGGTATCAGAGAGAGGAAATATAAGAATTTTATTACAATATCTTTTCTGCTTCTACTCCTATAATTTAGTGAACAGAAATATTATTGAAAGATGTTATTGGGTTTTCTTTTGGAAATGTATTTAATGGACCCTTCTCTTCAGGCAGGGAGTTTTAAAAACCTCCTGACATCTCCCCCCGACCTTCTGCCTAATCACAGGCTATAAAGCAACAAAGTCTGAGGGGCACCAGTGTCCTGGAAACAAGTCACCACATGACTCCAACTCCCTGGACCCTCAGAACAAATGACTCCTGGATTGCAAAAAGAAATTAGGAAGGTCACATATCTCTCAGTTGACTGGAATACAGGACTCTCCTGAGAACTAATTTATTCACTCGGGGAAAACGAGGGCTTTGGAACCATATTATTTTAAAGTACTACCATGGGGAACTATTGTTTGTGGAAGGAGTGCTCTGAAAAATGCCTCCTGCCCTGTGACTATGACCAGTTCCATGAGCTGGACTTACACATCTTTCAGGCCTGGACACTCCCAACATAGAAATTCCTGAAAGTATAGCTGTGGTATTTTTCATAGGAAATTAAGAGCTACTCAAGTTTTATAATGTACATGTGAATTGATATTCCATAGTGATGTGGTAGAAATATTTTTGAGTCTTACTTTAGTTAGTGTCAAAGAAGATTGTCCATATTTTGCCTTTACTGAAACTGGCAGCATGGAAATAGAGGTCAAATGAATTGAATTATTTTACCATGGCTAGATGCACAGGGCTATCTTTTCTCCTATAAGATATTTACTATAAAATGCAGGTATAAGTATATGCAATTTGGATTGACTTAATAAAGCCTTAGAAAATACTTGGACTTTATATTAGTAAAATTGTCAGTCATGAAAGATTAAAAAAATCGCATGGCCAAGGGAAATATTATAATTTATGAAAACTCAGCTTGAGCCATAAACATGAGTCCCCAGATGTAAATGTCAAGACAGTTGAAACTTAATTAACATGAGTTAGAGGAAGGAAAGTTTAGAACATGTGTTTGTGTCCCATTTCTTGGCCATTTAATGCAAATAAAATACTTGCTTAGAGCAGTTGTCACACTGAAAGGTTTGATCCTTAAATTAAGAATTGCTTAATTTGTTCTCCTCTTGAATCATAAATTTTACAAGTAAAGTTTGTAATTTTGGCATAAAATAAATGCTAGAACTAAAAATAAATTCATCTGAGATTGATTAACCATTGACACTATTTTTAACAACCTGACATTGGCCTGTCGTCAATATATTTTTTTCAGGCAACCGAGTTGAATTTTTCATATCAATCTGTTCATTTCAGTGGATTCAGTTTGCTAGTTGTGTCTCCCTTGTATGCCTTCGGATGCAATAACACCAACACCAGCCTGTTCCAACCATGGGACACAGCGTGCTCGATCCCACACACCTCAGATTTCTAGAAAATCAACAGTAGCAAATGTCCCTGAGATCAGGCTATCCTGCCTCTAGGATCGCTGACTTCAATAAGATTAAGTTGGCTCCATAAATTTACAAATTTTATGTCCATTAGCTATTGCTGCAACAATAAACAGCACCCCCCCCAAAAATATTAAAAATAATAAACAACCCCAAAGCTCAATGGCTTAAAACAGTGTTCCTTATTATGTCCCGAGCTATGAGGCTGGAGATTAGCTGATGTCCGGGCTTGGCTCATTTCTGTGGGGCTCACTCTAATTGGCTTGTTTTCTGGTTTTAGTCTCTTGTAAATACCTCTTTGGTCAGTTGTTTTCAAGTTGAAGGAAGTGAATGTGGTGATGTCACAGCAGATTCGTAAACAGTCCTTTAATACCTCCATGGTTTCTTCCCTTCCCCATTAGCACAATCCACACCTGCTTCTTAGGCATGAGGTGTGTGTTGGGGTGTGAGGGTTGGGGTCCCTCCCCTACTTCAACTGTGTCCTGTGCACTTTCTGGCTACAACTTCTAGTGTGTACCAGGAAATCATCAATACTTCAGCTGTCAGCACGATTACAGACTCTATCCCTCTGCCCATTGTTGCTGTCATTTCAATAGGACTTTGGGAGGAAAATGAGAAAACAAACAAACACATCCACATACATATTAGTTCACCATTTTAAATTAGAAAGCCAAGACTGAACTTCAAAAAATAAGTTCATTGTTAATCATTTGGATTTAATAAATGTTAATATTATGACAATCAGTACTTCTATACCTAAGCTTTCAAGTAATGTTATTATTAGGTCACATCTGTTATTTCTGTTTATTAATTTTATCAAAATGGACTTTAAATTATTTATAATATTTAGTCACCACATTTCTTACTTGATCAAATTAGAAATTTAATTAACTTCTCATACAAAGACTTCCATTAAAGGGTTTTGTATGTGTGCAAAATTATAGAGAGAATAAACTGAATTAAAAAAAAAGTTTCCAATTCATAAAAGCACACTGGGGAAAGTAGATCCCTATGTAGCATTTAAAGTACTGCTTCCATGCTTCTACCTTTATAATATCTTCTTAAGTCCACTTGGAAACATACCAAGGTTTAATGTCTCTGTCACTCTGTTGCCAAGATAACATCTTCACAGTCAAATCACAGTCTATTTCAACATCTCTTCACATAATTAATAATTCCTTGCAGTTATTCAGAACGCTTTACCCAATTTTAGAAAATGGTTTGCATGTGCCCATGCGTGCACACACACACACATGCACACACACACACATTTTTAAATGAGTAATAATTACATTATTCAGCAATTTGCTGAGGTCATTTGCAATATCTTTATGAAAATATAGCTCTATTGAGCATCAATGGTGTTTTACAATTGGTAAAACAATTATGCTATGAACATATTCTATTATACATAAAATAAATTTCTAATAGAGAATCAATGGCTATCTTTAATATTTTAAACCTGCATTAAAGAAACCACTTTCTTTAATATTTAAATTCTGCATTTCAGAACTGTTTCTCAAATTCATCCTCTATTTCTCTAAGGTATTAACTGCTGTTAGCTGCTTCCAATGGTGGCCTTATTCCAGAAATGAATTTTTTTATTGTTTAATTATAATCATTTATCTTTCTATTGCATGTGTTTAACAGAGACATGCCCTGTATTGAAGGGAATATTAAGATCAGATTTCACTGTTCAGGGGAAGCTGAATTTGATGAACATCTTCTGCTCTCAAGGACCAGAGTAGAAACCATGAGCACATCTACCTGCCCTCCCAGATCACGAGGCTGATAGCTGTGTGTTCATATGTTGTAACCAGCCTTTTTGTAACCGAAGGTGGGGTCCGGCTGCTCGCCGCTCAAAAGTAAATAAAGAGACAAGGTTGGTGGAAAGGAAAGTTTGCTTTATTTTGGATGTTGGCAACGGTGTGCGTGGGGGCGGGTGGGGAAGCCTGTCCAAAGGCCGACTCTCCCCCCTGACAATCAGGGAGCAAGAGCTTTTATAGACAGAGGGAGGGGGCCACATGCAGAAACAGCACATTCATCTCTGACAGGCATCTTGAAATTAGTCATCCGTGGTCTAACCAGGATCATCTTGATTGTCTTAGGTACAGTTAATCTTCAGTTCCAGGGTCGGTTTGTTTCCATTTCTTTGAGGCCAATTCTCAGAACTGTGGCAGCTTATGTCATGTCTACTGCCTGGTCATCATATAGTTAACTTTTGCCTCCTGGTAGGGGTTTCAGTATCCATAAGACAGCTCACAAGATATGGCTCAGGGTATTATCTACAGCCC
Organism: Monodon monoceros; assembly: GCF_005190385.1. NCBI lineage: Eukaryota > Metazoa > Chordata > Mammalia > Artiodactyla > Monodontidae > Monodon > Monodon monoceros. The sequence continues at coordinate 18,558,723 of NW_021703782.1, read as the reverse complement.
TTCAGGAGGAACTAAAGGTCCTTGACTATATTTAATGACTAAGCTATTATTATTTGTTCTCCTTTGACTGTTTCCCTTTGTTTCTGCATTTTCTCATTTCTCTGATTAAACTTATTCTTTGGTTAAAGTTTTTCCATGGACAAAAGGCAAGCTGAGGACATGGTGGGGGGGGACAAGGACCATAAGGTCCTGCTCCATTTCACTTGTGCTAAGTATTCATCACACAGGGTTGGTTTTTGTTGTTTGCTTGTTTGTTTTTTGAACATCTAATTGGCTTTATTCATTGATTCATGACCGGGGCCATCTAGCAACTAGAAGGGTCCTGTAAGATGTTATACAAAATGGAAAGTTTTTATAGGCAAAAGGGTGGGGTAAGGAAGCTATTAGCAAAAGAAAAGAAGGGATTATTTTTAGGCCAAGACATCTCTTTTGGGGGGAGCTGGACCCTGGGGAAACTCACTGCAGGACATTCACAAGTCACAAAAGGACAGGCTCTCCCAGCCTAGTAGTACTCTTGTTTTCTAGCCTGGATTTTGGTCTCAATTTGATGGGCTTGTTCTGCTAGTTAGAGCAGTGATTCTTAACCTTTTCTGCCTGTTAAAACCACCTGGGGGAGCTTTTTAAAAAGTACTGACACCAGGCTATATCACAAACCAAGTGAACTAGATTCTCTTGTGGGTGGGGCATAATGTCATTGTGTGTTTGTGAGAAACACGTATACTAAGCTTTGCCGTTGCAAGAGGTATCCAGATTTTGACTATTCATAGCAATTTACCTCATAAAACTGAGAAACAGTCTAGATAGGAGAATGAATAAACTATGGTATATCCCCTTAATGAAAAACCATTCATGAATAAAAAGGAACCACTGGTACCTGCAGCAACATAGATGAATCTCAAAAATATTATCCAAAGAAAAATAAGCCTGATGCATAGGAGTCCATCCTAGATGATTCAAGTTCCTAGAACCAGTAAATCTAATCTGTGCTGGTAGACAAGAAGAGGACACTGGCTGCTTCTAGGGAGAAGGGGTTCAGGGATGTGGCAGCTGCTCAGATATTCTGTGGGGAGCAGAGTGACTCACAGCTCAGCTACCACCATGTGTCCACCACCATGATGGCACAAAGACTGCACCTCTGCAGGCGGCTCATGGCCCATGGCTCAACAGTGAGGTACCAGTGCAGGCCCATTCCTGCCCCACGTGAGCCCCTACAATGCAGCTTTGGCTTCAGGACTCCCCATTGGCCTGGCCAAAAATTTCCTAGAACTGCACTGCACTCTGAGACTCCTACGATCCCACTCTCCTTCCTTTCCGCTTCCCATTCCCCGTGTAAGACCTGCGCCAGGGTTTGGTGTTTCTCCCCCTACCTTTTCCTATTTTTCCTTCACAGACATTCCCCCAGTAAATCTCTCACACATTTTATCTCATTGTGGCATCTCTTCTCAGAGGATGTACACAGATGCAGGGATTAAAGGCAAAACGTAGATTTTTCACTAAAAGAAAAATTATAAGCAAATATTGAAATGTACTTGATTATATGTATGTTGATGTCTTTAGGGGGGAGTGTAAATACGCTTGCAGTTTACCTTAAAAGGCATAAAAAATAAGATGCGGTGATGAATACATAGAAGAATGAATATATAGATAGGATAAAGCACAGATAGTAAAATGTTAACAGTAGAATCACAGTGATAGGTATATAGATTTCTTCTAAATTATGATGAATGGATAAAGAAGATGTGGTACATATATACAATGGAATATTACTCAGCCATAAAAAAGAACGAAATTGGGTCATTTGTACAGACATGGATGGATCTAGAGACTGTCATACAGAGTGAAGTAAGTCAGAAAGCAAAAAACAACTATCATATATTAACGCATGTATGTGGAACCTAGAAAAATGGCACAGATGAACCAGTTTGCAGGGCAGAAATTGAGACACAGATATAGAGAACAAATGTGTGGACACCAAGGGGGGAAAGCGGTGGTGGTGGTGGTGGTGGTGGGATGAACTGGGAGACTGGGATTGACATGTATACACTGATGTATATAAAATGGGTAACTAATAAGAATCTGTTGTATAAAAAGATAAAATAAAATTCAAAAAAAATTATGGCATAGTATTTGGAAATGTTCTGATGAGGCTACAAGGCATGACTGGGAGCAGGTGTGCTCAGGATGAGGGCACAGCAGTGCTGCAGAAACACGACTTGACTTTGACTCTGCTCAGAGCAGGGAGCTTCACCATTGTAGGGCCACTGAGGTAAAAAGCAAAATCAAAATGCACCAGAGACTCCAAACATGCCAAAGACATTCCCACTGGATTTGACAGTTATTTACACAGCCTCAGAAGCTGTAAGCAGAACAAGATGTGGGCTAAATCCACTCTTGCATGAGGTGTCTGCACTTCAGGAACCACAGAGGAGCAGGTGGCTTGACCAGGGGCTGTGATCATCAGCTCCTGATTCTCGTCTTCCTGGCGTGACTCCCACTCAGCAGGGACAATGAGAAGAGGGCCCTGCGGTCCACCCCTTCCCCTGCCTCCTGGGGATTCTGCCTGTCTGGGCTAGCTCACCTTAATCATCAAGGAGAACTGCGGTTACTATGGAGGGCAACTTTTGTGCTAGGCCCACCCTGCCTGATGAGCCTGGCCTGTGGGTAAGGGGCTAGTTCTCCAGTGCACACCCTGGGCTCACTCCCATGGGGATGGTCAATGCTGGTACAGGGCTTCATTTCCACAGAGGCCTGCAGTTGCCAAACAATGAGAAGCTGTCCTCTGCCGCAAGCCTATGGGCTTCCTGACAGCCTCGTCTGTGACAAACACAGTGCTGTCTGTGGCACATTGTTTTGCATTGTAACAAGTTTAAGAAGAAACAGAACAAGCCCTGCTTCCTTGCCACCTCCTTCTTGTCTGGGCTCATGTGGGAGCCTGGATGATCAGACCCAGATCATGCTCAGCGATGCATTTAAATTAAAATTGTGATATAGATAAGTGTAAAACATTGCTCAAATAAATTTCTAGAGAATATGAAACTAACATCCATATATGTATTATTGTCCAAATCAATTGTATCTGTCTCTTTAGTGTATTTTCTAATGTATTAATAGCTGCCTTTTCCCAGTGATAAAGTCATAGTGTGACTTTGAATAAACTCGTTGTTATTTCTATAAATAAATAAATATATGCGTTGGGAAATTGACTAAATAATTCTGTATATGTCAGAGCTAAAGAGAGAAAAATAAATGTTAAGAAGCGTTATTCCTAAATTGTCAAATATATGAAAATAAGACTTTCATAAGACATGCTCTAAGAACAACCAAGAAATTTGCAAGGGTCCCTGCAGACTTGACTCCATACCACTCTTGTATGCAGGTTGTCAAGAGAAGAGTATATTTAAAGGAAAGCAGTTTCAACTTCAAAAAAGGGCTTAGTTATTTATGCTAAGAATTTGTGTGACCTGAGGGGCACAAATGTCCTCACAATCCTATGAGGGGTGATAATGGCAGACCCTTTCCTGCAACTGAAACTAACATGGAGGAAAATAGGCAGACTTGCTCCATGGCCACTGCGGTGCAGGGAGGGACAAATCAGGATTCAGGAAGCATCTTTATATGAGAAAAAAAGAGGCTGCACAGCCAATAAATACGTGCATGTGAGACAGAGAAAAAGAACCTGGAGGATAAAGAGAACAGGTTGATATTTAAATTGATAAAAATCTGTAATAGTTCTTAAAATTATTAATAAATTTGCAGGTGCTTCTGAGTTGGTTGGTGCATGAACAAAAGAAGCTGTACCTTTACAATGAAAGTGTTTGGTGCCCACTTCAGCTCTACAGCCTCTTTGGCTGCCTCAAAAATGATGTATTTTATACCCTTTCTCCTAATGGCTATAACCTCAGAGAACAACAGAGTATTCATTTTGTTTTGTTTTGTTCTATTTATTTAATTTCCAGAATAACAATTAAATTCAGCTGTGTATCTTAGGTACATGTGTTCTAGCTATATTTTGACTTGGAACCTCTATATATTTTCCCCATGGCTTCTGTTTTATAGCTGCGTCAGCATGACTCAATTTTCTCTGAGGCACATACACTTGTTTTAATTTTCTGTCCTTGCCTGTGTATAAAATTTTAATCTTCAATAAAGATTCTTATCCTCAAAAGGTAGATTCCACCATGGTGAAGTGACATAATGTTTCTCAAGTCCAGGGAGAGTCTGAGGTAGAGCTGCTAATTGTGTTTTAATTTCTGCATTTGTTCTTTATTGCTGCATAATAAATTACCCCTAGATTTAGTGGGTTAAAACAACAAGCATTGATAATCTCACAGTTCTGGGGGTCAGGAATCTGGGCATGGCTTAGCTGAATTTCCCAGGCTCAGGGGCTCAACTGCTTCAGTCAAGCTGTTGGTCCTGCTGTGGTCATCTCAGGCTACACAGGGCTGAAGGATCTGTGTCTACTCATCCTGCATGTGGCTTGACAGCCTCAGAAGATTCACTTCCAAGCTCATTCCCATGGGCCCCTTGCCAGTGCTGCCTTGCAACATGGCAGCTGGTCTTCCTCAAGGCAACCCAAGGGAGAGAAAGCCTAAGATAAAAGCCTCAGTCTTATAAAGGAAAGATCAGAAGTGGCATCTCTTGGTTTCTACTGTATCCCATGTTTTATAAGTGAGTCAGTCCACCTCACTCAAGGGGAGGGCATCCCACAAGGGTGTGAGCACTGACAAGTGTGCATGATAGGGGCCATATTGGAGGCTGCCTACCACAACTCCCATTTATTTTTCCAATTGACTTTATATTTAATTGTGAATCTAATATTGGGTATCCAATTTTTTCAATTTATCTTAGGTTATATGGGGCTATATAGAAGGATCACTGACTAACTTGAAGAGGGACAACAGCTTTCTAGAGATAGACAAATTTTCAGGGTAATAAAATTGATTAGAGTAGTTGTAATAAGAATAAGATAAAAGCTATATTAAGTCCTTTATGTCTGTTTTTTCTGTTTGTTTGTTTTGTTTTATGTGTGTTTTTGTTTTTGTCCAAAAGGAACTTGGTTATATGTCTTATGTACATCTAGATTCACATTAGTTAGAAAATAATCCATATACCCTTAAATTATATTTTTAGTCTTTTCTATAGATGGTTAAGCACATGTAGTTTAGCCTGAAGGACAATGTAGAAAATTGAGCTTCTATGTATTAATTTTATTTAAATATGGGAAATTGATAACTATACTGTAAAAAGAGAACAGGATAAATATTAATACATTTTTTCCCACAACAACCATTTTTTGTGGTGGCAAATTCGGAGAAAAATTTGAGATTTGAAGTTGGTAGACCCAAGTCTTAATCTTGGTTCTACTTGTTAGTGATGTGACATTGAACAAGACATTTTCAACTCAGTCAGGATTCATTTGCCACAATGCCTGTCCAGGACTCGAAATATAAAATTAAGGAAGCAACTGTGGCTGACCCAATGGATGAAATCACCTTAACAACAAATTGTTTTTGAAGAAAATCAGGGTTCTTGATTTGACCAACAGAAAATGTCTCCAGAGCAACACAAGAAATTAATTGGAATGATATTAGACAACTCACAAGGTCAATGGGAAGGCTAGGGCTTAGGTGTAGGAAAAAAGCAGGAATCAGGAACGCCGTGCTGCCAGGACGACAGCCAAGGTCACCCCTTCCATGGACAACCTAATTGTGTAGTAGCCTAGGCAGGGGATGCAGCAGGGGGCACTGCACCAGCCTTGCTGTCTGCTGGACATTTCACCCCCGTCCCTCCTGCTTCTGCATGAATTCTAAATGGTCTGTGATCCTCTTGCTTCAAAAGTATCCAACTGACAGAGCTCAGGGGTCAGGGGTCAGGAGAATCTCAGGTCTTCCTTTAGAATTCTGGGGTTTACACAGCTTTAGGGTCAACAAGCAGGGGAGGGCAGTTCAGATACTACACAGCAACAGAAAACAAAATTCTATCCCATTATCCCAGGGAAAGAGAAAAAATACAGAACAACATTTTAAATTAAATCCTGATAAATTGTAAAAAAAAAAAAAAGCATAGTCTAATTAACGGTCTTCATGCGCCCTGAAGCCAGAACATATCAATGGAGGGAACTGGTGAGAACAGAAACCAAAAGAAAGGAGTCCAAGGAATAGGAATCTGCAGTTTGTCCATCTCTATCATGGGAGGGGTGCCAGTGGGTTCTCAGCCCTCAGGTGTGGGTGGTCCCTTACCGCAGTTGAAGGTGCTTTGAGACCACTGGTGGGAAAACCACCCAAACCATCCCCTCCATCTGTGTGTGACCACCAAGCAAGCTTACAAGGGTAACACAGGGTCTAGGTCAGATTTGTACAATGCGGGGGACTATGCTGATGGAGTAACTGAAGTGCCCAATGGCCTTTGTCTTAACTTTTCACTGAAAATGGCTAAGTTGGATTTCTCTGGGTGGAGTTAATTAACGTGGTCTCCAGAATCTGGCAGAATGCAGGCAGTAAATTTTAGAATAATTAGAAATGCCTGCAGTAATTCCAGAGGAGCTGCAATATTTGGACTTGAGAAAATATGGCAGAGAAGAAATGATATGTTTACTCCATAAAGTCTACCAAAAAGTTCACAAATTAGCTTGTAATAAAAACCTGGGCTTAGTTTTATGCAAATTCAAAAAATGTTAACTTTTTCAAACTTAAGCACATCCTTTAGTTCTATCTTCAGTCCCACTCTCCTCCCTACCCCTACACACGCCACACATACAAACTCCACACACAAGCACACACAGAGAATACACAGCATACACACAAACACACACCACACACAGCCTCCATTCCCTCCTTGACTAAGAACATTTGAGACATATTTACAGTAAATTGGTTTGACCTTTCCAGACTGACCTTAGGATCTAGGACTTAACATTGTTTTCTGTGTTTATTTTTGGCTGAAAGGAGTCCTGTCAGCCTGTCTCCTCAGGAGAAGGAGGGCCTGTGGAGATGATGAAGCATGATGAGGCCTCCATACACCCAGGTGCCCATACCGTTCCCGGCCCGTTGGAAGTGTCTGTAAGGGTCTATCCAAAAGATTACTGAGCAAATGATGTGTGTGCCTGCTTGGGGAGCCATGTCTGCTTCCTGAACTGGCTTCTCTAACAAAGATGCAGGTGTCGTTTCCCATGGGTGACACGCAGCCTTAATATAGGGAACAACCTTCCTGGAAATTGAATTTCAGGGTCTGAGCAGATGACTAACTTCAGTGAGCTCATTTCATCAGCCACTTTGCTGCCAGGGTCCTTCCTAAAGTGACCCAGATAGATAGCTTTTCCCTAGAAAATATTTTTAGGCTCCTCCTACTATTAAAAAAAATGTCATCAAGGCCAAAGATTGACTATCTCTTTCTCTTGATATTGCTGTAACTGTTTTAGCTGATGACCAGCTTGTTAAAAAATCTAGACAGGCCAGATGACCAGTGCACCTAACCTAAATACTTACCTCCCCCTGCACCCCTTTTTTGCCTAAGGCCGAGAAAATATTAAGACATCAGATGCGATTGGTTGCATCCATCCAATGTAAAATCTTGTGAATTGCAGGTGACCACAGGAACCGGAAGGTAGAGGACCAAGGGAAAGGAATGGCAGGAGGTAAAAAAAAAAAAAAAAGTGACTTGAGGCAACTCCTTAGCCTAGAATATGGATAGGAAACAAGACAATGGGATCACTACATGACTGAAAAATCTCACTTAGTTATATAACATTTGTCATTCTCTGTGAAAGTCATTTCATTCTTTAGGCTACTATATAATTCAGTCTATCAAGAAAAAGAAAAATTCAAGCTTTACCTTTAGAGCCAAAATAAACTTTTCCCAGTATACATTACACTGTGTTTGCACCAGCACAGTGATCAGGAGGCACAGCTGATTTTAATGGAAATATATGTATTTATGCTCCTTTAGGTTGGCAAACTAAAATTTCACTGCAATTCTAGTCTTTTTAGTACAACATTATCTGAATGTGTGTGCATCAGAAAAACTTTTGAACTTCATATTCTTCACTTTCATAAGACAATGCTTCCCAAAATAATTATTTCTAAAATATTGGTGAATATGATTTATATGAAATTAATGAGAAATGCATTATACTTTATAATATAAAGGAAATGTTTTTACTTACAACTCTAATAAAATATTTATTGTATATTTTGGAGACTTATTTGCAAAAATTTCAAATAAGATGACTGAGAGTGGCTAGTTCAAAATTGTTTTCAAAACGTTAGACGCTAAATTGAGTAAAACTCTATTAGCTAAAAATTATCTGCACCCATTGCATGATTTTAACTACTTATAAATTCTGAAACAGAGATTATACGTCTAAATAAATCAGAAATGTATTCCCAGATGCCACCAGAAAGCTGAATGCAATTTCAGGTGTGTCATATATAATATCCTACAAGTTGGCTCCTAATCATTATTTGCATAAAATTTTATGACTAACTGGTTCTTTAATACGCTCATTATTGGATGCAAAATATATTTGACTCTTTTAAATTAATATTTTATAAATATAGGGAAAGCTGCTTTGCTGGACTTTCACAGTGAAATCAGTGTCTTACATTTTACATATCGACTAAATACTCATTGCTTCTCAGATCAAGTCACAATGAAATAGGTCACCTTAAATCAAAGCTAAGACAACCACTATTTGTCTTTGCAGAGTAAATGCAGTGCAGATCAGCAGAACTTAGGAAGTGTTTTTAAAAATATAACTTCAGAACAATGACACATTCATATTGTAATTGATTTGCAAATATATATATATATATATACACATATGCAGCAAGTAGCATTGTTATCTTATAGTTGTATTGACTCATAGACATAGAGAACAGACCTATTGTTGACAAGGGGGAGGGAGTCGGGGAGGGATGGAGTGGGAGTTTGGAGTTAGCAGATGCAAACTCTTCTCTATAGGATAGATAAACAACAAGGTCCTATTGTATATATAGCACAGGGAACTATATTTAATATCCTGTGTTAAACCATAATGGAAAATAATATAAAAAAGAATGTATATATATATATATATATATATATATAACTGAATCACTTTGCTGTACAGCAGAAATTAACACAACATTTTATTGATGAATCAACTATACTCCAATTTAAATAAACGAATGTTTTACTTTGAAAAAGTAGCCATAAAGAATAAAAGACTGAAAAACAAAAAGAGGCAGGAAGGAAGGAAGAAAGAAGGGAAGGAAGATAGATGAAAATAAAAGGAAGCCAGCTTTGTATTTAAAAAAAAGTCTTTCATTATAGTAAAAAATTATCTCATTTACTCTGTGGTTTTTATTCTCCATAGACATAGGTCCAAATTCACTCTGCTATTGTAAATACGTTGGGCATAGCTAAATTTACCCAAAAAAGTATTCCTGATATACATGTGTGAAATATGAAAAGGCACCAGTCTACTTGTCTTCCATGTGAAGCCTGGAAGTAATGCATGCCTTCTTCAGTGGCAGAAGATGACAATGAATTGACTTCTTTTCCATATTATAGACTTACCAAATGCCATTTTTGGTGTCAAATGACCACTTCTTATGTCTGATGAACATGATTAATCTGAAATTTTAAAACTTTTTCCACTTTGTACATCAAACAATTAAAAGTTATTTGATCCTAAACAAGAAAACAATAACAGAACAAACTGGAATCATGTGCTTCCTGGTAGGAAGTACTGAGCAGGACACATCGTCACTCTGTGTTATTACTTCCAAAGGTATAACCTGACTCTAATCATGAAGAAACATCAGACAATCACCCAATGAGGGACACTCTACAAAATGACTGGCCTGTAATCATTACTAATGACAAGATCAAGAAAGAAAAACAAAGGCTGAGGAACTGTTCTTAACTAAAGGAAAGTAAAAGGGTAATGACAATCTGTGATCCTGAGGAATCACAGGAAGATAAACAGCTCTGAAGGGCATTATTGGTACAAATGATAACATTTAAATAAGGACTGTGAGTTAGAGGATAGTACTGTATCCATGTTAAATATCCTGATTTTGAACATGTGTAAGAGAATGTCCATGCTCTTTGGAATTACAGAATAAAGTATTTCAGGGGGAGAGGGACAAATATAAATTCAGAATTCAGAAAACAAGCAAAGAACAGCAATAACAAAAAGGGGAAGGAGCATTCTTTGTTCTACTTTCATAATTCTCTATATGTTTGAAGCTAAATTAAAATGAAAAGTAACCAAAACACCATATTTGAATTGCCTTTGCCCACTGGGGCCTTTTAGCCAGTTCTACTGTGGCCATCTAAGTGAGATCGCTGCCCAAGGAACAGACTTGGGATAGCAGCTCTGTGAGCCAGGAGCCCTGGGGTTCCCCAGTGCAATGAAAAGGAAGAAAGGGTATTTTATCCATTTAGTCACTTTAGAGGGTGTTGACTGAAAAAAAAAAAAAAAAAAAAGCAAGCACAATGTGAGAGTTGTGAGTTAAGTTTCATTTGGGGCAAAATGAGGATTAGAGCCCAGGAAACAACATTTTAGATAGCTCTGAGAAACTGCTCCAAAGTGGTAGGAGGGGAAGGTCAGTATATATGTGATTTTGGTGGAGTTCATGCACTCAGGCACATAATTTTTGCAGAAGGTTGCTGTTCGTCATGAGGAGCAGACATCACCATGATGGATTTTAGTGCTTTTATAGATACAAGGAGATGCAAGAATTGGCTCAGAAAATCTTCTCCTGAAAATATCTAACTATCTGAAGACCTGTTCTGCCAGTTTTTCCCAGAGCACAGAGTGCCTTATTCCTGATCTTCACCCTGAACTCTTTTCAGGGGGTGTTGAAGGTCAGCAGCTACAGTGGCTCATGATTTAATCCTTGAAGAGGTAAATGGCATGTGCCAATTTGTAGTTGGCAAGGGAGAGGACTTTGCTGGGAGCCAGCACATCTGAGTTAACTCCTTCCTTTAAACTAATCTATGTGGTGACACCAAATATTGAATGATTCAGATTTTATATCTTATACTAATGTGGTTTGACAAGACAGTTGTTATCACTTCCTAAGAACCAACTTCATCTTCCCACGTGCCTCACTTAATTTGATTCTTAGATATTTATTTCTAAGAACTAAAACTTGTTTTAAAACACCAAATAGAAACTAGTTTTCTGATAGACTGCAGGTTAATATTTTCTCATACAAATCTAATTTAAATTCAAACCAGAGAGTTGTGTCATACAATTTTAATTACAAAGGCAATGTTTTAATATTGTTAGCTGTGTTAAAAGGTACTTTTTTTTACAGTTATTACAAAATATTGGCTGTATGCAGCATAACTGTAAATGGAGTGTAAGCTTTAAAATGGTGTAAAAAATGATACTCTTTTAAAAAGAAAGGGATAAATCATGACTCTCATATAAGTACAAAATAAACGTGTGTCAAAGATTTGATTTAGCACAAGGGAACCAGTAAAGTGTTACAAGTAGTTAAAAAGAGAATTCAAAACATACACATTTGTAGAATTCAAAACATACAAAATTGCTCAGTATCCACATGGTAATACTCAATAGTATTTCTAGGGACCAACTTGTTTTTCTAAGAATAAGAAAACTTACTTTCCTATAAAAATTCTACAACTTGCAGAGCTATAAAATACATCAGACAATGAAAGATAGAGATAACCCAAAATGTCCTAGACAGGACACCCAGTAATCTTTTTTGCCCATTTCAAAGTCTTTCTCAATTTTTCCTGACAGTTACTTTAGGGAACTACCAGGATTAAGGAATAATTATTCCATGAACCATTCACAGATCAGCGCTTGGCTTCATCAAGTAGGGATCTTTGTTCAAAAGAGGCAAAAAAAATTTTGGAAATAAAACACGTTATTCTGGAAATCTTTTAAACTCAATGGACCAAGTTGTTTTTTCTAAGTTTTATTTATTTATTTTTATTTATAACATTTAAAAAGGTTGTGTTACTAGCTTAACACCGAAGAAGCTGTAAAAATGTTCTTTCTCTTTCATTACTGGGTAGGAAGAACGGTCCTGGCCCTGGAGCCAGACACATCCCGGTTACTTTTGGCTGTGTGACTGTGGTTAAATCACTTCCCTTCTCAGGATCTCAGCTTTCCCATCTGTAAAGTGGCCATAAGAACAGGACTACTTCATAGTATGAGCATGAAAATAGATAATATGCCTGTGTGAGGATGTCTAAAATTAATATTATCAATTGGATGTAAAACTGAGAGGATTTCGAATGGTCTAACTGAGGCAGGAGATAGATAGGCCCCTGGGGCAAACAGTTGGAGTTTGTTCTCTGTGGACCAATACAAAAAGTGAGGAGGCGTCACCCCATTGTAAGTGATGCTAACTACCCACAGGCCTCTTTGGTAGAATCCATCTTGGCTAAGAGATGCGTGCACACACTTGGGAGGATCCTGAGATACACCAAATACAGACTCTGAACCAGGCAAATCAAAATGATTGGCCAAAGGAAACCTGGAAGAAATGCCCCATATAAGTGATTTAAACTGCCATGAGGCTGTGACTCTCTCTTTGAGTCTGCCCTTGCGTCTATCCACACATACTGTACTCTTTTTTTCTCCTAATAAATACTTAACTTGTTTCACTACTTTCTGTCTTTGTGGGAATTCTTTTCTGCAAGGCCAAAGGGCCAGGGCCTTGTCACTGACCACTGGTCTAGTGGCCATAGGATTCGGCGCTCTCACTGCCATGACCCGACCTCAGTCTCTGGCCGGGAACCGAAACCCTGCTTCAAGCCGCTGCAGGCCAAGGTCATCCGAGATCATAACCACAGTTCCCCTCCGCACTCCGCTCCTGTGGGCAAGGTGCACTAGTCAAACCACCCTCCTTATCTAACAGACCAGGCACGGTGCCTGCTTAGCCCTAAGGACCAGGCTTCAGCTCCCTGCCAGCTCGCAGGCTTATTCAAACCAGAGAGTGACATCCTCCTGTGGGAACTGGGGAGAGTCCACCCTCTTGACACTACAAAGCCTGCCTCCCCCAGCCCAGTTGTTCACTCTGTTCCCCGTGTGGCTATGCATGGCGTGTGCAGTGTCCTTCTCCCCGTGTGGCTAATAAACTGCTGTCAACTGCACCTGCCCAGTGTCCTGTGTTTGGCATCCTCACAACTTGGGGCAGGAATTCCTCCTTCCCCAATGGAGTGAAGAGATTAAAACAGCATAGCACATGACAAGTGCTCAATAAATGATCGTTATTATTTGTATCTAGAAATGTCGTCATCCCTGGTGCTGTGCAGTGTAGATTTTCACCATAGAATTTAGGTCATTAACAGCAAATAAATTCACTTTGAAATAACAGTGGGATGACGCTTTAATATTTTAATCTTCACTGCAGCTGACTGCTACAAAATAGCCTGAGTTTTCTGGGATGCAGGAAGTCTGGATTTCACGGGCAATCTTCTGATATTTAAATTCGGGCAGCAAACTTAAAAATGAATATCGTCCTCTGTGGGGCAGACAAAGCATGCTCGGGGGCTTTTAGGCCTGGAAATCTCCTGTTACAACTGAAGTACAACTTCAGGTGGGATTTCTGGCGCTATAAGGGAAAACACAAATTTAAAAAAAAAAAAATTAGTTTTTCCTGGTGCAAAAAAGGGAAAAGTAATTTCTTCCTTCCCCCTTTTTTTTAGAGCATTTATTTTAGAAAACTTGTAACTGTAAATTCTTTCTCTGTCCTTTTGAGATGTATGTAAATCCTTTTAAAGCTTAAACAAGCCTCTTGCCACTTTTACACCCCAAGACAGTTTTCCTCAGTGATCCAGGAGCCATCTCTTTGAAATGTATTTTTCAAGGAAGATTATGCCCTTATCTCCCAGCCTCAGCAGGAGGGCAAGAGCCTAACTGCCTGGCTCCAAGTTTTAAAACTATTTCTTGTCATAAAGACGTGAGAAGTTTATTTCTCCTCGGATAAAGGCAGTTAGCTACCACAGATGGCCACCCCAATTACCAAATGAATTTAGGGTGAACTACTGGTGACAGATGGTACTGTCCCATCCTATAATGTGAGGGTGAATTATCATCTATCTTGAGGTCATGTACATAATGAATCTTAGCTGCCCAGCTGTACGAAAGGGTTAAATTTTCTTTCATTTCTTTCGCAATGTCCAATGTCGTTAGCAGACTGCCTGTGATGTGTGCTTCAATGCTTATTCAATAATAAAACTGTTTTCTTTTTCTTCTGCTTTTGTGCTGAGGTTTTCTAGGATGGCAGGGGATTTTGTTTCTAAATTTTCTCCCACACTGCCTCCTTCCCGCACAATTTTCAATGATTACAGCAAGCAGGGCTTTCCATAGTAAAGCAAGTGCCTCTCGGTGGTCTTTATCACTTGATGGCTTACTTTTGGTAGCTCTGGCTGTAAAATGATGTATCTTGCTGAGATATGTACACCTGTGCCTTTCACCTTGCTTGTTTTTTGTTGTTGGTTTTTGAGCTGTTCCCTAAGCCTGATGTGACTGTGGACAAACCAGTTCAGAAGACACAGCTTGTAAGCACTGCATCCTTCTCACCTGAAAGTGATTTTCACATTCAGTCACATTCAGTCTTAGACAGAAACCATCCTTAATAACATGCAGAACATCTCCTCATTGCCCTTCTACTCTCACCTTTTCCAACAAGCCAGGGAATCCCTTGGCCAGTCACTTCCTCTAGACACGGGGGGGGGGGGGGGGGGGTGGTTTCCTCCTCCCTCCCTCCCTCCCTCCCTCCCTCTCTTCATGAATTTATCTCTTTTCCTGATACTGGCATTTAACCTTTCAAGATCCTTTCCTGTCTGGATCGCTTTATTTTCCAAAAGCCCTGAGGGCTCTCCTTTTATTTATTTATTTATTTATTTGCGGTAGGTGGGCCTCTCACTGTTGTGGCCTCTCCCGTTGCGAAGCACAGGCTCCGGACGCACAGGCTCAGCGGCCATGGCTCACGGGCCCAGCCGCTCCGCGGCATGTGGGATCTTCCCGGACCAGGGCAAGAACCCGTGTCCCCTGCATCGGCAGGCGGACTCTCAACCACTGCGCCACCAGGGAAGCCCAGGACTCTCCTTTTAAATACGTCAACCTCTATCATTGAAACCGCTTGCTGTCATTTCGGATGGCTCCGAGGAGCTCTGGTCCTTTATGTCTCAGTGCAGAAAGAATTCAGCAAGAGGCAAAGTGACAGATAAGAAGTGATTTATTAGAATAGGATGGTTGTGAGGCTTACAAGTGGGCAGGTGAGAGGGTGCTGCACTTAGTGGGCTACAGTTTTATAATCAAAGGAAAAGGGGGGAGGGAGAAATGAACACTTTCTTCTTCACTCTTGAGTAGACATCAAGCTTCCATCATCAGCTCATCCTCCAGGTTGTGCTGGGGAGTTTCCTTGTCCCTACATGGTCAAGCTAGGACTGTCATGGCACTATGGAAAAATTATTTTAGGTCTCAGTACAATGAGAGTCTTTCACTTTGAAATGTCACCCTTCCATAAATTATTGTCTTCATTTGTGCAGAGAGCATGTCCTAGGGATCATTAACTAACTGAGCTTCCTGGGTAGGATGTCAGGTAGTCTCATGCTACCACTGTTTTATTGTTTAGGGGCATGTCTCGTGCTTCTGTTGAATGGTTTTGTTGCTAAGCAAGCCTGCTTGGTTTTGTGGTTAAGCAAACCTGTTTTCTTGAATAATCATTAACTTCAGGGGTCTCCCATATTCTTTTCTACTTACAATCCTCTAGTGGGATTAGCTATTTAATCACCTACTTTGTCCCTTTACTCTGTCCCTATCATCGTGAAAGAGTTTATACCTAGGGGGTAACTTCACGCAACTGCATGTCCTGACATTATCAGCCAGTTCTTCGGTGAAACAATCTGCCTTCCACAATGGGGAAAGCAGCAGCTTTGCAGCATTCCCCACATTTCTCCCTCCACCTGTTTCCTTTGTTAAAAACACTAGGTTTCTTTCTTTCTCCATCGTCGTCCCTCAATTGTCCTTTTTAATATCAAGTTCACAGATATTGTTTTCTCATTTTCCCTAGTCATCCCCAACAATAAGTATTTACTCTTTTGAGGCCAGAAGAGTCTTAGTTCTACATATTTTCTAGATTCCAAAATACCATCGAATAGAAGGGACAGCATAGAATAAATAAATTTTTAGTAAAAATTTTAAAAAGTAAACATTACCACTTTGAAATGTAAGTATGACTTGAAAGGTGAATTCTGTTTTCTGAAATACTAAGTGACGAATTTGGACTTTATCATCAAGAAAATACAGTATTTTCTTTTACCCACAAATCAGTAGACAAGAGTCTATGATATTAGGTATATTTTCTCTCCAGCACCTTCAAAGTGGAGAAGAGGCTATAAAAAGATTCGTAAATTAGAAATCTTAGAAATCAAAGAGAGAAGATCATAGCCATATATTCTGAGGTTGAGAGGGAAACCAGGCCTGTCCACCCCAGTCCTCATATAACTTGTCCACCTACTCACCCTGTCTGTTCCCTGGCTTGTGGCCATTTGCAGGCAGGGATGACTCCTCATTCGATATTGTTCACTACTTGCCCAGACAATGCAGGACTGCAGTTTCAACTCAGGTTGTCTGTTGCAGAGTGAAGCATTTGCATCTTAAATATTCTTCTGGCCGTGGGCGGATGCGTGGGACAGAACAGACAGTGAGAAGGGTTGGACCTGAGGGCTGGACTTGCCTGTTTTCTTCTTCCCCTCTGCAGAATAAAAAATGTTACCTGCCATTTCAGTCAAGAATGAATGTTGCCCACCATCAAGCCACCAGTCACTGCAGCTCCCCTCTGACAGTGCCCCCTGAGGGGAATTCAGATTAGAGAAAAACAAGACACTGGCCCTAGATAGCTAAGATGCATGTCAAAGGAATAATTTCAATGAGTCCAGACTCTTGCATCTTTGCATACATCGAAAAGCACTAAAATCTTTAACTTGAGATGTCCATTTTTCTCTGATTAGCTTTAATCTTTTGATGTTTGACTACATTGTTTTTTTTCAGCCAAAACTCCTATATATCCTGGCTCCTTCCTTAACTCTGGGGAATATTTCCTCAGAGCTGAGAGTCTATCTCCTGGGCTATAGTCCTCAGTAAGGTCCCCAAGTAAAACATAACTCAAAATTTTAAGTTTTGTGTTTCTCGTCAGTTGATACCTGTGAAGCTGTGGGCGCAATTTTTTTCTTTGATTTCTAAGTCAACTAGAAAATTAGTGCATTTTTTAAAAAGTGCTAAAGAAAATTCAATTATCAGAGCATTAGGCTAAATTTTTTTACACAAATAGGCCTTATTGCCACGGGTTCCAGTGACTTCAAACCTCTGGTGTTGTATTCTTTACATTAGGTTCATACCTGTGCATGCTGTGATCACCTGTGGTGCACATTAAGGCCATTGTATAAACCACTGCTGCACTTTCTTTGTTTAAATTGCACAGCCCTCCCCCACCCAAGGTGCTTAAGTTGGGCAGGTGGGCACAGGAGCAGTAGGAGCTGTGCTTTTGGTCTCTTTGCCCTGTAAGCAGGTGCTGATGACCGCCTCCACCCATCCCCCAGTCTACTGCTTCCCATCCTCCTCCTATTTCTCTTTCAATATTCTCTTATCCTCCTTGACTAATTTCTCTTTTTTTTGCAAAAAGTGCTAAACACTTCACCCACTATAAGAAGGAAAGAACCGTTCCTTTGTCATTCAGTAATCCAAGCTCCATTTAAAATCATGATCCCACTTCATCTCTCTTAACTCCATTATGTTTAATAAGTTAGCTAATTTCATCTAAATCTATATATGGGTTTTTGGTTTTTTTTTAGATGTTGGGGGTAGGAGTTTATTTATTTATGTATTTATTTATTTATTTTTGCTGTGTTGGGTCTTCGTTTCTGAGCGAGGGCTTTCTCTAGTTGTGGCAAGTGGGGGCCACTCTTCATTGTGGTGTGCGGTCCTCTCACTATCGCGGCCTCTCTTGTTGCAGAGCACAGGCTCCAGACGCGCAGGCTCAGTAGTTGTGGCTCACGGGCCTAGTTGCTCTGCAGCATATGGGATCCTCCCAGACCAGGGCTCTAGCAGGCAGATTCTCAACAACTGTGCCACCAGGGAAGCCCTATATATGGGTTTTGATGAGTAAGATCCAGCACAGACATGGTCAGGCTCCATGGTGCTCTTTAATACTGAGCATCATTTGTTTTATGAGGTCATTAATAATAACTGTGGAGCCCACATCATTCACTTAGTACCATCTTCTAGCTTTGTGGGTTCTCCAAGGAGGAAACTAGAAGAATCACAACGAAGAAAGGGCCAATCTTCAGTTCTCTTGCTGATGAGAGACAAAACTAAGCCATCCATGGTCAAGGGGCTCCAGGGCTGTGGGCTTGGCCGTTTGCTTAGCTGGTTTCAGAACATGTTGAGATGTTATGAGAGCCAGTGACCCAGACCAGATGAGAATATCCAACTGGTGTGTGTGTGTACACCAGTTGTCCCACCCTCAGTTCAGCACTGTACCTCTCAAGACTGCTGAGCAGCATAACTAGAATTCATCCCTAATGTAACTTCATGGATGCCCAACACAAAACCGTAGGATTAAGTAGTACATTTCTCTATGCTTCTCTCCCTGTCTATCTCTACCCAAACACGTGCACATGCACATACACATGTGTGTATACACACACACAACGCTTTCCCCCCAAAATTTTTGCTCATTATTTTTGAGCGCTGGTTTGAAAAGGCAAATTCACATTTCCATATTTCAAAAAAATTTGACTTCACTATTAATTATTTACTGGAGAAGAAACCCATTAAGATCTATTGATTACAAGTATTATATAGAAATATATAGAGAGAAAATTAAATCTTGTTATCTACCTATTTAACCAAAGCATCTTCATGAGGAACATTAAAATAAATAATTATGCAGGTATATTACATAAAATATAGGCAAGAAATACACTTACTCCAGGAAATATTTAACATTAGTGTCTTACAGGCAAGTACAGATTATCTGAAAAAATGTACATGTACTCAGAGTTTTATAATGGCCTTTAAGATGTGATCAGAATCGACAAAGACTGTATGATACAGCTGAATTTTCATCTAGTTTACTTTTTTTTCTCTCACAAAAGAAGTTGTTTCCTTAAAACAAAACTGCATAAAATGCTCACTGAATAAATTGATCAGGATAAATAAATCAAAATCAAATTTAGTTCTATTTGATGAAAACAGAAGCAACTGTGTTGAAGATAAAATAATTTTCTTCAATTATATATTTATCCCTAAAGCTATGACATTTTTTCTAGAGTCACGATCAGTGAAAAACTTTACCTAATGCTTAGGATCATAATGATTTTTTATTTTAAATAGTGGATAATAATATTATAGCTTTTATAATTAACCAACACTTAACAAGCAAGGCTGTTAATCAACTCATCAACTTCAGTACAATGATATTTGCTATTACAGGAGACTGACCAATGAAAACAATTAAATGATGTCAACATGTCAAGTGAATGTAAGGCTGGGCAGCATTTGTAAAATCTTGAATTTTTATCTATAATTCTTAAAATAGCTGTTCAGGAGTCTGAGAGTCTGAAAGTCAGTCCATTGATCTGAGAGGAAGAAATCAGTCAGGTGAATAACAACTACCTATACTGCAAGGTTTTCATAACATCTTTATTTTTTGCATGAATGCATTTTTCTATTATTTTCTCCAGTCTCCATCTCTGACAAAGTTCTGAAAACTACATTTAACATTTTTCATTTCCAAGGATGACTTCACTTAATTCTTACCAAAGATGGTCTTTTCTTACATTGACTCTCTCTTAAGAATTTGATAAGAGAGGTGGGCAGCTTCTAGGACAGCCTCCCATGATTCTGCCTCCTGGTCTTCCTACCCTATGTAATCCCTTCCCCTTCCATGTGGGCTGTACAAAGAGAAAAATGGCAAAAGTGATGAAGTGGCATTTCTGAGTTTAGTTAACCCAAACCTGTGAGCAACACTCCCTGGAATGGGCATCACTGCAGGGTGAATTAACCTGCACTCCTGGAGGCATGTGTTGTCACCAGTTCCTGAGGCTCTGGGAGTTCTGCAGTGCATATTTAGCTGTTCTCAACTTTCCTCTCTGCCTGTCTATGATTGGTTTCTTTGAGTTTGCTTTGTAGCTTGTGTTGTTGTTTTCTTCTCTATTTTACTATAGTTTCACAAGTACATGTCTTTCTTAAAATCCACTTACTGTCCTTCTAGAAAGATGTGGTGAGGGATTAGAGGTAAACATTACATTCCACTGAATAGAACTCGAAGCCCTTGATATATCTTTTTCTCCTTTATTCCACCTGATGTATAGACTGAGGCACTCAGACCTATTCCTAGTAGAAACACAAGATCCAAAATACAAGACTTACTCACTAGGACTCTATCAGGAAAGCAAAATGTGAAAGTAATATATTTCTATATTTCTCATAGAATTTTATCACATTTCTTATGTCTCAGTTATTTGCTAAGTTCTGCATTCAGAATATGCTACTTCTGACCTTATCCATATGTTTTTAGTGTCTCACATTATTCTTTATTCAGCTGAGCTCCTTTAAGACAAGGTAGTCTCTTGAATTTGCAATTCAGGTAAAATATAAGTTCTACTTCACAAAACTTTCACTTCTGCTACGCAGTTTCAGTTTAAAGAAGAAATTCTGAAAGCTTCATAGTTTATTAAATAATTAACTAAACAGAAGAGTTTTTTTATCTTATTTAAATCCATTAAGTCTCAAAATCTCTCAAAAATGTGCATACTGATATTCATTGGAAATGTTTGCACAAACTTTGCTTTGGTATTAATTCTAGTATTTTGTAAATACATTTCAAATGTAGGAGAAGCAGGAAAAGTATAAATAGTATGGTTTTTGTCCTCTGTGGGTATGAATGTGACACTGAGACATAGCAGGAAAAAGAGCATCCACCTGTATATTTTACAAATATTTGACTACCTTCCGTTCTACAGCATATATTACATCACTTAAAGCTATGGAGTGTATAAGTGCATATTATCTCTGACAGTTATCATGTAACAGTAATCATGGTACATGTCTTCACACTAGGGATCAAAAATCATTCTTTAGGCAGATTGTAAATTTTTAAGAAAGTTTTTATCTAAAGGAAGGAAGCTCATTTGCCTGGCCTCCTCTGACCATATCTCTTTTCAATAGTTCCTTTTTCTTACCCATTTTTTCCTCTCATCTGGGAACTTAAATAACTTGATGTGGCATATTACTTTGGGGTACATACTGGCTGATCAGCACAGCTGGACACATGAGGACACACGACTGCTTTGAAGCTCTCTTTGCCAGTAGACACAGGGATCCACAGAACTCCCCTGTGTACTTAATTACAATAAAAATGATGCATTCTCTGTACTTCTTCAAAGAGAATGAAACCCCAGCAAAGTTTCCAACATGGGAGATCTTATCCTTATGGGAATAACATCAAATTCCTAGTACAAAACATCAATTCATAGTACAGACCTATGTATGAATGGACTCCTTCTTCCCCGAAAGTGCCTCATCATAGCCCAGACCAGGCCTACTTTTAGCGCTGATTTTTCTGGCTGTCTTTGAACACTCTGACACTTTCAGACACTCTCTTCCCCCTGGTCTTTGGAAACCCCTCTCCCTGGCTCCCTCTTTCTTTGACTCTCTTCAGTCAAGGAAAGTCTCCTGGATGTTCAGTCTCCAGGATGACATGAATCAAATAAGGGCAAGATACAGTTGTAATATCACTCTTAATATTTGTATTTTTTAAAATGTGTTTTTAATTTTAAAGTTTTTTCCCCCCATCTTATTTCTTTCTGGATTGAAGATCTGAGTATTCATTTTCATAAGAAAATGTACAATAGACATATTAGCCTGATTTTGCTTATATGTTTATTAATTTTTTATACTTAATTTCAAAAGAGATCTACGGTAACTTTACAATAAGAGGCACAAATATAACTGAGCCAATGAAAAATGTTTGAAATAATAAAAGTTCATTAATAAAAAAAGAGAAGATAGAAGTATAATTGATATGCCTAGAAAGGAGAGAAATGGAATCATATTAAATGTTCAAGTAAAGCCACAAAAGACAGAAAAAAAGTGTAAGAAAAAAAACAGGAGCAAAGAACAAGGGCAACAAATAGAAAACACTAACAAATATGGTAGATATTTATCCAACTATATTCATAGTCACTTTGAACATCAATGGTCTAAATATACCAATTAAAAGGCACAGACTGTCAGAGTGGATGAAAAAACCACACCCAACTATATGATGTCTACAAAAACCCCACTTTAAGTATAAAGATACATATAAATTAAAAGCAAAGAGTTAAAGAAGGATATACCATGCTAACACTAATCAAAAGAAAGCAGGAGTAGCTATATTAACTGCAGAGTGGCTTCAGAACAAAGAAAATCATCAGGGATCTAGAAAGTCATTACATGAGGGTAATGTGTGTGTGTGCTTCATGGCATCAACATACGTGAAGCAAAATCTGATAGAACCACAAGGAGAAATAGATAAATCCACTATGACACATGGAAACTTTAACACTCATCTATTAGAAATGGACATATTCAGCAAGCAAAAAGTCAGTAAAGACATAGTTGAACTAATAACACCATCAAACAACATGATATAATGGACATCTATAGACTACTTCATTCAATGACAGCAGAACACACATTCTTCTCAAGCTCATAGGTAACATTGACCAAGATAGGCCACATTTTGGGACATGAAACACACTTTAACATGTTTTAAAAAGTAGAAATCATACAATGACTGCTCTCAGACCACAGTGGATTTAAACTAAAAATCAATAACAGAAAGATAGCCAGAATAGCCCCAAATTTGTGGAAATTAAACAACATACTTCTAAATAACACAGGCATTAAATAAGAAATCTCAAGAGAAATTAAAAACTATTATGAACAAAATGAAAACATCAAAATCTGTGGGATGTAGCAAAAGCAGTGCTTCAATGGAAATTTATAGCACTGAATGTGTATATCATAACGGAAGAAAGATCTAAAATCAATAACTATGTTTCTACCTTAGGAAACCGGAAAAAGAAGAACAAATTAAATCTAAAGTCAGCAGGAGAAAAGATAGTGAAAATTAGAGTAGAAATCAATGAAAATGAAAAATGGAAATCAATAGAGAAAATCAACAAAACAAAAAGCTGGTCCTTTGAAACGATGAATCAAATCTATAAGCTTTTACTTAGGCTAACTAAGAAAAAGTAATATAGTCAAAGTTCTAAAAAGAAGATGTAAATGATTATGTCTATATATTCAGAATCTCTACTATTAATTATCAAAATACTATAAAGTTTAAGAATTATGCATTTTCATTCCAGTTTATTTTAGTTTAATAAATGGTGGTTTATTATTAGGGGAAAAAAATGAGTGAAGTCCATTTTACCAGAAACTAAGATTAGGTTATAAATAGTATAATTAAGAATGAAATGTTGTTCAGAATTTTTTTCTAAAGTAAAAAAAGATTACTATGTGACACTATCTCTCTTTCTCTGATACAAAGTTATAAATATCTTAAAATATTTTAAGAACACTTAAAGCTTTTTGTGCTTAATCAATGGCATAGAATTGTGTTCATATATCTCATAATTGTCCAACTTCCTGTACATAAGCCTGTTGTGTTTTTATCATTTATCATATTTGTTCTTCTGTGTTCTTTTTTCCAATATGCTCTCTCTAGATGAATTTTGAGGTTGTAAACCTTTTATGAAGTAAAATGATCTTAGAAAGCATTGTATTTTACAGTATGATGATTTATTATGCATAAAAACTGGATTTAGTTATAACTAAATATTCAACCAGAAAGAAATTAGTACTTTGTGAGGTTTTCCTTAAACTATATATCACTAACTTCCTAGTTTGGGTAATTCTTGAATGAATGATTTATGGTTCCTTCAGTGTGTCAAGTTAAAATGTTTTACTATTTTGTTTTTCTTTGAATGGCAGTCAGGTTAATTTATCACTCTCACATACACAAACATGTAAAGTTGTGTTTTCTCTTTTGCTTTCTGCATCTGTCTCTCTAGCTTTCATTTCCCTAAGCTTTGCTTTAACTTATTTGCCTGAAAACATATAGTTGCTGTTGCTGATATTATCTTTATCTTCGTCATATCTAGATTTAGCTTCTGAGCATCGGGAATTTTGTGTACTATGAATATCTGTTAAACTCCTCATAATGACTAATAAGAAATCTGTTTTAATAAGTAACTCTGAGATTAACTTTTTAAGATAAAAAATTTATTCAAATAGTTATCTCTGTCTTCTAGATTCCAAATAAATCTTATGATTCTTTCAATACAGTGAGCATAAGTATCAAATAGACTCCCAGGCTCTCTCCCATTGGAGATTCTCATTCAGAAGGCTGGAGCTGAGACCCAGGAATCCTCACTTGAATTGACAATTACAATAATGCAGGAGACCTTCAAGATGGTGGAGGAGTGAGGTGTGGAGATCACCCTCCTCCCCACAAATACATCAAAATTACATCTACATGTGGAACAGCTCCTATAGAACACCTACTGAATGCTGGCAGAAGACCTCAGACTTCCCAAAAGGCAAGAAAATCCGCACATACCTGGGTAGGGCAAAAGAAAAAACAGAGACAAAACAATAGGCATGGGACCTGCACTTCTGGGAGGGAGCTGTGAAGGAAGAAAAGTTTCCACAGACTAGGAAGCCCCTTCACTAGTGGGGATGGGGTGGGGAGGGTGGAAAGCTTCAGAGCCACGGAGGAAAGCGCAGCAACAGTGGTGCAGAGGGCAAAGTGGAGAGCTTCCTGCACAGAGGATCGGTGCCAACCAGCACTCACCAGCCTGAGACGCTTGTCTGCTCACCCGCTGGGACAGGTGGGGGCTGGGAGCTGAGGCGCGGGCTTCAGAGATCAAACCCCAGAGAGAGGACTGGAGTTGGCTAAATGAAGACAGCCTGAAGGGGTCTAGTGCACCACAGCTAGCTAGAAGGCAGTCCGGGAAAAAGTCTGGACCTGCCAGAGAGGCAAGAGACCATAGTTTCAGGTTGCGCAGGGAGAAGGGCTTCCTGCTCCGTGTGCCCACAGACGGTAGAGCACCACCTAAGCAAGCTCCAGAGATGAGCATGAGCTGCAGCTATCATCATGGACCCCAGAGGTGGGCATGGATCCATAACACTGCCACCACTGCCACCAAGAATCCTATGTTCAAATGCAGGTCACTACCCACACCCCACCGGGAGCCTGTGCAGCACGTCACTGCCAGTGTCCCATGATCCAGGGACAACTTCCCCAGGAAAACACACGGCACGCCTCAGGCTCTTACAATGTCGTGTTGGCCTCTCCTGCTGCAGGCTGGCCCCACATTCCAACTATGACTACCGCCCCCCTCCCTCTCCCAAGCCTGAGTGAGCAAGAGAGCCATAATCAGCCACTGCTTTAACCCTCTTCTGTCTGGGTGGGGAAGACAAGGTTGAGGGTGGCCTACATGCAGAGGCAGGGCCAAAACCAAAGTTGAACCCCAGGAGCTGTGTGAACAAAGAAGAGAAAGGGAAATTTCTCTGCGCAGGTGCAGGAGCAGTGGATTATATCCCTGCATTCAACTTGATAAACCCTGCATCTGTGGAATACCTGAATAGACAACGAATGTTCCCAAAAATGAGGCAGTGGACTTCAGGAGTGACTGTAGACTTGGGGTTTGCTTGCTGTGTCTGATTTTTTTTGAATTTTATTTTATTTATTATTTTATACAGCAGGTTCTTATTAGTCATCAATGTTATACACATCAGTGTATACATGTCAATCCCAATCACCCAATTAATCACACCACCACCACCACCACCCTGCCACTTTCCCCCGTGGGTGCCCATACGTTTGTTCTCTACATCTGTGTCTCAATTTCTGCCCTGCAAACTGGTTCAACTGTACCATTTTTCTAGGTTCCCCACATATGTGTTAATATGCGATGTTTGTTTTTCTCTTTCTGACTTACTTCACTTTGTATGACAGTCTCTAGATCCATCCACGTCTCAACAAATGACCCAATTTCATTCCTTTTTATGGCTGAGTAATATTCCATTGTATATATGTACCACATCTTCTTTATCCATTCGTCTGTCGATGGGCATTTAGGTTGCTTCCATGACCTGGCTATTGCAAATAATGCTGCAATGAACATTGGGGTGCATGTATCCTTTTGAATTATGGTTTTCTTTGGGTATGTGCCCAGTAGTGGGATTGCTGAGACATATGGTAATTCTATTCTTAGTTCTTTAAGGAACATCCATACTGTTCTCCATAGCGGCTGTATCAATTTACATTCCCACCAACAGTGCAAGAGGGTTCCTTTTCTCCACACCCTCTCCAGCATTTACTGTTTGTAGATTTTTTGATGATGCCCATTCTAACTGGTGTGAGGTGATACCTCACTGTAGTTTTGATTTGCATTTCTGTAATAATTAGTGATGTTGAGCAGCTTTTCATGTGCTTCTTGGCCATCTGTATGTCTTCTTTGGAGAAATGTCTATGTAGGTCTTCTGCCCATTTTTGGATTGGGTTGTTTGGTCTTGAGCTGCGTGAACTGTTTATATATTTTGGAGATTAATCCTTTGTTGATTCGTTTGCAAATATTTTCTGCCATTCTGAGGGTTGTCTTTTCTTCTTGTTTATGGTTTCCTTTTCTGTGCAAAAGCTTTGAAGTTTCATTAGGTCCCATTTGTTTATTTTTGTTTTTATTGCCATTACTCTAGGAGGTGGATCTGAAAAGCTTATCCTCTGATGCATTTTGAGATTATTTTTGTGTATGGTGTTAGGGAGTGTTCTAATTTCATTCTTTTACATGTAGCTGTCCAGTTTTCCCAGCACCACTTCTTTTTTTTTTTTTTCATTTTAACATCTTTATTGGAGTATAATTGCTTTACAATGGTATGTTAGTTTCAACTTCACAAAAAAATGAATCAGTTATATATATACATATGTTCCCATATCTCTTCCCGCATGTGTCTCCCTCCCTCCCACCCTCCCTATCCCACCCCTCCAGGCGGTCACAAAGCACCGAGCTGATCTCCCTGCCAGCACCACTTCTTGAAGAGACTGCTTTTCACCATTGTATATCCTTGCCTTCTTTCTCATAGATTAGTTGACCATAGGTGCGTGGGTTTATCTCTGGGCTTTCTATCTTGTTCCATTGATCTATGTTTCTGTTTTTGTGCCAGTACCATATTGCCTTGATTACTGTAGCTTTATAGTATCATCTGAAGTCACGGAGTCTGATTCCTCCAACTCCGTTTATGTTTTCCCTCAAGACTGCTTTGGCTATTTGGGGTCGTTTGTGTCTCCATGCAAATTTTAAGATTTTTTGTTCTAGTTCCATAAAAAATGCCATTGGTAATTTGACAGGGCTTGCATTGAATCTGTAGATTGCTTTGGGAAGTATACTCATTTTCACAATATTGATTCTTCCAATCTAAGAACATGGTATATCTCTCAACCTGTTGGTATCATCTTTAATTTCTTTCATCAGTGTCTTATAGTTTTCTGCATACAGGTCTTTTTTCTCCTTAGGTAGGGTTATTCCTAGGTATTTTATTCTTTTTGTTGCAATGGTAAATGGGAGTGTTTCCTTAATTTCTGTTTCAGATTTTTCATCATTAGTGTATAGGAACGCAAGAGATTTCTGTGCATTAATTTTGTATCCTGCAACTTTACCAAATTCATTGATTAGCTCTGGTTGTTTTCTGGTAGCATCTTTAGGATTCTCTATGTATAGTATCAGGTCTTCTGCAAACAGTGACAGTTTTACTCCTTTTTTTCCAATTTGTATTCCTTTTATTTCTTTTTCTTCTCTGATTGCCGTGCCTAGGACTGCCAAAACTATGTTGAATAATAGTAGTGAGAGTGGACATCCTTGTCTTGTTCCTGATCTTAGAGTAAATGCTTTCAGTTTTTTACCATTGAGAATGATGTTTGCTGTGGGTTTGTCATACATGGCCTTTTTTATGTTGAGGTAGGTTCCCTGTGTGCCCACTTTCTGGAGAGTTTTTATCATAAATGGGTGCTGAATTTTGTCAAAAGCTTTTCTGCATCTGTTGAGATGATCACATGGTTTTTATTGTTCAATTTGTTAATATGGTGTATCACATTGATTGATTTCCATATATTGAAGAATCCTTGAATCTCTGGGATAAATCCCACTTGATCATGGTGTATGATCCTTTTAATGTGTTGTTGGATTCTGTTTGCTAGTATTTTGTTGAGGATTTTTGCATCTATATTCATGAGTGTTATTGGTCTGTAATTTTCTTTTCTTGTAGTATCTTTGTCTGGTTTTGGGATCAGGGTGACGGTGGCCTCATAGAATGAGTTTGGGAGTGTTCCTTCCTCTGCAATTTTTTGGAAGAGCTTGAGAAGGATGGGTGTTAGCTCTTCTTTAAATGTTTGATAGAATTCACCTGTGAAGGCATTTGGTTCTGGACTTTTGTTTGTTGGAAGATTTTTAATCACAGTTACAATTTCATTACTTGTGATTGGTCTGTTCATATTTTCTATTTCTTCCTGGCTCAGTCTTGGACGGTTATACCTTTCTAAGAATTTGTCCATTTCTTCCAGGTTGTCCACTTATTGGCATAGAGTTGCTTGTAGTAGACTCTTAGTATGCTTTGTATTTCTGTGGTGCCTGTTGTAACTTCTCCTTTTTCATTTCTAATTTTATTGATTTGAGTCCTCTCCCTCTTTTTCTTGATGAGTCTGGAAAATGGCTTATCAATTTTGTTTATCTTCTCAAAGAACCAGCTTTTAGTTTTATTGATCTTTGCTATTGTTTTCTTTGTTTCTATTTCATTTATTTCTACTCTGGTCTTTATGATTTCTTTCCTTCTGCTAACTTTGGGTTCTGTTTGTTCTTCTTTCTCTAGTTCCTTTAGGTGTAAGGTTAGATTGTTTATTTGAGATTTTTCTTGTTTCTTGAGGTAGGCTTGTATAGCTATAAACTTCCTTCTTAGAACTGCTCTTGCTGCATCTTATAGGTTTTGGATCGTTGCATTTTCATTGTCATTTGTCTCTAGGGATTTTTTGATTTCCTCTTTGAATTTTTCAGTGATCTCTTGGGTGTTTAGTAACGTATTGTTTAGCCTCCATGTGTTTGTGTTTTTCACTTCTTTTCCCTGTAATTCATTTGTAATCTCATAGCGTTCTGGTCAGAAAAGATGCTTGATACAATTTCAATTTTCTTAAATTTACTGAGGCTTGATTTGTGACCCAAGATGTGATCTATCCTCGAGAATGTTCCATGTGCACTTGAGAAGAAAGTGTAACCTGCTGTTTTTGGATGGAATGTCGTATAAATATCAACTAAATCTATCCGGTCTATTGTGTCATTTAAAGCTTGTGTTTCCTTATTTATTTTCATTTTGGATGATCTGTCCATTGGTGTAAGTGAGGTGTTAAAGTCCCCCACTATTATTGTGTTACTGTCGATTTCCTCTTTTATAGCTGTTAGCAGTTGCTTTATGTATTGAGGTGCTCCTATGTTGGGTGCATATATATTTATAATTGTTACATCTTCTTCTTGGATTGATCCTTGATCATTATGTAGTGTCCTTCCTTATCTCTTGTTAGATTCTTTATTTTAAAATCTATTATATCCGATATGAGTATTGCTACTCCAGCTTTATTTTGATTTCCATTTGCATGGAATATCTTTTTCCATCCCCTCACTTTCAGTCTGAATGTGTCCCTAGGTCTGAAGTGGGTCTCTTGTAGACAGCATATATATGGGTCTTGTTTTTGTATCCATTCAGCAAGCCTGTATCTTTCGGTTGGAGTATTTAATCCATTCACATTTAAGATAATTATCGATATGTATGTTCCTATGAACATTTTCTTAATTGTTTTGGGTTTGTTTTTGTAGGTCCTTTACTTCTCTTGCATTTCTCATTTAGAGAAGCTCCTTTAGCATTTGTTGTAGAGCTGGTTTAGTAGTGCTGAATTCTCTTAGCTTTTGCTTGTCTGTAAAGCTTTTGATTTCTCCATTGAATCTGAATGAGATCCTTGCTGGGTAGAGTAATCTTGGTTGTAGGTTCTACCCTTTCATCACTTTAAGTATATCATGCCACTTCCTTCTGGTTTGTAGAGTTTTTGCTGAGAAATCAGCTGTGAACCTTATGGGAGTTCCCTTGTATGTTATTTGTCATTTTTCCCTTGCTGCTTTTTTTTCTTTCACTGTTGTGGCCTCTCCTGTTGCGGAGCACAGGTTCCGGATGCGCAGGCTCAGTGGCCATGGCTCACAGGCCCAGCCGCTCTGTGGCATGTGGGATCTTCCTGGACTGGGGCACGAACCCAAGTCCCCTGCATCAGCAGGCAGACTCTCAACCACTGCGCCACCAGGGAACCCACCTTGCTGCTTTTAATAATTATTCTTTGTCTGTAATTTTTGCCAATTTGATTACTCTGTGTCTTGGCATGTTTCTACTTGGGTTTATCCTGTATGGGACTCTCTGCACTTCCTGGACTTGGGTGGCTATTTCCTTTCCCATGTTAGGGAAGTTTTCGACTCTAATCTCTTCAAATATTTTCACTGCTCCTTTCTCTCTCTCTCTTCTCCTTCTGAGACACCAATAATGAGAATGTTGTTGTGTTTAATGTTGTCCCAGAGGTCTCTTAGGCTCTCTTAATTTCTTTTCATTCTTTTCTCTTTATTCTGTTCTGCAGCTGTGAATTCCACCCTTCTGTCTTCCAGGTCACTTATCCGTGCTTCTGCCTCAGTTATTCTGCTATTGTTTCCTTCTAGTGTAGTTTTCATTTCAGTTATTGTATTGTTCATCTTTGTTTGTTCTTTAATTCTTCTAGGTCTTTGTTAAACATTTCTTGCATCTTCTCGATCTTTGCCTCCATTCTTTATCCGAGGTCCTGGATCATCTTCACTATCATTATTCTGAATTCTTTTTCTGGAATGTTGCCTATCTCCACTTCATTTAGCTGATTTTCTGGGGTTTTATCTTGTTCCTTCATCTGGTACATAGTCCCCTCCCTTTTCATCTTGTCTCTCTTTCTGTGAATGTGGTTTTTGTTTTACAGGCTGCAGGATTGTACTTCTTCTTGCTTCTGCTGTCTGCCCTCTCTCTGTGTCTGATTTGTCTTTGGTTATGTTTATCTTAGTTTAGTTTTTAGTGCTTCTTATCATTGGTGGATTTGTTTATTGGTTTGGGTGTTCTCTTCCTCTTTTTTTT
This sequence comes from Monodon monoceros, assembly GCF_005190385.1. NCBI lineage: Eukaryota > Metazoa > Chordata > Mammalia > Artiodactyla > Monodontidae > Monodon > Monodon monoceros. The sequence continues at coordinate 18,527,459 of NW_021703782.1, read as the reverse complement.
TTCTCTTTTTGTGAGTGTGTGTGTGTATGTTTCTTTGTGTGATTTTGTGTGTTTAATTTTGCTCTTACCATTTGTTTTGGGGTTTCATCTGTTCTTTTTTTTTTTACTTCCTTTTCTTCTGAGCTGTGCAGTTGCCAGGGTCTAGGTGTTCCGGCCGGGTGTTGGGCCTGAGCCTTCAAGGTGGGAGGCCTGTGTTCAAGACATTGGACCACCAGAGACCACCCAGCCCCACATAATATTAGTCAGCAAGAGTTTTCCCAGAGATCTCTCTCTCAACACTAAGACCCAGCTCCACCCAATGGCTGGAATGTTCCAGCCCTGGACGCCCCATGCCAAACAACTAGCCAGAGAGGAACACAACCTCACCCATTACCAGAGAGGCTGCCTAAATCGTACTAAGTTCACAGACAGCCCAAAATACATCACTGGATGCAGACCTGCCAACCAGAAGGACAGGATCCAGCTCCACTCAATAGAACACAGGACCAGTTCCCCACCAGGAAGTGTACACAAGCAACTGAACCAACTTCACCCACTGGGGACAGACACCAAAACAATAATAACTACGAACCTGCAGCCTGAGAAAAGGAGATCCCAAACACAGTAAGTTCAACAAAATGAGAAGACAGAGAAATATGCAGCAGATGAAGGAGCAAGGTAAAAACCCACCAGACCAAACAAAGGAAGATGAAATAGGCAGACTACCTGAAAAAGAATTCAGAGTAATGATAGTTAAGATGATCCAAAATCTGGGAAAGAGAATGGAGAAAATAAAAGAAATGTTTAACAAGAACCTAGAAGAACTAAAGAGCAAACAAACAATGATTAACAGCACAATAGATGAAATTAAAAGTACTCTAGAAGGAATCAAAAGCAGAATAACTGAGGCAGAAAATGGGATAAGTGACCTGGAAGATAGAATAGTGGAAATAACTGCCAGGGAGCAGAATAAAGAAAAAGGAATGAAAAGAATTGAGGACAGTCTCAGAGACTTCTGGGACAACATTAAATGAACCAACAATTGAATTATACTGGTCCCAGAAGAAGAAGAGAAAAAGAAAAGCTCTGAGAAAATATTTTAAGAGATTATAGTCAAAAACTTCCCTAACATGGGAAAGGAAATAGTCAAATCCAAGAAGTGCAGAGAGTCCCATACAAGGTAAACCCAAGGGTAAACAGGCCAAGACACATATTAATCAAACTATCAAAAATTAAATACAAAGAAAAATTATTACAAGGAGCAAGGGAAAAGCAACATACAAGGGAATTCCCATAAGGTTAACAGCTGATATTTCAACAGAAACTCTGCAAGCCAGAAGGGAGTGGCAGGACATATTTAAAGTGATGAAAAGGAAAAACCTACAACCAAGATTACTCTACCTAGCAAGGATCTCATTCAAATTCAATGGAGAAATCAAAAGCTTTACAGACAAGCAAAAGTTAAGAGAATGCAGCAACACCAAACCAGCTTTACAACAAATGCTAAAGGCATTTCTCTAGGTGGGAAACACAAGAGAAGGAAAAGACCTATAAAAGCAAACCCAAAACAACTAAGAAAATGGTAATAGGAACGTACATCTCAATAATTACCCCAAAGGTAAATGTATTAAATGCTCCAACCAAAAGACACAGGCTTGCTAAATGGATAAAAAAACAAGACCCATATATACGCTGTCTACAAGAGACCCACTTCAGACCTAGGGACACATACAGACTGAAAGTGAGGGGATAGAAATAGGTATTGCATGCAAATGGAAATCAAAAGAAAGCTGGAGTAGCAATACTCATATCATATAAAATAGACTTTAAAACTAAGACTATTACAAGAGCCCAATAAGGACACTACATAATGACAAGGGATCAATCCAGGAAGAAAATATAACAACTGTAAATATTTATGCACCCAACATAGTAACGCCTCAATACATAAGGCCAATACTAATAGCCATAAAAGTAGTCAACAGTAACAAAATAATACTAGGGAACTTTAACACCCCATTTTCACCAAAGGACAGATGATCCAAAATGGAAATAAATAAGGAAACACAAGCTTTAAATGAGACATTAGTCCAGATGGACTTTATCAATATTTATATGACATTCCATCCATAAACAAGAGAATACACTTTCTTCTCAAGTGCTCATGGAACATTTTCCAGAATACATCATATCTTGGGTTGCAAATCAACCCTCGGTAAATTTAAGAAAATTGAGATTGTATCAAGTATCTTTTCTGACAATAACACTATGAGACCAGATAGGAATTACAGGAAAAAAAACTGTAAAATAACCTCCTATTGTTTAGGAGGCTAAACAATATGCTACTAAATAACCAAAGATCACTGAAGAATTAAAAAACTAATAAAAAAAATACCTAGAAACAAATGACAATGAAAACACAATGATCCAAAGCCTGTGGGATGCAGCAAAAGCAGTTCTAAGAGGGAAGTTTATAGCAATAAAATTCTTCCTCAAGAAAGAAGAGAAATCTCAAATAGACAACCTAACTTTACACCTAAAGCAATTAGAGAAAGAAGAACGACAAAACAAAACAAAACACAAAACACCCAAAGTTAGCAGAAGGAAAGAAAGCATAAAGATCAGATCAGAAATAAATGAAAAAGAAATGAAGGACAGAATAGCAAAGATCAGTGAAACTAAAAGCTGGTTCTATGAGAAGATAAACAAAATTGATAAACCATTAGCCAGAGTCATCAAGAAAAAAAGGGAGAAGACTCAAATCAATAGAATTAGAAGTGAAAAAGGAGAAGTAACAACTGACACTGCAGAAATACAAAGGATCATGAGAGATTACTACAAGCAGCTATATGCCAATAAAGTGGACAACCTGGAAGAAGTGGACAAATTCTTAGAAAGGTATAAACTTCCAAGACTGAACCAGGAAGAAATAGAAAATGTGAACAGACCAATCACAAGCACTGAAATTGAGTCTCTGATTAAAAATTGTCCAACAAACAAAAGACCAGAACCAGATGGCTTCACAGGCGAATTCTATCAAACATTTAGAGAAGAGCTAACATTTATCCTTCTCAAATTTTTCCAAAATATAGCAGAGGGAGGAACATTCCCAACCTCATTCTATGAGGCCACCATCACCCTGATACGAAAACCAGAAAAAGATGTCACCAAAAAGGAAAACTACAGGCCAATATCACTGGTGAACACAGATGCAAAAATCCCCAACAAAATACTAGTAAATAGAATCCAACAGCACATTAAAAGGATCATATACCACCATAAAGTGGGGTTTATCCCAAGAATGCAAGAATTCTTCAATATACGCAAATCAATCAATGTGATAAACCATATTAACAAACTGAAGGATAAAAACCATATGATAATCTCAATAGATGCAGAAAAACTTTCGCCAGAATTCAACACCCATTCATGATAAAAACTCTCCAGAAAGTTGGCATAGAAGGAACCTACATCAACATAATAAAGGGTATATATAACAAACCCACAGCCAACATTGCTCTCAATCGTGAAAAACTCAAACCATTTCCTCTAAGATCAGGAAGAAGACAAGGTTGTCCACTCTAACCACTATTATTCAACATAGTGTTGGAAGTTTTAGTCACAGCAATCAGAGAAGAAAAAGAATAAAAGGAATCCAGATCAGAAAGAAGAAGTAAAACTGTCACTATTTGCATATGACATGATACTATACATAGAGAATCCTAAAGATGCTACCAGAAAACTACTAGAGCTAATCAATAAATTTGGTAAAGTAGCAGGATACAAAATTAATGCACAGAATCTCTTGCATTCCTATACACTAATGATGAAAAATCTGAAAGAGAAATTAAGGAAACACTCCCATTTTTCATTGCAACAAAAAGAATAAAATACCTAGGAATAAACCTACCTAAGGAGACAAAAGACCTGTATGCAGAAAACTATAAGACACTGATGAAAGAAATTAAAGACGATAGAAATAGATGGAGAGGTATACCATGTTCTTGGATTGGAAGAATAAACATTGTGAAAATGCGTATACGACCCAAAGCTATCTACAGATTCAATGCAATCCCTATCAAACTACCAATGGCATTTTTCACAGAACTAGAGCAAAAAATTTTACAATTTGCATGGAAACACAAAAGACCCCAAATAGCCAAAGCAATCCTGAGAAAGAAAAACTGATCTGAAAGGATCAGACTCCCTGACTTCAGACTATTCTACAAAGCTACAGTAATGAAGACAGTTTGGTACTGGCACAAAAACAGAAATACAGATCAATGGAACAGCATAGAAAGCCCAGAGCTCAACCCATGCACATATGGTCAACTTTTCTTTGACAAAGGAGGCAAGAATATACAAAACCTCTTCAATAAGTGGTGCTGGGGAAAATGGACAGCTACGTGGAAAAGAATGAAATTAGAACACTCCCAAACACCATACACAAAAATAAACTCAAAATGGATTAAAGTCCTAAATGTAAGGCCAGACACTGTAAAACTCTTAGAGAAAAACATAAGCAGAACACTCTATGACGTAAATCACAGCAAGATCCTTTTTGACCCACCTCTCAGAGAAATGGAAATAAAAATAAATATAAACAAATGGGACCTAATGAAACTTAAAAGCTTTTGCACAACAAAGGAAACCATAAACAAGATGAAGAGACAACCGTCAGAATGGGAGAAAATATTTGCCAATGAAGCAACTGACAAAGGATTAATCTCCAAAATTTACAAGCAGCTCATGCAGCTCAATATCAAAATAACAAACAACCCAATCCAAAAATGGGCAGAAGACCTAAACAGACATTTCTCCAAAGAAGATGTACAGATTGCCAACAAACACATGAAAGGATGCTCAAGATCACTAATCATTAGATAAATGCAAATCAAAACTACAATGAGGTATCACCTCACACCAGTCAGAATGGCCATCATCAAAAAATCTACAAACAATAAATGCTGGAGAGGGTGTGGAGAAAAGGGTACCCTCTTGTACTTTTCATGGGAATGTAAATTGATACAGCCACTATAGAGAACAGTATGGAGATTCCTTAAAAAACTAAAAGTAGAACTACCATATGACCCAGGAATCCCACTAGTGGACATATACCCTGAGAAAACCATAATTCAAAAAGAGTTATGAACCACAATGTTCATTGCAGCAGTATTTACAATAGCCAGGACATTTAAGCAACCTAGGTGTCCATCAACAGATGAATGGATAAAGATGTGGCACATATATACAATGGAATATTACTCAGCCATAAAAAGAAATGAAATTCAGTTATTTGTAGTGAGGTGGATGGACTTAGAGTCTGTCATACAGAGTGAAGTAAGTGAGAAAGAAAAGAACAAATACCATATGCTAACACACATATATATATAGAATCTAAAAAAATTAAGAAAAAGGTTCTGATGAACCTAGGAGCAGGACAGGAATAAAGATGCAGATGTAGAGAATCGATTTGAGGACACAGTGTGGGGGGAATCGTAAGCTGGGAGAGTGTGAGTGAGTAGCACTGAAATATATACGCTACCAAATGTAAAAGAAAAAAATAGATAGCTAGTGGGAAGCAGCTGCATAGCACAGGGAGATTAGGCACGAACCCTCGGTGCTTTGTGACCACCTGGAGGGGTGGGATAGGGAGGGTGAGAGGGAGGCACCTGAGGGAGGGGATATGGGGATATACGTATACATATAGCTGATTCAGTTTGTTATATGGTTGAAACTAACACAATATTGTAAAGTAATTATACTCCAATAAAGATGTTTAAAAAAATCATGCAGATTCCACAGAAGGAAAACTCTGTGGGCACATGCAAGTTTGTCATCTCTTACAGAATAGGCTCACCCCTTTCTGTTAGATGACAGATGGAAGCAGACACTGTATCAGCAGTGTCCCTTTGAAGGTGGGCTGCAATTTGGGCAAGAAAGCTCCTCTGACCACTTCAGGATTGCTCTCTACCAGCCCTTCCTTGATTGAGGCCCTGGGGGTAAGACTCAAGTCACAGCCTGTGGTGCTCCCTGAGGCTCTGGCTGGCCCTGAGCCCTAAGCCTTATCTCATTAATGTGGCTGGACTGCCAAAAGCTTCCCCAAAGGCCTTTGCTTGGGTTTTAGCTCCTGTCCATACAGCTTCTAATTGAACTTTGGCTTGGATTTCCCTAGATGATTTATTAGTCAAACATTTACTAAGTTCAGCCACTTTGGGGCCTTTTTTCATGTTATTTATAAGCCCTTGGTTTACTCTAATTTTCTAAAACTTACATGAAAAGTTTGTCCATGTCTTGTCACCTCTGCATAGAGTTGTCATTCTACTTTGAATCATGCAAGAGATCTGTCTAATAACCATCTGGCTATTTACTGTCAGCACTCATCCCTCAGCATCTGTTAAGTAGGAGATTCACTTGTACACATGTCATTCCAAAGCCCACTATCCTAAGGGAAGAGGCATTAGGAAGGGGAGGCGTTTGGTTAAGTTGATGAAAGATGGACCCCATTACGCTGCCATCTGTGTCACAGGGCTTGTTGCAATTCTTCTGTGCTCATCTGTTGATTTAGACATTAATATTGTTTGACACCTGCCTAGTGTCAGAAATAAATCACTGGCTCATTTTTTTACCTAAATGTCATTGATTCAACCATGCAAACATATTTGTACACCCCTCATGTGTTTGAAAAGTGACCATTTTAACTGAATAGCTGCTTGGAAAATATTGGACAACATAGAATCAATGGCTATAAAAATAACTCTTGTATTGATAGCTTTAATAAAGCTTTTCACTGAAACCACTTTGATGACTTATTCCCCATAGTTGACCTTAGAGCCCTACAGGTACACAGATGAGATGTGAGCTGCCAAAGTACACAGTAGCAGTCAACAGTAATCCAGGTTATCACAGGCACCTCTTTTCAAGCCATGTGATTACCTAAATACTTGCAGCTGAGATCATACTGTTAGAAATGACTCACTGAACAGCTGTCACTTCACTTCTGAAAGAGCAGTTTCCAATAGAGGAATCTTTAAAAGCTCATTTGTGACACGAGAAAAACTGGATAGAATATATTAAACTTTGATAGAGACCCAGATAACACCAATGTAGTTTTGCATTGTTCAAATTCCTTAAGCACCACTTAAAGTATCAAAAAATCATCTGCTAAATTAACCCAACACTTAGGTACGTATCTTGGTGGTTATCAGTTTCTTATCTGCTAGTATAGAAATTTAGGTAAATTGTCACATTCAGTGCTTAATGTGAATCATTAAGTCTCTTCTCAGTCACTTCTTAGATCTCATGTTCATTTATTGTGCTTCACCCACTGCTACCATTCCAGAGTAAACTGTAGTTACTTTTTATCTCTAATCCTACTAACTGGATTCCTCATGTCAATTGAACTCTCTTTTATTTTCTTCAGACTGAAGCCAGAGTTCTCTTTTCATAACACAAATCTAATAATTTTATCTGCCTCTTATGTGTGCATGCCCATGTGCACACACACACACATTATTAAACCTCATTACTTGTTTCTCATTGATCTCGGGGTAAGCACCAACATCTTTCCACAGTCTCTAAGGCCCTGGATGACCAGGAGCATACCTGGATCTCCAAACTCATCTGGTGCTTTCCCTCCATCCTTCCCTCCCACAGCCACACAGCCTTTTCCCCAATTGTTCATGCCTTCTTCGCCATGAAGCTTTGTGGATGGTGTTTCCCCTGAAGACTCTATCAACCCCACAGTTAACGCTCACTCCTCCTGACCATCTCAAGCATCACTTCCTTTGGTGTCACTTTGGCAGCACGTATACTAAAATTGGAACCATATAGAGAAAATTAACATGGCCCCTGGGCAAGGATAACATGCAAATCCATGAAGCGTTCCATATTTTTCTCACAGACTTAGAGATGAATTTATGGTTACCAGGGGGGAAGGGTGAGAGGGACGGATAGATTGGGATTTAGGATTGACATGTACACACTGCTATATTTAAAATAGATAAACAACAAGGACCTACTGTATAGCACAGGGAACTAGGCTCAATACTCTGTAATAACCTAAATTGTTTTCTCATAATAATTTGAAAAAGAATAGATACATGTATATGTATAACTGAATCACTTTGCTGTACACCTGAAACTAACACAACATTGTTAATAAATGATACTCCAATATAAAATAAAAATTTAAAAAGCATCACTTTTTTGGGAAGCCCTTCCTGCCTCTACTCTCCAGATTTGAGTTCCTCTGTAAAATCTTCTCAGAGAACTGAATTTCTTTTCTTCAGACCATTTAATTTAGAATAAAATAGCTTGTTTATTATTGTGTTTATTTAATTATATCTTCTTCACTACACTTTTTCTTCACTAGAAAATAGGCTGATGTGTTTTCCTTCTCTGTAAGGTTTTCCATTTTTATTACAGTGACACTAATAGAGTGGGTGCTCAAAATATATTTTGAATGAATGAATAAATGTGTCTTAATATAATGATGTGTCTTAATATAATGTTATATATTGTTACTAAAATATCACATTTTTAATAACTTTCATATTTAGTATGAATCTAGAATTATACATTCAGTCTAGTTGATAGTTTTATTTATTTAATTTTGAGCAAAGGTATGCATTTTATTTATTTATTTTTAAACATCCTTATTGCAGTATAATTGCTTTACAATGGTGTGTTAGTTTCTGCTTTATAACAAAGTGAATCAGCTATACATATACATATATCCTCATATCTATATCTCCTCCCTCTTGTGTCTCCCTCCCACCCTCCCTATCTCACTCCTCTAGGTGGTCACAGAGCACCGAGCTGATCTCCCTGTGCTATGTGGCTGCTTCCCACTAGCTATCTATTTTACATTTGGTAGTGTATATATGTCCATGCCACTCTCTCACTTTGTCCCAGCTTACCCTTCCCACTCCCCGTGTCTCAAGTCCAGTCTCTACGTCTGCATCTTTATTCCTGTCCTGCCCCTAGGTTCTTCAAAACCATTTATTATTATTATTTTTTAGATTCCATATATATGTGTTAGCATGCAGTATTTGGTTTTCTTTCTGACTTACTTCACTCTGAATGACAGACTCTAGGTCCATCCACCTTACTACAAATAACTCAATTTCATTTCTTTATATGGCTGAGAAATATTCCATTGTATATATGTGCCACATCTTCTTATCCATTCATCTGTCGATGGACACTTTTAGGTTGCTTCCATGTCATGGCTATTGTAAATAGAGCTGCAATGAACATTGTGGTACATGACTCTTTTGGAATTATGGTTTTCTCAGGGTATATGTCCAGTAGAGGGATCGCTGGGTTGTATGGTAGTTCTACTTTTAGTTTTTTAAGGAACCTCCATACTGATCTCCATAGTGGCTGTATCAATTTACATTCCCACCAACAGTGCAAGAGGGCTCCTTTTCTCCACACCCTCGCCAGCATTTATTGTTTGTAGATTTTTTGATGATTGTCAGTCTGATTGGTGTGAGGTGATACCTCATTGTAGCTTTCATTTGCATTTCTCTAATGATTTGTGATGCTGAGCAACCTTTCATGTGTTTGTTGGCAGTCTGTATATCTTCTTTGGAGAAATGTCTATTTAGGTCTTCTGCCCATTTTTGGATTGGGTTGTTTGTTTTATTTTGATATTGAGCTGCATGAGCTGCTTGTAAATTTTGGAGATTAATCCTTTGTCAGTTGCTTCATTTGCAAATATTTTCTCCCATTCTGAGGGTTGTCTTTTTGTCTTGTTTATGGTTTCCTTTGTTGTGCAAAAGCTTTTGAGTCTCATTAGGTCCCATTTTTTAATTTTTGTTTTTATTTCCATTTCTCTAGGAGGTGGGTCAAAAAGTTTCTTGCTGTGATTTATGTCATAAAGTGTTCTGTCTATGTTTTCCTCTAAGAGTTTTATAGTGTCTGACCTTACATTTAGGTCTTTAATCCATTTTGAGCTTATTTTTGTGTATGGTGTTAGGGAGTGTTCTAATTTCATCCTTTTCCATGTAGCTGTCCAGTTTTCCCAGCACCACTCATTGAAGAGGCTGTCTTTTCTCCATTGTATATTCTTTCCTCCTTTATCAAAAATACTAACTGATAGTTTTAAACATGGAAAAACTCAGGGGATATTTTTCCTGTGAATGCTACTTGAGGAGACTCTTGGAGAATAGATTTCTTCTAATCAAGACTTGCCAGCAAAATAAGGCAGAAAGATTGGCAATGAACTTTGTATATCTTAATTTTGAGACTAAAACAGATGTGGCAACTGGAGCCTGGATATAATAAAAATGTTATATGACCTGACAACGTAGGATTGATATATATAATGAACAATCAAGGGGAGAGGTGAAAGAATGTGGAAGGAAGAACAGATTAATTGATTGCCTCATCTGAACAAGATGAACTGGGTAAGGGGAGAGGAATGTAGTAATTACAAAATTAATTGATAGATTATAAATATTTTTGAATCAGGAAAATGAAATAAAAGAATTCCCTTCTCTTCACTATTCTCCACTTCTGGAACCTCATTAACTTTTATTTGGTCTATCTCAATTGGGACTCTCAATCTCTCTTAACTTCTCTTTCATTTACTTTTCTATTTCATAATATTATGATATCATGTTCAGTGGATAGTTCTCCTTCTAGCCCAAATAAATACAATTTCATTTCAGAATAAATTATAAATTATATTATAAATTGCTACTTCTACTAATCTTCTGTTCACCTCATATCTTGAGGTTTATCTTTTTTTCAATGTCATTTGCACTTCCAAGATGTCCAATTGACTATTTTCATATTTTTTAGTCCTATATTAATATAACAGCATTATTATTTCCTTAATTACTTATTAATTGTGTTTGTATGGTTATTGAAATTAAGGAAGGAAATTGGTTTCATTTATGAGTTAATATATATGGATCATGGATATAAAGTAATCTATGAAATGAAGAAACAGAAATTCTCAGCCAGAAAGGCCATGCAATCTTAGCTCATCTGGGAAATTTCACAACTTTTGAGGAATTCCACAGGACTTGGAGTTGAGTATTTCATTCGATTTTATCGAACTCTCAAGAGAAAAGAGGAGGCCCAAACTAACGTGACAGTGTATTACAATTTCCTTATTATTCCAGTTTTTGCTTTTCATGTGGACAGGTAGTAACCATGGAGAACCAAATATATATTAAAAATTCACAAAAATGCCAGCCTTGTAGGAATAATAGCTTATGTTAGGCCTAAAATTAAAAGCCATTCTATTGATTGTGAACAGCCTAAGAGCTACATGTAAGCTCTTCTTGCTCAAACTTGAGGCTCATGAGGTCTGCAAGTGAGGGACATGTATATCATCCACAATAATCTGATTTTTTGTCAGACAGTTGAAGACTCTGCCTTGTCAAGCTGCTGTGCATTTAATACAAGAAGGCTTAAAATTCACACAAGTGAGCTTTAATTCCAAATCTCCTGCAAGATATACCTCTCAGATTCCAAATATGATAGTGTCTGAGCACATGACTTGGTATCAGAAACTGCCAAGCCTATCTTGAATTCAGTAATAAACCTTTCTAAGTCAACCAGCATGTCAGTCTTTTGGCAGATATTATAATTTTTATCAATGTTGAGAAATGCATTCCCTTGAGGGTCCATTGTCAATGACACATATGGAAAAGATTAAAGCAGTCATCCCCTCCCCCACTGAAGAATAATGCCCAGGCAGATTCAGTCCCACACAGATCAGTGAAGTGAGAGCTCTGCCAAGATATTATATTTATTGTGAATAAGTGTTTTATTTTTTCAAATGAAATAAAGACATTAATTCTTTTAGAATTCTTGAAAAATAATTTTTAATGGATAAATTTCCAGGTTTATCTGTTGAATTTCTTCATTACCCATTTAAGAAATAATGATATTGTCCATTAAGTTTCCGTTGACTTGTGGAAAGTGGAAAGGAGGAAACTTAAGCTCATTTGCCCATGTTTTAGGTTTCAGTTTGGTTGAGTGCAGATATTTACTGAAAAAAAAAATTCAGAGATAAGTGACTCCTGTTGCTATATTTCTGTTTTGAGCCTGTGTGACAGGAAAGCTAAAAAGTGAAAGCCATGTATTTTGTGAACCGGTAATGAACAATCAGAATTTGAAATTAAAAACACAATACATTTATATTAGAACCTCAAAATTGAAATACTTAGATATGAATCTAAAAAAATATGTATACAAGATCTGTACTGGGGAAACTTTAAAGCACTGATGAATGAAAACAAATGACTAAGTAAATGGAAAGATATTCCATGCATAGGAAAACTCAATATTGTCAAGGTACCAGATCTTCCAAGCTTGATCTATGCACTCAACACAATTCTAGTCAAAATTCCAGCAAGTTGTTTTGTATGCATTGATGTACAGATTCTAAAGTTTATTTGGAGACCCAGAATAGCTAACACAATATTGAAGGAGGAGAACAGAGTAAGAGAACTGACAACTCCAGATTTAAGGACTTACTATAAAGCTACAGAAATGAAGACAGAGTGATATTGATTTAAACAAAAAAAGATAGATTGATCGATCAATTGATGAAACAGAATAGAGAGCCCAAGATAGATCCACATAAATATAGTCAACTATGTCAATGTAGGTTCATAGGTTGTAGCAAATGTACCACTTAGGGGTAGGCTGTTGATAGTGGGGAAGGCTGTGCATTTGTGAGGATGAGGGTATATAGGAATTCTCTGTACTTTCTGCTCAATTTTCTGTGACCTAAAACTGCTTTAAAAATAGCCTATTTTCAAAAAATGTGTACATTTTAATTTCATTTAATAAGAATGATCACAAAATAAAACATTAGAAATAGTAATTAATGAACTATAACAATATATTACAATTAAGGTGGTTTAAAGCTATGCAACAAAAAAGCTAAGGTGGTTTAAAGCTATGCAACAAAAAATTACAATCATGAATATTTATTTTTAAAATAAAATTATTAGATAAACAAGAAACATTAGGTGGTGCTTAAATAGAAACAAATCATTGAAAAAATAAGGTATTAAGGTTAATGGTTGTGACTCACTTTACCTGTTGGGTTTTTTCTACCCTCAGATATGTCCTTCCACAACCCTGACTTACACATAATCCACACGTGGAGGGCAGTTGTCCATGGTTCAGCCTCCAGCACAATAATTTGCATCTGTGAAATCGGTAGCCTCTAGACTCTAACTCTGGAGAAATCACAGGAATTGGTTTCATGGATTTAAAAGAACCTAAAATGGTTTTTCTAATGTATAACCTGAACATGAAAGTATTAATTGGCAAGAATAAAAATTGCCTGGGACACATGAAAAGATGCTCAACATCACTAATTATTAGAGAAATGCAAATCAAAACTTCAATGAGGTACTCCCTCACACCAGTCAGAATGGCCATCATTAAAAAGTCTACAAACAGCAAATGCTGGAGAGGGTGTGGAGAAAAGGGAACTCTCCTGCACTGTTGGTGGGAATGTAAACTGGTGCAGCCACTATGGAAAAGAGTATGGAGCTTCCTCAAAAAACTAAAAATAGAGTTGTCATATGATCTTGCAGTCTCACTCCTGGGTACGTATCCAGGCAAAACTGTAGTTTGAAAAAATACATGCACCTCGATGTTCATTGCAGCACTATTTACAATAGCCAAGACATGGAAGCAACCTAAATGTCCATCGACTTTTGGATGGATGGATAAAGAAGATGTGGTACATATATACAGTGGAATACTACTCATCTATAGAAAAGAATGAAATAACACCATTTGCAGGTATGTGGATAGACCTAGAGATTATCATACTAAGTGAAGTAAGTCAGAACGAGAAAGACAAATACCATATGATATCAGCTATATGTGGAATCTAAAATATGACACAAATGAACTTATCTATGAAACAGAAAAATATTCAGACACAAAGAACAGACTGGTGGCTGCCAAGGGGGAGAGGTGGTGGGGGAGAGATAGATTGGGAGTTTGGGATTGGCAGATGAAAACTATTATATAGAGAAAGGTTAAACAACAAGGTCTTACTGTATAGCACAGGGAAGTATATTCAATATCCTGTGATAAACCATAATGGAAAAGAATATGAAAAAGAATGTGTGTGTGTATATCTATATGTATATATCTATATCTATGTGTAGCAGAATCACTTTGTTGTACAGTAGAAATTAACACATTGTAAATCAATTATACTTCAGTAAATTTAAAAAAAGAATACAGATGCACACATTTGGAGAGAGTTCCAAGCTAGAGATGTAGTTAACGGAGTCAACATCATTTCAATAGGTGAAGTCCAAGGGCAAATTAGGTTTCTCAGGAATAACCGTGCAATGAGAAGAGGACCAAGATCCAAATCCCTGAATTAAGGTGTATCCATTTAAAGACAGACCATGAAGGAAAAAAGGAGGGGAAGCAGAGAAATAGAGTGAATCAGAAAGAAAAAGGAAAAAGAAACTGATGGAAATGTTTTAAGTCACAATTCTGCAGAAAAAGCAATATTAGGACTAAAATAAGCCAGATGGCTGTGGATTATGAGGACAAAAATTAGATTGGAAAGGAGTGAAGAGTAAGTGAAAAGAAAGTAAGTGGGGACAAGTAGAGACCATTCTTTCATGGAGCAGAGGAGAGATATTTGTAAGAAAATATGGCCAAAAGAGTATTTGTTTATTTTCAGAAGAGTGATAATTAAATAAGTTTAAAATTTCATGGTGAGGAGCTGGTAGAAAGGGAAAAGTTAAAGGTTCCAAAGCAAAGTGGGCTAATTCAAAGGAGGTAAGAATAGACAGATCTGATTTTTCTGAAGGGATGCCTCAACTGGATTGGAAGGAAAGATGATCAAGAATGTCTGGGCTGCAGACACATTTTAGGGACACGATGTATCTCAATCTGAAGGCAATTGTCTCTCAGGACTCCGCAAAATTGAATATGCCTTTGTAGAATATCCCCTTGTGGAATACGCTTTCCCATCTTACATCAACCCCAACACATTTCAATTCCAAGATTCAAAACAATGAGGAATCAGTCCAGAGCTCTGGTAGATATCTCCTTAATGCAAAGAGAGCAACTTCTATAATGTGGACAATTTCTGAAAACAAACAGCAGTCAGTCTTTATTACTTGGATAAACATTTGCAAGCAAATCTTTTCAACTAGGTCAATAATGTTACCAAGTGGGCTAATGTGGTATTTTGAGATAGGTCTATTATTTATCTGATTTTTTTTTTTTTGTCTCACAAATGTATTTCCTTACGAACAAGCGTTTGATTCTAAAAGCATTTCTCTGCTGCTGTTGCAGTGCAGTTTCCATTTGAAAACACAGTATACTGTACAAACAGCATAATTAGCCTCCCAGTGAAAGAATGAACCTACAAATGGACATGGACAGACCATATATGACAATAGAACTCTACCCATAACTTCTGCAACAATCAGCCAAGAGAACTCAGAACTTGGTCAATGAATGCCAACTTCTTTATTTTGTGCTCTTGTTTCCAACTCAAGAGCAATCAAAGAAAGCCAAAAATGGTCTCCAAACCAATAGCATAAGATGCTCCATTTCTGGTTTGCCCACCTTTAGCTTCCCCAAGCCAACACCTTCTACACTTAGCATCCCTGAAGCCTTTCCTTTATTTTCACTTATAAAACTTTCCCACTTCCCTCTATGCCTTCGAGTCTTTGCTAAACACAAATGATAGTGGTTTACCCCTGTAAATAGCTTCTGATTCTTTTTCTAACTTGAGTGGTCTTTGTTTATTTTCACACCAGTAACCAACTGTAAAAATGTTGCCACCCCAAGAGTTGGGAGATGAAGGCCAGCGATGGTAGCTCAGAGGTTCAAATTAAAACATAACCGCTCTGTTTCATTAGAAGAGAAAATGTCACCATTGTTCCATTAGGTCACATTTTGCATCTTTAAATTTGCAAAGCGATTGCCAGAAAATTGCTTGGATTTCTCAAAACTGCTTTACATGGTAACAAACTAGCACTGCCTACATTTAAGTATTTCAAATTCCGACTTAGTGGAATTTATTCAATGTCATATAATATGTAAATAGTATGTTAGGATTTAAAACTTCCTGTTTTATAATGTAAAGTGTCTAGGGCAATGTTTCTCAAATTTGAATGTGCCCATGAATCACCAGGGGATCTTGTTAGATGCAAATTCAAATAAGCTCCTGAGGTATTGCAGAGATTTGAGTAGCAAGGATCTAGGGTGTTAAGGTTGCTCATACAGATATCTGCTTTCAAATAGAAAGTGAATAGATAAGTATGAAAAAATTCTAATTAGCACATTTAATTCAATAAATACTCTCACCTGAAACCCAAGAAGAAACTGAGTCCATTTAACATTGTGATGAATTTGCAAAACTGTAAACTTTGAGAAGACAGTCCCCACAAGACTGCCTTCACTTTAACACCAGCCTCAAGTTCAGAGCGGAGAGGTAGAGGAAGAAAAGGGCAATACCTACGGGACTGAAAGCAGAGCTGCAGGTCCTAGAAGTGGAGTTTCATACTCCATCCCAGGGAACACTTGGAGGAGCTGACAAGATCTATGAAGCGAATAGCCAGAATTTAGGAGAAACTTTATCAAAGATTCCTCATCCACTCTTGTGTTTCACTTATCTCCTTCTGTATAACAAACCACCCAGCACCTAATGGCTTTAAACAACAACATTTATTCAGCGACAGACGACTAAAACAAGGGGGTGTATCTTGTGGTATGGCTTACTGGGGGCCATTAGAATAATAATTCACCCCATCTTGGAAAGAAAGCTCATGGAGTTTGAGGGAACATGCAAGATCTGGACACGGAAGTATCAGCTTTCTGTGGGGACAAGGTGTACAGAAGATCACATGGCCTTCTTTTCCTGGTACCACATGAGCTTCTTGGATTCTCATGCTGCCCTGGAGAAAAGAGCTCCCACCTACCCACTCAGCCACTACAAACCATAATGTACAGTAGAAATTAACACATTGTAAATCAATTATGCTTCAGTAAAAGGAAAGAGGAAGAAGAAGGAGGAGGAGGAGAAGGAGGAGAAAGGCTAAGACTGAATTTTTTGACAGACTGGTATGACAGTAGTAGTATAGCACAATGATATGACAGTTGTTGCTGAGATTTTAGATTACCCTGGAATGGGCCAAATAGGATTTCCCAACACTTGGCTTTGATTTCATACGTGTAGGAGTATCATTTGCTGTTCTCAGTCATTTTAGTAATATTGTAGTCCTGCAACTTTCTTAAATTACTTCAGGAAAAGTATAGGACCACCACCACCATGATGTGATAGGGGGTGTGTGGGGGGCTAAAGCCTAATGCCTTTCCTGTTCTATGTTAAATCCTTGACCTGCCTTTGCTCATTTAATTCTCTCAGCATTCTGTACAGAATCCTATATGATCTTGGTTTTTATAAAGATGAAACCAAAGCTTAAAGGAGGTTCTCATGGACATTCTCAGAGTCCATTCTCATGACCATTATATTTCATGGCTACATAAGTGAATTACAGCAGCACTTTGTCATCACAATAATTTCACTTAGAGAAGATTTAATACGCCAATCATAAATCTTACTAGAAGATGAAATCTTTCTCAAAGTAAAAACTCTATATAGAAAATTATTTTTAGTATTATACTTATGTCACATATGTCCCACTTGGGACATTTCCCAGTCCTGGTTTACTAATTAAACAATTAAATCATGGACTTCACCCTTCCACTAACTAATAGATTTGAAGGGGGTTGCTTTTGTTGCTGTTTTTGTTTTTATTGTCACTATTGTACCACATTGTGGTAATCTGGAAATTCAAGTGCTTGGTGTTAAAAATCATTATGGGTATAATTATCTTCTAACAGATGTTTTAATCTATAGAACATCTATATGATTTCTACATATTTGCTTCATTATTGGCTGTCCTGAAGCTAAACATAAAAATAGAAGCCATCAAATCAAGATTCACCTGTAGTACCTATAAATTTGGATGAACTTTTCTTGGACCTGAGGGTCCTGACTTGTCAAGAGGGGATCTTCCTTACTCACTTGTAAGCTGGACCCTGTAAGTCAAGTACCAAGCCAGCATTCCCAAGAGATCTTTGAAATCATTGGTTCCATAAGGTCAGCTTTAGTTCCTTAAAAGTTGCTAGTCATACCTGATTAAGCAAGCATTATTCTCAAATATGACATTCTGGGCAAGGTCTTGATTGCATAATCAAATTTTCCAATTATATCCTGCTAAAAAGGAGGACAACTTCTTACTGAACTTATGCAAATCATTTTACTGCCATGCAGTATGCAAATCATTTTACTGCCATGCAAACTAAGAAGTTTGAATAAAAGTTTCTGAATTGGGGTGGGGTGTCCATGTTTTGGGGAAAGAGTCAGCAAGAATAATATTACATCATTTAAAATGCTTCATTGCAGTTTACAGAAGCAGATTCTACTAAATTGTTATGAATTGTTATGAATCTGTAGATGACAGAGACTTAAAATGACTGTGATTAATTTATTACCAGTAATTTTCAAATGTGAGGGTTCTGATAAGAGTTCATAACAAGAATAATCAACTGACAAGGAAATTTGGCTTTTTCTGGGGCATACAAAACATAATATAGTCAGAAAGAAAAGTTTTAGACAAAATGTCTATAAGTACACCAATTAAGCATATTTTCAAAAAAGGTATAGAATGATACATCTCATATATAAAAATGAATGAACATAATTTTTGTAAGGGAAAAATCTTGACAAGTATATAATTGTGAGCTATATATACTATACCACCACGAATAAATCAAGAATATCAAATAAAGACATGCAGTAAATTTGGAGTAGGTCCTAGACATCTGTATATTTACAAAATTCCATAGGTAAATCTGATGTACATACCCATCTGAGAACCACTGGCCTAGAACATGCTAGATTCAAAATGAAAAAGAAAGGTGCATTTTATATAAAAATTTTAAAAAGTAAGCATTTTATAGAATAATTTAAATTATGATTAATAATACTACACTGCCATTGCCTAATATAAGGCAAAGCACCACCAGGACTCCAAAAATACAGGAAAACTCAGCATAACTACTTCATACTATTTTAGTGTTTCTCCTAATGTTAAAACATATGGAAAGTGAGGGCACTGTCAAACTTTTGGGGACATCTCATGAAGCATATACTTTCTAAAATGGTTATGTTAAAGGACATTTGACTTAAATTTAACTTAGATATGACTGAGCATTTCTACTGATTTGACAACTCTTCCCACAAAACTCATCAATGCTAATATGTCCAAAAAACCCACAAAAAACTAGGGACTTCCCTGATGGTCCAGTGGTTAAGACTCTGAGCTTCCACTGCAGGGAACATGGGTTTGATACCTAGTCAGGGAACTAAGATTCTGCATGCCATATGGAAAACAAAACAAAAAACTAATTACTTTTAGCACTCCTCTCTTTATAAGGTGAAAGAACAAATCTTTGTAAATTATCAGGTATCTTCTGGAGAATCTCTGAGTTTTAGGTGCAAAATATATCCTGAAAATTTTCATTTGTTTTTATTATATTTAGGATCTGATTTTATGAAAGTGAAAGTTAAAAAAAAAGATGTCGTCAAAGGTAGTTTGGAAACTTAATCAGGATCATGGGTGCCTGAGGGGGAAAAAAAACTGGTTACATATTTAATCAAAGTAACAATAAATATCTATAAATAAACACAGAAGGTAATATGATTGTAAAAAAAGATCCTCTCAGGTCTTTCATAAATGAGGAACCTTTGTTTTCTTAAATAATGAAAGGAATAATAATGACAATATAAAGCAGAAAAAAATATTTCAGTATATCACAGAATGTTTGCTCTCTAGGGAGCTTATACAGAAAAGTAAAATAATCCTTCGTAGTAGGTGGAATTCTAAAGATGTTCCCACTAGGTTCCTGTCCCCGGTGAGTCAATCAAACACCAATCTAGGTACTGTTATAAAGAGACTTTTCAGATGTAATTAAGGCTACTAATCAGCTGATTTTAAAATAGGAGACTTTCCTGGGTTATCTGGGTAACCTCAAAAGTAGAGGAGGAAAGAAGAGAAGGCTTTAGAGGTAAAAGTGGAAGTCAGAGAGAATAAAAAATGGAAGACTTGATCGGCCATTGCTGACTTTGAAGCTAGATGAGGGATTCATGAGTTAAAGGATGTAGGTAGCATCTAGGAACTGAGAAAAACCTCTATTGACTTCCAGGAAGGAAACAGAACTCAGTTCTACAACTATGAGGAACTGATTTTAGCCAACAACCCATCAATAATAAACCTAAAAGCTGATTCTTTCCCAGGCTTTCTAGAAAGGAATGCAAGCCCTGCCAACATTTGATTTTGGCCTGTAAGAATCTAAGCCAACAACTGTATAAGCCACGCTGTACCTGGACTTCTGATTTGCAGAATTGTGAGATAATAAATGGCTGTTTATTACTTTAAGCCCCCAAGTTTGTGGTAATTTGCTATGGCTGCAGTAGAAAACTAGTGCACCATTCATATTGTAGGCAAGGCAATAAACATTAAACCCGGGAAACAAGTCTATCATAATTCAACAAACTTTGCTAAGATGTTAACACTTTTTATGGTTATTCAAACTATGGTAAATAAGTCAAGGCAAATAAATTCACTTTCTAAGTTTTGTCTTTCATTATGTTCTTCCTCTTCCAAAAATAACTGATACTTTCTGTCTGATATCAGGAGTCCTGTGAGGTCAGAATTAATTTTATGGTAATGCCAAGATATTATTAACATAAAATGTGTTCAGTGTTGCTATTTTTAAATGAGTCAATAAATAAATTTTAATAATTTCTCAATTTCAGTTCTGAACCGCTTATGTTAACTATCAATTTTAACCAAAGTAACTAATTTCTATTTCACAGAAGAAACTGGAGAGTAGAAAATTGTGAACTTTGCATCATATACCAGCATTTTAACAGAATTCTAGGACTTTTCAGTATTCATAACAACTGTGTAAAACCTCAGATATCCCTTTTACAACTTCTCAAAGTGGCAAAAATGAATACATTTGTTAACATGTCTCAAAGATATAGCTTCTCTGTAGCAAATAAATTAAAAAGCAGAAGTGTGTGAACCTAAAATTATGCTAAATAGTCAAACTACTTAGAAATGACCTAAATAGCCAATGATTACTCATTAAATATCACAATTTAATATCATTCCAATTATTGATAAGTTACTCAAAGATATTAAAAATTACATTCAAGCCTTGTAGTAGGACTTAGCTATCATATCAAACATCCATATGAAGAAGGGAGGAAAAGAAGGCTGCTGCCCATGGGTAAGAGAGAGACTTTGGAAGTGACTTCTTCCATCAAGTTTTCAGATTCTGGAGCCCTGGTCAACATCTCAACTGCAACCTCATGAGAGACCCTGAGCTAGGACCACCTGGCGAAGCCACTCCCATATTCTTAACCCTCAGAAGCTATGTGAACCATTATATATTTGTTGTTTTAAGCTTCTGTGTATGTTTTGGGGCAATTTATTTTGCAGCAATAGCTAATTAATATGCACATGGGTGACAAGAGGCATCATGATTGTTGAATGGTCCCAGTAATATACAATTCATGATGATGCTCAGCTTGGCTGGTGAATCTTTTGTCCTTTTAAATATTTTAATTTCTTGACAGCTCTCAAAATCTATATTTTCATCCTTTTTTTTCTCTATCCGTACAATCTTTAAGAATCATCAGTGCAAGTGCTGTTGCACTAAAAATCATTTAAAACAATTTTCATGGTGTAATTCCTTCCCGAAGAGACAAGTGTTTTTTTTTATGGACAGTAGAAAAATGTGATTTCCATTCAGTGAACACATCACTGAAATGTGCTCCTATCTTGTGATCTGACAAAATAGTTTATCTTTTTTATGGACCAAACCTACTACTTATAAAGAAAATCCATGCAGGCATCTGTCATTTCTAAATGCTTCAACAAGGAAAACAAATAAAAATAAAAATCTTCCCTTTTTTGTTTACTTTTAAAGAGATTTTGTTTGTAGCAACTTTTTACAGGGTAAAAAAATGTGAAAATGAAGATTTAAAAATGATCAAGTAATTCCATAATCCTGGCACACTGCACAAGACACAAAGTGAAGATGGTGCATACTGCAATAGCCTAATTATTTCCTTATGCTGCTTACACCTTAAGTAATAATTTATTTTTTGAAAAGTATTAATTAAAATGAGAATCCACACATGTTGGGCCCCAGCAGAATCGTAGAATTAAAAAAAAATTTTGCCTTAATTTTTGGGGAGGCCCTGATTGTGAAATAAAACCCTAGTTATTTGTTTTTAGTTTAATTTTGACAGTTTTACAACCAAATAAACAAGTGGCCTCTCCTTAATCCTCTATCACTGTTTTTAAGATAAATGCTGTCATCCACAATCACACTGGAAATTTCACTGGAAAAAGTAACATTCCTTTATTCAAGCTGGCATTACGTATGACTAGAATACTTGAGTTCTAAGACTTTTCAGTCACATGTATAGAAATATTTTATCAATTTTTTTTGTTATAGAAACAAGTCGTATCAGGGTTTAATAGAAAGAGCTCTATATTAAACCTAAAAAAACCAAAAACACTCAATCTGAACAAACAAAAATTATGGAACAACTTCAGTCTTATTTTTCTGTCACTTATTAAATTTATCACCTTAAATAAGAACAATTTCTCTATAAATTACTTTCTTTAAATATTCACCTCCTTAATTGGTCCATCATTTACTTTTCCTAATGTCCACCTCATCCAAGCTTCCTTTTCTGCTAGCTTTCTCTCCCTTCTCTTAAATTCCTCTCAGGATACAATTAAGCCCTTGAAGCCAAATAAGGGGTGGTGGAGAATTTTTCCGAAGAGTTTCTCATATTAAAGGACAAGATTTAGGAACTGCTAATAATAAATTAAGGCAGCACTCTAGGGTCAGCCAGTGCTATTGGAGCAGCATATTCAAATACTTTTCATCCTTTAGAAACCCAGTTGGAACTCCAACACTGATTTCTTGTTTAATTTATTTCTCAGCTTCCAAGGCTGAACAGGACCAGTTACCTCTCTTGGTGCTGTTCCTGGTCCCTCAGTGAGACCTCACAAACTGACCAAGTCAAAGAAGATCAGCCTGTGATGGATGGGGATACAATTTAATTTTTTTGTCTTTTTGAGCACTTAAAAGAGGATTTCACTTTAAGCACCTTCAGCTTTTTGGTAGGAAGAGATGACATCTTACGGGAGACCAGCATTCTCCTGGTAGAGAACCAAGCAGGTTAAGAAGCATAATCATACTAATTTGTTCAAGACACGCAGGCAGAATTAGCACATTCTGTAAATCAAAGATTTGAGACATTATGAAAACTGTATTTTAATTGGCAACCTTGATTCTCTTTTCTGAGCTCTTGTTGAGAGTCTGGATATAACAAACACCCATGCACCACCTGCTAGGTTCTAATTTCTGACTCTTTTGCTATCTGCGATACACACATCTTATTTTACAAATGCTTCTAGATAATTAGTTGATTTTTTTAAATTTGAAAAATAAAACCTAAACCCAAGTTTCATCCTTCTCTATCAATAATAAGAAAAGAGAATTAAAAATATACTTTTCAATTGAGCTATAAGTGGATTATTTAGTATCTAACAATTTACTCCTTTATTTTTCATTATTTTTTAGTACTTGGCACCATCTGTAAAATTGGAAAAACAATACTGAACTCAGGTCAGTTCAGTTAAAAAAATATTAACTGATGAACGCCCTGGGATCCTGGGGTGAGGAGGACAAGGTCATTGCCCTCCCAGAGCTTACAGTCTTCAGTGCCTTTGAGTACCTCACAAGGAATGTTTTGAGGAGAAGATTCAGCACTTAGTGTGGAATAAATGCCACTACTCTTCCTTATTACAAACATTCCTACTCTCATCTTCTTTCTAAACAGGGGACCAAGCACCCATTAGAATCCTTTCTCAGCTCAGATAAAGTTACTTCCTACTGATTTGGGATCTTTGGCAGAATTGGCACTGTCTGTACTCTCACAGCATTTTGCATAGACTTTTTTCTTAACAGCTTTATTGGGACATAATTCATCTATAATACCGTTTGCATTTAAAGTGTTCAGTGGCTTTTTGTATATTTACAGAGTTGTTCAACCTCATCACAATCTAATTTTAGAGCCTCTTGGTCATCCCCCCAATTAAACCCTATACCCATTAGTAGTCAATCCCCCTTCTTCCTTTCATCCTTACCCTACTAATCTCCTTTGTGTCTCTGGATTTGCATATTCTGGATATTTCATGATTTATTTCATATGAAATAAATAAACTGTATGAAATAAATCATACAGTTGTGCCCTTTTCTATGTGGCTTCTTTACTTGGCATCATATTTTCAAAGTTGACCCACGTTATAGCATGTATCAATACTTTATTCCTTTTTATGGCCAAAATATATTCCATTCTATAGATATGCCACATTTTCTTTGTCCATTCATCAGTTGATAGTCATTTGGAGTCTTTTGACTTTTGAGTATTATGAATAATGCTGCTGTAAACATTTGTATACTAGTATTTGTGTGAACATATGTTTTCATTTCTTTGGGGAAGTTTATATCCAAGTTGGAAGAGGTGAAATGACTTATGTCCTGCTCCTGACAATAAAAAATGGTACAATACTTCAAGGATACAGCAGTACTTCATTAGTTTACAAAAATGTACTTATTTATTAAACCTTACTCTTAAGAATATATCCTAAGCATTAATTTAAAAACAATAACTATATTTTGGAAAATGTTAGTTGTAGTGTTAACGATTTGGTTGAAAAAAATGCAAAGATCTGAAATATCTAATAATGAGATAATATAAATTAAAAAGACCCATGAAACACAAAGCAATAAACTTAGAAAGCCATAAATTTGGTATCTATAAAGATTTTTTAGAAGCATAAAAAATGACAAATATGTAAAAAGCATATAAATTATAGTTTTCCTATCTTTAGACTTGTACACATGGACAAATCAAAATTAAAAGCAGGGCTTTAATTAGGGTACTGAATTTGTCAATTATTTTTTTCAGCTTTTAAATGTGCTAATTTCTTGGTTTTATGAGTATGAAGTTTCAGTTATACAAGATAAGTAAGTTCTAGAGACCTAATGTAAAACATAGTGCCTAGACCTAACAACACTGTTTTGTGCATTTAAAAATTTGTTAAGAGGGTAGACATCATGTTAAGTGTACTTACCACAATAAAAATGTAAAATGATGGAAAATAGGAAAAATGGAACCCTAAACTTTTTTCAAATGGTGTAATTGTATGTATATGTGTGTGTGTGTTTGTGTGTGTATTTTTGTGAACTTCACCAGAGGGAGCTTCTGATTCAGTAGGTGTTATGGATTGAACTGGGTCCCCAGAATGTGTGTTGAAGTCCTAATCCGCAGTACCTCAGAATGTATCCTTATTTGGAAATAGCGTTGTTGCAGATGCAATTAGCTGAGTTAAGGTGAGGTCATACTGGAGTAGGGTGGGCTCCTATCCCAATCTGATTTATGTGATCGGTGTCCGTATACAAAGAGTAGAAAGACACACAGAGGTGTGATAGCAATGTGAAAATGGAGGCAGAGATTGGGGTTATGCTGCTACAAACCAAAGAACGCTTGGAGTTAGCAAATAAATAAATAAAGGGGGGCGGAGTCAAGATGGCGTACTAGGAGGACGTGGAATTCGTGTCCCCACACAACTAGGGCACCTACCAGGCACCAGTGGAGGACCACGGACACCTAAGGGGATGGGAGGAAACCCCAGCAACCGGATAGGACGTGGGGCATGGGGGGAGTGAAGGGGTGAGAAGTGGAGGTGGGATTGGACTGGCGCCCCTGAGGGGCAGCTGTGGGAGGGGAAGGGATCCCATGCTCGAAGGGGTAAACTGGGGAACCACTGGGAGGGCACAGGATCAAAAGGGAGCATGGCCAGGTTTCCCCTGCCCACTTGGGCCCCCAGGAAGCTGCTGAGATCCCGGGCCTGAACCTCTGCCCACCTAGGCCCCCTCCAGCAGTGCAGGTCCTGAGGGAGTGGGAGGGAGTAAAGGGGGAGCAAAAGTAAAGGCCAGACCTCCGGGACTGGCACCCCTGAAGGGTAGCTGGGGGAGAGAAGGAGTTCCTATACCCAGCAGACCCATCCAGGGTTAGGGGTCCAGTGGCAACAGGGGAGACCCTGGAGGAGATGGTGGGGGTGGGGCACGAAGGAATGGAAGGGAACGCAGCCATTGCTTTCCCTGTCCACTTAGGCCCCTGGAAGCCTGTTGGGCTCCTGAGCCTAATCTTCTGCCCTTGGAGCCTCCCTCCTGCTGCGCAGAGCCCAAGCCCTGCCCCTACACCCTCACCCAGGGCCCCACCTCTACACTCCGAGACCCCCTCCAATGCTGGCCTAAACCCCGCCCTCACTCAGGGCCTCACCTCCGAACTCTGGAGCCCCACACTCCAGAGGCCTTCCTTTCAAGGAGCTGCCTCTCCCCTTTTGCAAACGTCCTAAGCAGAGGCCCCACCCCACACTTGAACATTAACCTGTCTAGGCCCCACTGAACGCTCAAGCCACACCCCCCCACCTACCTAGGTCCCACCCCACCCTAAACTCCACCCTTGCCTAAGTTCCACCACCCCTAAACTTTGCCCCACAGCCAAGGCTTTTTTTTCTTTTTCTTTTTTTTTTCTTTTCCTCTTTTAAATTGGGGTTCTGTTTTACCTTGTTGATTCATTGTTGTTGATTTGTTTATATTTTTAGTTTTCCTAATAAATCTTTTATTTTTTTAATTTTATTTTATTCTTTATACTTTGTTAGTGATCTCTCTTTTTGGCTTCTTGCCCCACACCCGCTTTTTTTTTCCTGCTATGGTTTTATTTTACCTTATTGCAGTTGTTTCAATTATAGTTTTATTTTTCCTAATACATTTTTTAATCTTTCTAAATTTATTTTGTTTTATA
Source organism: Monodon monoceros (assembly GCF_005190385.1). NCBI lineage: Eukaryota > Metazoa > Chordata > Mammalia > Artiodactyla > Monodontidae > Monodon > Monodon monoceros. Next base: position 18,500,479 of record NW_021703782.1, on the reverse strand, counting down.
TTCTTTGATATTGTACTGCTCCTTTTTTTCTTTCTTCCTTCCTTTTTTTTTTCAATCGTGCCACAAAGCTTGCGGGATCTTTGTTCCCAGACTGGAGGTCAGGCCTGAGCTCCTGTAGTGGGAGCTCAAAGTCCAAACTGCTACACTAACAGAAAACCTCAGACCCAGGGAATATCAATCAGAGTGAGGCCTCCTGGAGGTCCTCATCTCAGCTCTCATACCCAGCTCTATCAAACTGCCTGCAAACTCCAGTGCTGGACGTCTCAGGCCAAACAACCAGTAAGACAGGAATACAGCACCACCCAACAAAAAAAAGAAAAAAAAAACATGAAACAACAAAAAAAATATGTCACAGATGAAGGAGCAAGTAAAAACCTACAAGACCAAATAAATGAAGATGAAATAGGCAACCCACCTGAAAAAGAGTTCAGAATAATTATAGTAAAGATGATCCAAAATCTCAGAAACAGAATGGAGAAAATATAAGAAACATTTAACAAGGATGGAGAAGAACTAAAGAGCAAACAATCAGAGATGAACAACACAATTACTGAAATTAAAAATACTCTAGAAGGAATCAATAACAGAAACTGAGGCAGAAGAACGGATAAGTGAGCTGGAAGATAAAATGGTGGGAATAACTGCCATGGAGCAGAATAAAGAAAAAATAATGAAAAGAATTGAGGACAGTCTCAGAGACCTCTGGGACAACATTAAATGCACCAACATTCAAAGTATAGGGGTTCTAGAAGAAGAAGAGAAAAGGAAAGGGTTTGAGAAAATATTTGAAGAGATTTTAGTTGAAAAATTCCCTAATACGGGAAAGGAAATAATCAATCAAGTCCAGGAAGCAGAGAGGGTACCATACAGGGTAAAACCAAAGAGAAACATAAAAAATTCAAGTCAATAAATAAATGTCTTTCTTTAAATTGAGATGCATATCAATATGTATATTTAGGGAATTATTTCTTATTCCCTCCCCTAGTCCTTTACAACTATTATTAACTTGGTAGTGTTCTTGTTATAAATGATGTCTTCAAAATCAAGTAAATTGATATTCCCTATAGAAGTGGTATGACTTCTGAATATTAAAAACAGTATGGTCTGAAAAACTGAAAACAACTAATAAAATATTAACATGAAAACTTTGGGAAGATAATAAATGTAACTAAGGATAGTGATAAGCAGGGATATGCTGACCACTAACAATATGCTGGACAATATGATCAATATTGTATCTGAAACATCTCATCCCCTCTCTTAGCAACATTACTAGATGGGTGTTGCTGTTATCATTATCTCTGTTACAAATAAGCTAAGTGAAGTTTGGGGCATCTAAGTGACTTGCCTGAGTTTACAGACCTCAGAGCAGAGCAAGTAGTCAAACTCAAGTCCATGTGACTTCAGGATGGGCAGGAATGCACTATGGTTAGATCCTGGTCAGCCTTGGTTTCTGTGTAGGCTCTATTATGTCACCTTGGACAACTTGCTTAACCTCTCTCAGTTTTCTTATTTATGTGATGGTAATATAACATGAAGACCAAGTAAATGAATACATGGAAAATGCTTAGAGTAATACTTGGAACAGTAAGCTTTCCAAGTATGGGCTCTGGTTACTGTTGTGTGTTATGTGTCTGGAATTTGGTGGGTTTTTGACAAATAGTTGAGGTATTATTATTATTATTAAAATCTGATGAAATACCACTGACAGAAGTTGCCAAATTTTATTTTTAGAAAAGTAAATTTTTTGGAAAAAAGGTTTTTGGAAAAAAAATCAATAGATATGCAGATGAAATTATTTAGGTTTACATTATTCCAAAGCATTGATTTAACATCTATTCAATTAAACACTAATGATCTAACATAAAATCTAAAATTATCTGAGATGGAATGAAAGGGCAATCAAAGTAATTTTTTTAAATACATTGATTCAACTAGACACAATGATTTTCATGTACCATCTCATATAGAGTATTTGAAGCATAGTGTTACCTCATGTATTATCACTTACATGAATAAGGGGTTCCATATCCAATGAAGTATGTAACCAGAATTTTATGATGCTATTTTGCAAACTTTATTGTTATTTTATTCATAGCTTCAATATGATTGCAATTTGTTAAAGCCCAATAATACTTTAAAATAATTGTCTCCAAATGTATTGCCAACTAGGATGATTAACTTTTCATTAGAGTTGCAACCACTCACATTACACTCAATGTTATAATATTTCATAGGCTGACTGCAATATTTTAATTTTGGAACAAATTACCATCAGTACTTTCTTTGAGTATTTTCATTGGGTGACCTATGCATAAACTCTAACATAGGTGTCCTAAGGGAAAAAGCTACTTTCAGTTAGATAGCAATGGGGCACTCTGTGACACTGGCTAAATCATGGAGAGCTGCTGTCAAGGATGTGTTGTTTCCATGTAAGAAAGGAAGTGATTACTTTGTTGGCACGTCAACAATGATTTTTTCACAAAACTATGCCACTTAGCACTTTAAGCAAGCCAGAATTATTTCAGTTAAGATATCGGAGAAAAACCCTAGGGTCATCTTACATTTTCATATACCAAATTCTGAATTATAAATTCAGATACAAATTGCCTCAAATGGAAGTGGTTTCACATGATTTCTTAAAGGCAGGTTGGAATCTCTAATTGTACCATTTGGGATAGCACCCCTAGAATCAACAGTGATCAAAATGACAGTTCTACAACACATATACATTCTTCCAAAGTTCAAAATATGGAAAGAGTAAACATTTGTATTTTCAAATTCCCACTCACAGTCATATGAAAGCATATTGAAATTGCTTCATATACAGGCAGCTAGTCCTCTAGTTTCACTGAGACGTAAAGATAAATTGAAGAAATTTCAATTGTTCTTATTTTTGTAGCTGAGGAAAGTTGAGTGACTTGCTCAGAGTGATAGATGTAGTTCCTAGAATTAGGATTAATGGAGATTCTAAAAAAACCCCAACATATCTGAAGTAAAAACAAGATCAAGAGGGCAAAGGTGCAGGTCATTGGACCTAAAAGCCCTGCCTGGAATAGTTGCCATGGCTCAAAATAGCAGTCTTCCTAAGTAGGTTTTCTGGGTTTTGGGGACTGAGATCTACACTCAGACACACCATTCTCAATATGTTGAAAATGAGACACAAAGGGACTATCTTGAAAGCAGCAAAAGGAAAATGACTCATCACATACAAAGGAAATGCAATAAGGTTAACAGTTAACTTTTTATCAAAAACAATGGAGAGCAGAAGGCAGTGGAATAGTGTATTTGAGGAACTGAAAGGGAAAAAAAACCTTCATCCAAGAATCTTATATCACATAAAATTATTTTTCAAAAATTAAAGGGAAATAAAGTCATTCCCTGAAAAACAAAAACCAAAGGAACTTGTTACTAGCCAATCTGTTTTATACAAAACACCAAAGGAAATTCTTCAGGCTGACAGCAGGAGAACCAGAAAGTAATCTGAACCCACAGGGGAAAAAAAACACAAAGAGCATTGGTAGAGATAATTATGTACATAATTATAAAAGGCAATACTATTGCATATTTCTTTTCTTAACTGATTTAAAAAGTTTATGTAATATATCTATCTTTATTTGGGCGGGGGGGCCATGCTACGCAGTTTGTGGGATATTAGTTCCCTGACCAGGGATCGAACCTGGCCCCCAGCTGTGAAAGTACCGAGTGCTAACCATTGTAGCACCAGGGAATTTCCAAAAAGGTTATGTAAACTTATATCTACCTATCTATCTAGTATTATTGGGCCTATAACACATAAACTGTAATATATTTGACAATAACAGTAAAAAGGAGGAAGGTGAGGTGAGAACAAAGCTACATTGGAGTAAGAAAATAGTACTAGATAATAACACACATACATAGGAAGAAATGAAGAGAACCAGAAATGGTAAATAAGAAGGCTAATATAGAAAACTCTAGAAATATATACTTGCTCTCTTTTCTTCTCTCAGCTTCATTAAATTATATAAAATTATAAGTAATAATTATAAAAATATGTTCCTAGATCATAATGTATACAGACATAATATGAATAGCAGTAAGAGCTATATAAGACTAAAATATCTATATCTAGAATTAATTTAGTATAAATCTGAAATAGACTATCATAAGTTAAGTGTATATGGAAACCCTTAGAAAAACTAAGAAATTAACTTAAAAACATATAATCAAAAATTATAAAAATTAATACTTTAAAGCATAAAATATCAACCCAATGCAAAAGGAAGCAATAAATGAGGAGCAGGAGAACAGAAAAGACATAATACATGTGGGTAAATAGAGCAATATGAAGAATGTGTTATAATAATAACAAAGTCAATCCCTCAGGGATATATAACAATTTAAATGTATATGCACCTAAAATGAGAAACTCAAAATATATAAAGAAAAACCTGGCAAAACTTAAGGGAGAAATAGACAAGTCAATAATAATAATCAGGGACATCAATGCCCTACTTTCAGTAATGGATAGAAAAACTTAACAGAAGATCAACAAGGAAATAAAAAATTTGAACAGCACTACAAACCAATTAGACATAACAGACATCTTTAGAACACTGCACTAAACAACAGCAGGATACAAATTCCTCTGACTTGCATGTGAAACATTTTCCAAGATAGACTATATGGTTGACCATGAAACAAGTTTCAATAAATTTAAAAAGATTGAAATCATACATAGTATGCTTTCTGACAACAGTGGAACTAAATTAAAAATTAATAACAGGGCTTCCATGGTGGCGCAGTGGTTGAGAGTCTGCCTGCTGATGCAGGGGACACGGGTTTGTGCCCCAGTCTGGGAAGATCCCACATGCCACGGAGCAGCTAGACCCGTGAGCCATGGCCGCTGAGCTTGTGCATCCGGATCCTGTGCTCCGCAACGGGAGAGGCCACAACAGTGAGAGGCCCACGTACCGCCAAAAAAAAAAAAAAATTAATAACAAAGGAAGCTTGGAAAATTCACAAATAAGTGGAAATTAAACAAGATATTCCTGAATAACAAAAGGGTCAAATTAAAAATCCTGAGAAAAATTAGGAAATACTTTGAGATGCATGAAAACAAAAACACAACATATCCAAACACATAGGAGACAGATAAAGCAGTGCTTAGAAATTGATAATTATAAATACCTATGTTAAAAAATTTAAAAAGTAATTTATATCAGTAACCTAAATTTCCACCTGGATAAATGAGAAAAAGAAGAGTAAGCTTAACACAAAATTAGAAGATGGAATAAAATAATGATGAATTGTGTGGGTTTATTCTGAGGTATCTTATTCTTCTTGATGCAATTGTAAATGAGACTGTTTTCTTAACTTCTTTTTCTGATGGTTTGTTATTAGTGTATAGAAACACAATAGATTTTTGTATATTAATTTTGTATCCTGCAACTTTATTGAATTCACTATGAGTTCTAATAGTTTTTTTGGTGGTGTCTTAGGATTTTCAATGTATAGTAGCATACCATCTGCAAGCAGTGACAGGTTTACTTCTTCCTTCCAATTTGGATTCCTTTTATTTCTTTTTCTTGTCACATTGCTATGGCTAGAACTTCCAACGCTATGTTGAATGAAAGTGGCAAGAGTGGGCATCTTCGTCTTGTTCCTGATCTTCATCTTTTCCCCACTGAGTGTGATGTTAGCTGCCAGCTTGTCATATATGGCCTTTATTGTGTTGAGTTATGTTCCCTCTATACCCACTGTCTGGAGAGTTTTATCATAAATGGTGTTGAATTTTTGTCACAAGGTTTTTCTGCGTCTATTGAGATGATCATATCATTTTTATTCTTCAATTTGTTAGTATGGTGTATCACCTTGATTGATATGCAAATATTGAACCATCCATCCATCGCTGGAATAAATCCCATTTGTTCATAGTGTATGATCCTTTTAATGTATTGTTGAAATCAGTTTGCTAATATTTTGTTGAAGATTTTTGCATCTATATGCATCAGTGATATTGGCCTGTGATTTTCTTTTTTTGTGATATCTTTTTCTGGTTTTGTATCAAGGTGATGCTGGCCTCATAGAATAAGTTCAGAAGCATTTCTTCCTTGGTAATTTTTTGGGATAGTTTAAGAGGGATAAGTATTAACTCTTCTGTAAATGTTTGGTAGAATTCACCTACAAAGCCATCTGGCCCTGGAGTTTTGTTTGTTAGGAGTTTCTTTAGTACTGATTCAATTCATTACTAGTAATTGGTCTGTTAATAGTTTTTATTTCTTCCTAATTAATTCTTGGGAGATTGTACATTTCTAGGAATTAGTCCATTTCTTCTAGGTTATTTATTTACATATATTTGTTTGTAGTAATCTTTTATGATTCTTTGTACTTCTGTGATGTCAATTATAAGTTCTTTTTTATTTTTAATTTTATTGAGAATAAATAATAAATAATCTCTTTATCTTGATGAGTGTAGCTATAGGTTTATTAATTTTGTTTATCTTTTCAAAGAACCATCTCTTAGTTTCATTTGATCTTTTCTATTTTTTTAGTCTCTATTTTATTTGATTCTGCCTTGATATTTATTATTTCTTTCTTCAACTATCATTGGAAGTAAAAGATCTATACTAACAAAACTATAAGGCACTAATGAAAGAAACTGAAGACAACCCAAGCAAATGGAAAGATACATTGTGTTCATGGATTGGAAGAATTAATATTATTAACAAGACCATACTACACAAGGCAATCTAGAGATTTAATGCAATCTGAATCAAAATACCAGCAGTATTTTTTAAAGAACTAGACAAATAATTCCACAATTTGTATAGAAACATAAAAGATCCCACATAGCCAAAACATCTTGAGAAACAAGAACAAAGCTGGAGGTATCATGGTCTCTGATTTCAAACTTATATTACAAAGCTACAGTAATCAAAGAGTATGGTACTGGCCTCCAAACAGACACATAGATGGATGGAACATAATAGAGAGCCCAGAAATGAACCCACACTTATATGTTCAATTTATATATGACAAAGGAAGCAAGAATACACAAGGGAAAAAAGACAGCTTCTTCAACAAATGATGCTGGGAAAACTGGAAAGCTACAGGCAAAAGAATCAAACTGGACTACTTTCTCACACCCTATACAAAAATAAACTAAAATGGATTGAAGACCGAAATGTAAGACCTGAAACCATAAAAATTCTAGAAGAAACATAGGCAGTACACTTTCTGACATCAGTCTTAGCAATATTTTTTTGGATGTCTCCTTAGAAAAGGGAAACAAAAGAAAAAAATATAAACAAGTGGCACTACATCAAAATAAAAAGCTTTTGAACAGAAAAGAAAACTATCAACAAAACAAAAAGACTGCCCCGTGAGTGGGAGAAGATATTTGCAAACAATATATCTGATAAGGGGTTAATTTCCAAAATATATGAAGAACACATATAACTCAACATCAAAAAAAAAAAATCCAATTAAAGAATGCATAGAGGACCTGAATAGACATTTTCCAAAGAAGACATGCAGACATGTCTGGCACATGGCAGACATGTGCCAACAGGCACATGAAAAATTGCCCAACATCACTAATCATTAGGGTAATGCAAATCAAAACCACAGTGTGATATCACCTTACACCTGTCAGAAAGACTATTATCAAAATGACAAGAAATCACAAGCATTGGCAAGGATGTGGAGAAAAGGGAACCTTTGTAAACTGTTGATGAGAATGTAAATTGGTTCTGTTATGGAAAACAGCATTTAGGATCCTCAAAATATGGGGTGTTTGCTCCTTCAGATTGGGATGTGCAGTGAGCCTCCAGTGCAAGGCTCTCTCCACTCTGATTGTTAGCAAGCCAGCATGCATGCATTCCTTGCAAGTAGAGTCTAGGCTTCTCCAGCCCCTCTATCTGTCTCAGTCCTTCTATCTTTCTCAGGAGCTTGTCGTCTCTGCTCAGGACCCCAGGACTGAGATGCCTAGATTGTGGCTCAACCTGCTCACTCCCCAGGGCAAGGGTTCACCCTATGGACTTTCTCCTTCTACAGATCCCTCTTGGGGTGCAGATCCTGACCCAATGCCTTTTCTTCTGGTCCTACCTGGTTACATGGAGACCTTTCTTTGGTTACATAGGAATTCTTCCACCAGTTTCTAGTTCATTTTCTGTGAGAATTGTTCCACATGTAGGTTATTTTTGATGTGTTTGTGGGAGGAGGTGAGCTCTATGTCCTCCTCCTCCACCATCTTGATCCCTCTTTATCTACTCTTTATTGAGCCTTTAGTGGACTAAAATATCAAAAGGAATATCATTTTCAGTTGATATAAAGGATCTTTTTTTTCTCTATGGCTTTCTTTTATGGGACCTTCTCTATCTATAGGGCATCACTGATCTTCAGATTACTATCTGAAATCAAAGATAGAAGTAACTCATCCTGGATAAAATAGTATTTGTTCCTGACATATACCCTGAGGGAGAAGTTGATTTGAACTGGCACATAGATATAAGAGTTTATCTTAAGAAAAACTAGTTTAATTTGTGGAGCAGCCTTAATTCATCAGGATGTTACCATAAACCAGCTTTATCTCATCTTATTGTCTTTATCTGCTTTCCCTGTGTTTCATCAAAACCATCTTCTCCATCTCTTACAGATATCCTAGCAGAAGACATAACTCTTCAGTCACTTTCAGGTTCTAAAAAGTCTAATACAGCCCAGTTGAAAACTCCAGTTTCATATTCAAATTCCACCCTATCTACTCATTTGGAGCAGGGCAGGGCAGTCAGTTCAAGTCCCTTTAGTACACAGTTGGGTGGTCTGATCACTCATACCTCCTCCTACTCAAGCACTTTGGAGTGTGAGGGTAAGTTAGTCCACTTCTGATAAACCTCTCACTCCCTCCATTTTCAAGGCTAACATTGCTGAGGTGGGAGCTGGATAGGAGGAATAGAGGAGAGAAGACCTCCTTGGAGAATTAGTAAACTCTTGGTTACCAGGAGCCACCCCTGACTGATTCTAGATTTTGGTTTCTTCTATGATGAGACCATGATGGTCTCCATGATTCCTTAGGGTGATACTCAGCTCTATTCTGGCTACATCTGTCAGTGCAGACTCTCTCAGAGAAAGGCAGTCTTCCTTCAGCACCGTATGGCATCTTCTTCCATCTAACTTTGGGTAGGACAACAGAAACTGTTGAGATCCTCTTCTTCATTCTAAGATGGAAAAATCCTCTCAACCTCTTCTTCCCAGGAACACGACACCATAGTATGAACCTCCTCTGCTAGATCAGGATAAGCCAGTAAGCTTCAGTCTTCACAAATTTCCATGTGGGAAATAGATACCAGTCTACTAAACACGCAGGGACACAAGCCAAGCTCTCCCAAGAATGTCTTTCTCCTGGAGGAAAGAGAAGGTCATTTCAGCAGAGTTTACAGATCACACAAATTCAGCAGGTATAGTGTCCCTGGGTTTATGGTTAGTCTGATATGTTCATGGGGTCAGGTTTGGGCTGGGCAGGAAGTGATGGGGGGTCTCTGGACAATGGTCTGTCATGATAGTCTGGTGATTGGACAGCACCTTTTTGGTAATGAAATGACAATGATGTTGTTAAATGTTCATTTGTGAATGCTGTGGGAGAATAGATTGAAAGAGAGTAAGCATAAGATGTGAAGACCAGTCAAAAGACTTTTGCAATAGCACAGATTACTGATCACACAGCCCAGTGTGGCAGTGTAACAGTGATGGGATACAGGATCAGTTTCTGTGTCAAAGACCAAAACAGCGCTAGCTTAAACAAGGTTTCAGTTACAGTCTGGGCCTTCCCAGGCCAAGGCTGGCATGGCATGCCTAGGCGTTGAGGGCCAGCTTTCCTCTACCATGCTTCTCTGCCATCTCTAGGATGCCACTCATCCTCATTTCCCAGGACGGCTCATTACCATGGACATGAGAGATCATGGAGAGGAGGCAAAGATACTACAGCACAAGAACATGAAAAAATGCAGGAGGCAGATAAGGACTAAATTATCCAAGAGAAAGTCTATGACCTTAAAAATACAAATCTTATAATCAGAGATTTTTTTCTTTATTTTTATTTTTTTTTTTTGCGGTACGCGGGCATCTCACTGCTGTGGCCTCTCCCGTTGCGGAGCATAGGCTCTGGACGTGCAGGCTCAGCGGCCATGGCTCACGGACCCACCCGCTCCGCGGCATGTGGGATCTTCCTGGACGGGGGAACGAACCCGTGTCCCCTGCATCGGCAGGCAGACTCTCAACCACTGTGCCACCAGGGAAGCCCCGTAATCAGAGATTTTGGACCAGAAGAGATAAAAAGAGAATAAACGATTAAAGAGAGAAATGGAAGAGAAAAATAGTCCTTATAGAAAGTCACATTATATGTAGCAGGAAGGCAATTAGATGCTGATGAAATAACAGTGGGGGACACACAGGACATGAATTAAACAAGAAAAGAATATAAATGAAAAATTCACAAAAGAATTAATATAACTGGTTAACAATGATGCAGCACATATGTGAGCCAGTAGAAATGAAAGAGATACAAACTAATACAGAAGAAATATATACCCTGCCTATTAAATTTTAAAAGATTAAAAATTAATATTAATGCTAGAAAGAACAAATTTTATATTTTTGGGTGTGTGTTTTTGGTAACGTGCCAAGTTCTTAAAAATTAGCATATTATTCTAAAGAGTAATATATCATTTAAAAAATACATCCTGAAGAAATTCATTTAATGGGGAAAAAGTAACTAAAATAATATTTTTTCCTTCCATGACATTATAGCAATAAAAAATTGGGAGGAACCTAAGTGTCTAGCAATGTGGGTCACTGAGTAATTATCTGTGTTGTGCACTTTGCCTGCTCAAAATAAAGACTTTGTTTTTCAGCCTTGGTGGTGTTCTCAGAGTGAGTGAGCAGTTCCAATTTATCCCTAGAGCATAGTAGGCACAGGGCCTGAGGCACATGGTATTTTAAGGGCCCATGAAATGTTTTAATTTCTTTTAAAATTAGAAGAAAAATATGATTGTTTCCTGGACTATAGTCCAGCAAGTTTTTATACCAATGCAGTTGTGAAATATAAATTTTAATACTATTTTTGAAGGAAAGAACACATGAAAGCAAAAGTGCCTAGGATCCTCAAAGTCACCACAGGACCGTGAGAGGGAGGAGTTGCAGACATGGGCCACAACTCCAAGGCCTCTGCATTGTTACCATCGCAGTGCCAGAGGAAGAGAAGGAAGGAGAACAGGGTCCAGCATCAGGCTTATGGGATGCCCTTGGAACAGAGCAGTAGAAATCCTAAAGAATTCACCAACTAGAGCTTTTCCAGGCAACATTCTGAAGCCATTGAAAGGAAGGTTCACTGAAAGTCCACTGGATTTGTTTTAAGGTTAACATTTAAAAAAATTATATGTATGTGGAAACATTTCTATTACATATTATTAAATATAAGAAGCAAGATAAGGAACATCATGTACAATATAATCCCATGAATATGTGAGTGTGTCAGTTTGTATATGGAATAGGAAATATACAGGAAATGGCTGAGTTACCTCCAAAGTGGGATGGATATAGGGAAACATGGAAAAGGGGGAGAGGGAGGGATCAATAGGCAGAGCATGGAAATTTTTAGTGCAGTGAAACTATTCTGTTTGACATTAAAATAGTGGATATGTGTCATTATACATTTGTCCAAACTCATAGAATATACAACACCAAAAGTAAACCCTGATGTAAACCGTGGACTTTGGGTGATTATGATGTGCCAGTGTAGGTTCATCAACTGTAACACAGGTACCTCTCTGGTGCGTGGTACTGATGGTAGGGGAGGTTATGCACGTGTGGGGGCAGAGAGTATATGAGAAATCTCTGTACTTTCTGCTTAATTTTGCTGTGAACCTAAAATTACTCTAAAAAGTAAAGTTTACTAATTTTTAAAGGCCTTCCTCTACTTTAATCGTTGGGAGAGAAGATGCTACTTTATGAATAGCATTCATACCTTGCAAGCCAAAAAGGAGACTTAAAGGTACTGAAAACAACCTGAAAAACTCTAATCATGCACAGCCTATCCCTGTGTCCCCCAATCCAAAGGGACATTAATTCCATCAGGCTGTTGTTAAAAACCACACATCAACTCTCTATAATTCAGGGCTTTCTTACTTTGACTCATGAATTTTTCTTAAACCAAAACCTTGTCAATAACCAAAAATAATGCCTGTAGTCAAACATTTTCCTGTTGCAACTGCAAGATAGTTAATTCTGCCACAACTAGTTAAAAGTGGACTGGATTCAATATCATCATGAGTAAAAATGCAGCAATTACAGGTCAGTGAACATTCAAAAACATAAATAAATCATATATAAAAATGAAGGTTGTACATATATACATACCATGGTATTTCTAAATCTCTACATATACCTCTACACACACATACACACATAAATAATACATATATACATATACACGTATAAATAAAGTTGATCACAGCCAATGACATCCTCAAGCAAAGTTCAAGAGATCAAGTTCAATTATAAATTTTTTTGCCCACTTTATTAAGAATTGTCATGGCTGGGATTTTACCTTAGATTTCATATTCAAGAGACTTCTTATCCCAAGCCCCATTATCACCATACATGACAGTATTTACCCTCCTTCACTACCACATGTGCCGTAACCGTTTTCCAAGGAGCACTACTACATCTGCAAGAAATCTGCCCTCCTGTGCCCAGTCCCCTGGTTGCTCAGGACAGGCACGTGTAAAGTGGTTGGCCCAGCTCAGTGTTGTATTGTTCATAAGTTCTATTCTCTCCATAACAGTAACATATGGTAAGTATTGTATGTTGAATTATATCTCCCCCACCAACAAAAGATATGTTGAAGTCCTAATCCCTGGTACCACAGAAAGTGACCTCATTTGGAAATAGGACCTTGCACACATAGTTTAGATGAGGCCATAAGGGAGCAGATGGGGTCCTAAATCAATATGACTTGTGTCCTAATAAAAAGGGAGAATTTGAACATAGAGACAAACATGCACAGAGGGAGAATGCCATGTGAACAAGAAGGCAGAGATATGGCTGATGTGTCAGCAAGCGAAGGGACACCAAAAATTGCTTTCAAATCACCAGGAGCTAGGAGAGAGGCCTGGAACAAATTTCCCCTCACAGCCGTAGAAGGAACTAGCCCTGCCCACACCTTGATCTCACACTTCTAGCCTCTGGGGCTGTTGGAGAATTAATTTCTATTGTTTAAGCTAAATACACACATACATACATACATAAATAAAGATAAGGGATGGTTCAATATAATCCTGTTGATGTGTGAGTGGATGTGTTAGTTTATATATGGGTATTTGGGTGGGAAATGGCTGCGTTACTGACTTACCTCCATGGTGAGGCTGGGTGTAGGGAAATATTGGAAAAGAGACACTTCAGATGTAGCTTCTTCTCTACAGTGTGTCCATATTCTCAATATTATATTTAGTATTCCATTACATTTTTATAAAAATATTTTTATAAAATATTTTAATTATCATACTTTTACAGTATAATTATCATATTTTTACAGTAAAACTAATAAAATCTCTTGAAAATGGCTACATGAAAGTAAAATGAGGAAATCTTTCATTTACCTTTCTATTTCCTTATATTGATAAATATATTTGAAGAATATTATTTCTGGGCTTCCCTGGTGGCGCAGTGGTTGAGAGTCCACCTGCCGATGCAGGGGATACGGTTCGTGCCCCGGTCCGGGAGGATCCCACATGCCGCAGAGTGGCTGGGCCCATGATGCATGGCCACTGAGCCTGCGCATCCAGAGCCTGTGCTCCGCAACGGGAGAGGCCACAGCAGTGAGAGGTCCGCGTACTGCAAAAAAAAAAAAAAAAAAAAGAATATTATTTTCTCTTATTGAAAGAAATTTTAGGTTATGAAATATTCAGCATCCTTTCTGCCTGAATACCAATCTATGCTAGATCTGGACCATTCATAATCCTTTCTAACTCAAAAAAGTGTCTGATTTAATAAATATGTAAAGGACTCATTATTATTAATGAATGTGGAAGGAGAGAATAAACCACTGTGCCTCTGCTTCATAAATAGTGTGAAACAGGTAGAAAGAGTGATGGACTGACAGGAGCAGGCAAAGTGCAGCATCACTAGTGGGAGCAGCTGGGGCATGGGTCAGGGAAGGCTCAGAAACTGCCTGTCACTGGAAGTTCACTTGGTCAGAGCCCAGCCAAGACCCAGACATGAGACCAAGGGAGGGGAAGTAAGCAGACTGTCAAAGCCACTGAACTGGTGTCTCACTATCTGAAGAGGCTGTTTCACTCACTATTGGTGAAAGAGAAATCCCTCACCATTGCACACTCCATGTTAACAGGGGTTGAACACTGCCTTCATTTAGCTTTTATGCTCTGTGGACTTTGTAGATGGTGACTAAAGTCATATGAGTAAACTCTGCCTTGAATGACCAGAGCACCCTTCTTGGGCTCTTTCCTGATAAACCACCACCTCCTTCTTTTGGAGGAACTCCTCCTCCTTTTAACAGTTTTGCAAATTATCTAAAAGAGCAAGATGGAAATTTGTTTCCCAAATTACCCAGAGGGGTCCACTTGGTCCCAAACCCAAGTGATTGGGGTAACTGTGGTTCTTGCCTCCATCAGCCAACCAATGACTGTTGCTTTTGTCTCTATGCCTCAGGTGAGAAATCTCTCCAGTGTCCTTTCTATCCCGGGTGCTCAGGTTGCTGGGGTCTACTAGGCACCTCCTGTGTTCCAAGCTAGGTCTTGGTTCTGTGCTTCATCTCTCAGAAAATTTGGGGGCAGGCCTGGTGGTAAAACATGTACCCACAGACACAGATTACACACACACATACATGTATTCCTTTTTTAAATTTATCAAAGTGTAGTTGATTTACAATGTTGTATTACTTTCAGGTGTGTAGCAAAGTGATTCAGTTATACATACATATATACATCTATATGTTTCAGATTCTTTTCCCTTATAGGTTATTATAAAATATTGAGTATAGTTCCCTGTACTATACAGTAAGTCCTTTTTGGTTATCCATACATGTATTCCTGAACACTGTAAATTGAATCTGAACACAAATACTGTAGGTTGTACAGAATCATTTTAACTTGTCAATTTAAAATTAGAATTCTTTGACCAGCTAAAATGCACGTTCAAAAATTCATCCTTAGATTTTATATACTGAAAAAATATAGAAAAATCTCATGGATTCCAAGCCACTCAATTCATATTCAGATTTGGGTATTGTTACAACTATGTAGAAAATTGTACAATCCTTGGGAAAAAGTTTATAACAAAAACATAGGGAGGGTACTAACCCTAATCTTTTTTTTTTTTTTTAATGGAAATGCATTTCTTTTAT
Organism: Monodon monoceros; assembly: GCF_005190385.1. Taxonomy (NCBI): domain Eukaryota; kingdom Metazoa; phylum Chordata; class Mammalia; order Artiodactyla; family Monodontidae; genus Monodon; species Monodon monoceros. Next base: position 18,485,079 of record NW_021703782.1, on the reverse strand, counting down.
TTATTTAATTTTACTTTTGGCTGTGTTGGGTCTTCGTTTCTGTGTGAGGGCTTTCTCTAGTTGTGGCAAGCGGGGGCCACTCTTCATCGCAGTGCGTGGGCCTCTCACTATCGCGGCCTCTCGTTGCGGAGCACAGGCTCCAGATGCGCAGTCTCAGTAGTTGTGGCTCACAGGCCTAGTTGCTCCGCGGCATGTGGGATCTTCCCAGACCAGGGCTCAAACCTGTGTCCCCTGCATTAGCAGGCAGACTCTCAACCACTGCGCCACCAGGGAAACCCTAACCCTAATCTTAAAAACTTCTTTTATTGATCTTTTATTCTACAGTAAAATCTCAACAGCAAACACCTATTGTCACTGAAATAAAGAGAACATGGAGTAGTTCTCCTGGATTTAATAATAAAGTAGAGAAAGAGTATTTTATAAAAAACTTTCCACTTGGGACTTCCATTGGGACACCACAATGAAGAGTAGCCCCACTCACCACAACTAGAGAAAGCCCGTGTACAGCAATGAAGACCCAATGCAGCCAAAAAAAAAAACTAAAAAAAAACCTCTCTATTTATCTAAGACAGTTTGAATAATAATGGGATCACAAATGAAAATGAAAGTGAAAAGAAAAATCAGAATTGCTGATTAAAAACAGAAGTGTTTTAAGGGGAATATCACTTAGCAGTTTGCATTCCAGTCAATAAATTCACATCAGGTTATTTGAAAATTGCCTAAGAAATGAATTTTTACTAGTTTAAAAAAGTTTACCATTACATAAATGAAAACGTCAATGTATATATTCTTTGTTGAGAATGAGAAATTTAACTTTTAAGTTTAACTTTTAAAAACACAAATTATGTTTCTTGAGTAAAGATTCATTATCCTTGTAAGTTAAATAATATTAATTCCTCTAAGTTTACATTTTTTAAGTTATACATTCTATGGGAAAATCCACTTTTTCGTGTTTGTCATTGTATGACCATTACTACATAAAACTAAATAAAGTTTTATTATATTAACAAACAGAATATGTAACTTGTACTCTTGAGACAGCAAGGAATATTTTGGAAATGACAAGTGAATGAACATTATACATCATTCAATGATAAACAACTTAGCCCAAATCACATCTACTCTATAAATTTTGTATTAAAGTTGAATATCTGTTGTAAATTTATATTTTCCCAGAATAAGGACATTTTCTTTTATCTTCATGATTAACTGAGAGTTACATTAATCATACATGGATTATCAATTTTCAAGTTCATATAATAATATTAAAACTCTGTCTAAAAATCTTATTAAAGGTAACATAACCTAACACTCTTCTATTTTCTTGAGGTGGACATAAAATATTATCATCTGGTAATGGATATCTGTGTTGTACAAGCAATTTGTTTCAAGGCTGAGTAAACAGAGGAAGAGGGATGTAACATGCATGTTATTTGGGAAAATGGATGGAACAAATTTTTAGAGTTGGCAGGAGGAAACAGGGTGAAGAGAACCATGGAAAAGAGCAAGCATTATTGGGGATCGTCCTCAAGAAAAGGAGCTATAAAAAAGAAAACATATTGCAATTCTGAAATTGGGAGAATGGTACTTGAGAGAACTCTCATTTGGGTCTGTGCTTCATCTTAGGAAGTCTCCTGAGAGCCGGGAAAATAGACCATGAGTTGAAGGATATGAAGAAAATGGGATTGGAACTAAATGGAAAACATGATAGAGAATTCAAAGAAACAGGTTGACTTTTATTTGCTCAGCAAAATTGTGGAGACAAATGATACTAGCAATTATAAATTAGAGGACCTAATTTGCTACAGTTTGTTTATACATTTGGATTTTTTTGTTATTGTTTTTTGCCAGAACCAAAGAGAGGAGAGTAAATGGGGTCCACTGAGGATTGAGGACTGTGACAATAGAAATGGCTTGAAGTCAACATGTGAGTTATTCCAAGAGACAATCCTTGACTACCATGGTCCAGGCTGGCAATGATTTCAGTGAGTACAAGAGCCACTGAGAGGAACAGGAAGCTTCAGTCCACGGGAGGCTCTGCAAGTGGTTGATGAGATTAGGGTGGTTCAGCCTGAAGTAGAACTGAAGCAGAAATTGAGGCTACTGAATTAGACGGTAATAAGGAAGATGCTGTTTTAACTGACAGCTCTCCCCCAAAGGATTTGACTTAGCTGTATGGCTTAGACTTGAATTTTAAAATCTTCATTAATGTTCTTGCTTACTTAATATGCTTCAAAGCTCATAGAAGACAGATATTCCCTGTGATAATGTCCGTCCGTCAAGTGAAAGCTATTGTGATGTTCCGGTTTCATCCTATTGCTAATATGACTCTTGAGGCTGGGCTTTTGGGGCTGGGTCTTCTCCTCTGGGGAGAGATTGGCACACAGTGTCAGAGGCTTGGCCTGTGTCCACAGAGCATAAAGCCAGACACAAATTTCTCCAGTACAAGCTGCATTAATGTGATTGGGGCTCCATTTGTGAACTGCCAAGGCCATTTTTTCAATGGCCAAAAGGTTCTCTGATTGTTGATATCTGTCCCTCTGCTTTTCTCCAAACCCAGTTCTATTTATGAATTAACTGTAAGAGTTAACTGTGCCTACCGCAACAGATACCAATTTTTCATATGTGATCCTCTGACACCTCATTCAACTGACATTTGTGAACAGAGGGTATAAGCAAGCTATTCTGGGAGATGACTTGTTGCTATTTGAATTCTGATCATTCTTTTTTGTTAGGAAAGTTTGACAAGTCACATTTCAATAAAGAAAATTATTAATACTGGGTATTTATTACTAGGATGTCTATTGGTGTTGGGTGCCAGCAATGGCAGCCTCGTTATTTTCAGGTGTCTGATCCTGGGTGCCCCTCAAAGCCGAGGTAAGTCAATGATAGCTAATCACAAAGGGCTCCTTCACTAGTAGTCATAACTCTTATACTCCCATTATCCATTAATACATTTATTTAAACTCTTTCTGGCTCCACTCCCTGCCCAAAGGTATAAAACAGTCCATCAGGCCGTTTAATATATAAACCTTCATTGATATTCAAAACTACTTGAAGAACAGAACATGGAGTCCTGGCAGCCTCCCTAACATTGGCATGCAGTTTAGTTCTATCTATATAAAAAATTAAGCAGCCTTTAAAAAAATGCAGCACGGTGCTGCAATGCCCTTCTGCAATGCCTTATCTCCTTTTTCTTGGGAGGTTTCAGGAAAACTTCTAATAGATGACAAGTTTAACAAACCAAATGCATGTAGCATTAGCATTGTGTCATTTTAATGACCCCAGATATTCAAGATCTTCCTTTTCTCCAAGAAAACCCCTTAGACACAGAGGAATGCTTTGGTATCTGTCTGTAGCTTGAATGCCAAGGCTTTCCTTAGGTGAACTTGGGTTCTGTTACTAGAATAACTTTTTTTCAGCCAATCATATTATGTGAGGAGGGACCTTAACCATTTCAATTAGATTTTCAAATTCATTTTTGTAAAGATCTGCAAAGTACTCTCTGGTGATTTTTAAAAATGTTTTTCAGTGGTGATGTCCTTATCATTTCTTATTTTGTATATTTGCGTTTTCTCCCTATCTTATTCAAGCTGGCTAGTAATTTGTCTACTTTTAAATATGTTCAAAACCCAGAATTCTTCTCTCTTAAGACTACTGTTTTATATTCTCCATGTCATTAATTTTTGTTTCTACTTTTATCTCCTTCCTCATGCTTTCTGTGATTTCTTTTATTGTCTTTAACTGATTCTTTGAGCTGGGAATTTATTATTTTAATTATTTAAATTTTAATGCTAAAAGTGTTTTAGTGCTATTAATTTTCCCCTGATAATTGCTTTCTGGTATGTGATGTTCTCATTTAATTTTATTTTTTAGAAAATTCTGTAATTTCAGTTTGTAGTTTTCCTTTCACCTAAGGTTTGTTCAACACAAGGTACATTAATTTCCAAGTGGAAGGACTTTTGCATGTTCTGTTTTGTTCGTAATTCCTAGTTTTATGGAGGTGTTTTATTGCAGATCAGAATTTGCTGATGTTTTCTATATGACCTAATATATGTTTTTTCTTTAATGTTTCATGAGCATGTGAGAAATAAGAGTATGCTTTATTATCAGGGTGTAGAATTTTACATATATCCATAAGATTTACCATACTGAGGATGTTGTTTAGGCTTTCTATCTTCCTACATAATTGTTTGTTCACTTGATCTGTCTTGTACTGAGAGTGTAATAAAGTCTTCTCTTATTACTGTTTCTATCCATGTTTTCTTCTATTTCCTAAAGTTTCTGCTTTATAATGATGTTTGCTATTTTATTTGATACATAATATTCCTTAGTATTATAGTTTGTAAATTGTGGCTCTTAGTATGAAAATGCGGGCTTCTTTATTATATTCAGTGCTTTTTGGCTTGAATTCTACATTGTCTGATATTGGGTTAACTGCTTCCTCTAAGTTTCCTTTTACTTTGTATAATTTTGTCCATTATTTTGTATTTAGTCTCTCTGAATTATTTCTTTTAGTTGTGTCTCTTTCACAGAGCATATAACTGAGTCTTTATAAGTCAAATTGAAAATAATTTTTCCTTCTAATGGTAAAGTCCATTTGTATTTATTGTTAAGAAATGTTTAACCTTAAATTTGTCATAATATTTTATAAATTTATTTTGTTGTAATTTCTATTTCATCCTCTACCAAATGTAGTTAAATTTGTCTTTCACTTTACTTCTTTCTCTGATTTTTTTAAACATCTTTATTAGAGTATAATTGCTTTACAATGGTGTGTCAGTTTCCACTTTATAACAAAGTGAATCAGTTATACATATACATATGTTCCCATATCTCTTCCCGCTTGCGTCTCCCTCCCTCCGACCCTCCCTATCCGACCCCTCTACGTGGTCACAAAGTACTGAGCTGATCTCCCTGTGTTATGCATCTGCTTCCTACTAGCAATCTATTTTACGTTTGGTAGTGTATATATGTCCATGCAACTCTCTCACTTTGTCCCAGCTTACCCTTCACCCTCCCCGTATCCTCAAGTCCATTCTCTAGTAGGTCTGCATATTTATTCCCATCTTGCCCCTGGTTCTTCCGACCATTTTTTCTTTTTTTTTCTAGATTCCATATGTATGTGTTAGCATACGGTATTTGTTTTTCTCTTTCTGACTTACTTCACTCTGTATGACAGTCTCTAGGTCCATCCACCTCACTACAAACAACTCAGTTTCATTCCTTTTCATGGATGAGTAATATTCCATTATATATATATATATGCCACATCTTCTTTATCCATTCATCTGTTGATGGACACTTAGGTTGCTTCGATGTTGTGGCTATTGTAAATAGAGCTGCAATGAACATTGTGGTACATGACACTTTTTGAATTATGGTTTTCTCAGGGTATCTGTTCAGTACTGGGATTGCTATGGTAGTTCTATTTTTAGTTTTTTAAGAAGCCTCCATACTGTTCTCCATAGTGACTGTATCAATTTACATTCCCACCAACAGTGCAAGAGGGTTCCCTTTTCTCCACACCCTCTCCAGCATTTATTGTTTCTAGATTTTTTGATGATGGCCATGCTGACTGGTATGAGATGATATCTCATTGTAGTTTTGATTTGCATTTCTCTAATAATTAGTGATGTTGAACATCCTTTCATGTGTTTGTTGGCAATCTGTACATCTTCTTTGGAGAAATGCCTGTTTAGGTCTTCTGCCATTTTTGGATTGCGTTGTTTGTTTTTTTGATATTGAGCTCCATGAGTCGCTTGTATGTTTTGGAGATTAATCCTTTGTCAGTTGATTCATTTGCAAATATTTTCTCCCATTCTGAGGGTTGTCTTTTCATCTTGTTTATGGTTTCCTTTGTTGTGTAAAAGCTTTTAAGTTTCATTAGGTCCAAATTGTTTATTTTTGTTTTTATTTCCATTTCTCTAGGAGTTGGGTGAAAAAGGATCTTGCTGTGATTTATATCATAGAGCGTTCTGCCTATGTTTTCCTCTAAGAGTTTGATGGTGTCTGACCTTACATTTCAGTCTTTAATCCATTTTGAGTTTATTTTTGTGTATGGTGTTAAGGAGGGTTCTAATTTCATTCTTTTCCATGTAGCTGTCCAGTTCTCCCAGCACCACTTATTGAAGAGACTGTCTTTTCTCCACTGCATATTCTTGCCTCCTTTATTAAAGATAAGGTGACCATATGTGCATGGGTTTATCTCTGGGCTTTCTATCCTGTTTCATTGATCTATATTTCTGTTTTTGTGCCAGTACCATACTGTCTTGATTACCGTAGCTTTGTAGTATAGTCTGAAGTCAGGGAGCATGATTCCTCCAGCTCCATTTTTCTTTCTTAAGATTGCTTTGGCTATTTGGGGTCTTTTGTGTTTCCATACAAATTCTGAAATTTTTTGTTCTACTTCTGTAAAAAATGCCAGTGGTAGTTTGATAGGGATTGCATTGAATCTGTAGATTGCTTTGGGTAGTAGAGTCATTTTCACAATGTTGATTCTTCCAGTCCAAGATCATGGTATATCTCTCCATCTATTTGTATCATCTTTAATTTCTTTCATCAGTGTCTTATGATTTTCTACATACAGGTCTTTTGTCTCCTTAGGTAGGTTTATTCCTAGATATTTTATTCTTTTTTTGCAATGGTAAATGGGAGTGTTTTCTTAATTTCACTTTCAGATTCTTCATCATTACTGTATAGGAATGCAAGAGATTTCTGTGCATTAATTTTGTATCCTACTACTTTACCAAATTCATTGATTAGCTCTAGTAGTTTTTGGTAGCATCTTTAGGATTCTCTATGTATAGTATCATGTCATCTGCAAACAGTGACAGGTTTACTTCTTCTTTTCCTGTTTGGATTCCTTTTATTTCTTTTCCTTCTCTGATTGCTGTGGCTAAAACTTCCAAAACTATGTTGAATAATAGTGGTGAGAGTGGGCAACCTTGTTTTGTTCCTCATCTTAGTGGAAATGGTTTCAGTTTTTCGCCATTGAGGATGATGTTGGCTGTGGGTTTGTCATATATGGCCTTTATTATGTTGAGGAAAGTTCCCTCTATCCCTGCTTTCTGGAGGGTTTTTATCATAAATGGGTGTTGAATTTTGTCAAAAGCTTTCTCGGCATCTATTGAGATGATCATATGTTTTTTCTCTTTCAATTTGTTAATATGGTGTATCACATTGATTGATTTGCAAATATTGAAGAATCCTTGCATTCCTGAGGTAAACCCCATTTGACCATACTGTATGATCCTTTTAATGTGCTGTTGAATTCTGTTTGCTAGTATTTTGTTGAGGATTTTTGCATCTATGTTCATCAGTGATATTGACCTGTAGTTTTCTTTCTTTGTGACATCTGTGTTTGGTTTTAGTATCAGAGTGATGGTATCCGCGTAGAATGAGTTTGGGAGTGTTCCTCCCTCTAATATATTTTGGAATAATTTGAATAGGTGTTAGCTCTTCTCTAAATGTTCCATAGAATTCGCCTGTGAAGCCATCTGGTCTTGGGCTTTTGTTTGTTGGAAGATTTTTAATCGCAGTCTCAATTTCAGTGCTTGTGGTTGGTCTGTTCATATTTTCTATTTCTTCCTGATTCAGTCTCGGAAGGTTGTGCATCTATGAATTTGTCCATTTCTTCCAGGTTGTCCATTTTATTGGCATATAGTTGCTTGTAGTAATCTCTCATGATCCTTTGTATTTCTGCAGTGTCAGTTGTTACTTCTCCTTTTTCATTTCTAATTCTACTGATTTGAGTCTTCTGCCTTTTTCTTGATGAGTCTGGCTAATGGTTTATCAATTTTGCTTATCTTCTCAAAGAACCAGCTTTTACTGTTATTGATCTTTGCTATCGTTTCCTTCATTTCTTTTTCATTTATTTCTGATCTGATCTTTATGATTTGCATGGAATATCTTTTTCCATCCCCTCACTTTCAGTCTGTAGGTCTCCCTAGGTCTGAAGTGGGTATCTTGTAGACCGCATATATACATGTCTTGTTTTTGTATCCATTCAGCCAGTCTATGTCTTTTGGTTGGAGAATTTAATCGATTTACATTTAAGGGAATTATCAATATGTAGCTTCCTATTACCATTTTGTTAATTGTTTGGGTTTATTATTGTAGGTCTTTTCCTTCTCTTGTGTTTCCTGCAGAGGGAAGTTCCTTTAGCATTTGTTGTAAAGCTGGTTTAATGGTGCTCAATTCTCTTAGCTTTTGCTTGTCTGTAAAGCTTTTAATTTCTCCATCAAATCTGAATGAGATCCTTGCTGGGTAATCTTCGTTGTAGGTTTTTCTCTTTCATCACTTTAAACATGTCCTGCCACTCCCTTCTGGTTTACAGAGTTTCTGCTGAAAGTTCAGCTGTTAACGTTATGGGGATTCCCTTATGTGTTACTTGTTGTTTTTCCCTTGCTGCTTTTAATATTTGTTCTTTGTATTTAATTCTTGATAGTTTGATTAATATGTGTCTTGGCATGTTTCTCCTTGTATTTACCCTGTATGGGACTCTGTTGGTTTCTTGGACTTGATTAACTATTTCCTTTCCCATATTAGGGAATTTTTCAACTATAATCTCTTCAAATATTTTCTCAGTCCCTTTCTTTTTCTCTTTTTTGTCTGGGACCCCTATGATTCGAATGTTGGTGAGTTTAATGTTGTCCCAGAGTTCTCTGAGACTGTCCTCAATTCTTTTCATTCTTTTTTCTTTATTCTGCTCTGCAGTAGTTATTTCCACTATTTTATCTTCCAGGTCACTTATCCGTTCTTCTGCCTCAGTTATTCTGTTACTGATCCTTTCTAGAGAAATTTTAATTTCATTTATTGTGTTGTTCATCTCTGTTTGTTTGCTCTTTAGTTCTTCTAGGTCCTTGTTAAACGTTTCTTGTATTTTCTCCATTCTATTTCCAATATTTTGGATCATCTTTACTATCATTATCCTGAATTATTTTTCTTGTAGACTGCCTGTTTCCTCTTTATTTGTTAGGTCTGGTGGGGTTTTGCCTTGCTCCTTCAACTGCTGTGTGTTTCTCTGTCTTCTCATTTTGCTTAACTTACTGTGTTTGGGGTCTCCTTTTCATAGGCTGCAGGTTCATAGTTTCCATTGTTTTTGGTGTCTGTCCCCAGTAGCTAAGGTTGGTTTAGTGGGTTGTCTAGGCTTCCTGGTGGAGGAGACTAGTGCCTGTGTTCTGGTGGATGAGGCTGGATCTTGTCTTTCTGGTGGGCAGGCCCACACGTTGTGGTGTGTTTTGGGGTGTCTGTGGGCTTATTATGATTCTAGGCAGCCTCTCTGCTAATGGATGGGGCTGTGTTCCTGTCTTGCTAGTTGTTTGGCATAGGGTGTCCAGCATTGTAGCTTGCTGGTCATTGAGTGGAGCTGGATCTTGGCGTTGAAATGGAGATCTCTGGGAGATTTTTACCCTTTGATATTACGTCATGCTGGGAGGTCTCTTGTGGACCAGTGTTCTGAACTTGGCTCTCCCACCTCAGAGGCACAGCCCATACACCTGGCTGGAGCACCAAGAGCCTCTCCTCCACACAGCTCAGAATAAAAGGGAGAGAAAAAGAAAGAAAGTAAGTAGGAGATAAAATAAAATAAAATAAAGTTATTAAAATAAAAAGTAATTATCAAGAAAAAAAATTTTTTAAGTAATTAAAAAAAGAAAAATGACAGACAGAACCCTAGGACAAATGGTAAAAGCAAAGCTGTACAGACAAAATCACACACAGAAGCATACACATACACACTCACAAAAAGAGATAAAGGGGGGGAAAATATATGTATCTTTGCTACCAAAGTCCACCTCCTCAATTTGGGATGATTCATTGTCTATTCAGGTATTCCACCGATGCAGGGTACGTCAAGTTGATTGTGGAGATTTAATCTGCTGCTCCTGAGGCTGCTGGGAGAAATTTCCTTTTCTCTTTTTGTTCGCATAGCTCCCAGGGTTCAGCTTTGGATTTGGACCTGCCTCTGCCTGTAGGTCACCTGAGGGTGTCTGTTCTTCACTCAGACAGGACGGGGTTAAAGGAGCAGCTGATTCGGGGGCTCTGGCTCACTCAGGCTGGGGGGATGGAGGGGTACACATGCAGGGTGAGCCTGCAGCAGCAGAGGCCTGCATGACGTTGCACCAGCCTGAGGCACAGCATGCATTCTCCCAGGGAAGTTGTCCCTGGATCACAGGATCCTGGTGGTGGCGGGTTGCGCAGGCTCCCAGGAGGGGAGGTGTGGATAGTGACCTGTGTTTGCACACAGGCTTCTTGGTGGCTGCAGCAGCAGCCTTAGCGTCTCACGCCCGTCTCTGGGTTTCACACTGATAGCCGCGGCTCGCGCCTGTCTCTGGAGTTCCTTTAAGTGGCACTCTTAATCCCCTCTCCTCGCACACCAGGAAACAAAGAGGCAAGAAAAAGTCTCTTGTCTCTTCGGCAGCTGCAGACTTTTCCTGGACTCCCTCCCAGCCAGCTGTGGTGCACTAGCCCCCTTCAGGCTGTGTTCACACAGCCAGCTCCAGTCCTCTCCCTGGGATCTGACTAAAGCCCGAGCCTCAGCTCCCAGCCCCCACCTGCCCAGGCGGGTGAGCAGACAAGCTTCTCGGGCTGGTGAGTGCTGGTCGGCACCGATCCTCTGTGCGGGAATCTCTCCACTTTGCCCTTTGCACCCCTGTTGCTGCACTCTCCTCCACGGCTCCGAAGCTTCCCTCCTCCGCCACCCGCAGTCTCCTCCTGCGAAGGGGCTTCCTAGTGTGTGGAAACCTTTCCTCCTTCACGGCTCCCTCCCACTGGTGCAGGTCCCGTCCCTATTCTTTGTCTCTGTTTTTTCTTTTCGCTTTTACCCTACCCAGGTACGTGGGGAGTTTCTTGCCTTTTGGGAGGTCTGAGGTCTTCTGCCAGCGTTCAGTAGGTGTCCTGTAGGAGTTGTTCCACATGTAGATGTATTTCTGATGTATTTGTGGGGAGGAAGGTGATCTCCGTGTCTTACTCTTCCGCCATCTGAAGCTCCCTCCCTTTTTCTGATTTTTATCAACTTTCTTTTCATTGGTTCTTCATTTTTCATTCATTTCTGTTCTTTGTTTTTGATTTTTAATCTGTTTTATTTTTTTAATGCACTCCAATGCTTGTTTACATATATTTATTTCCATGTGCAGTGCTATCTTACAGTGTTATTCTGCCCATTATTGTTTCTGTGAGGGAGGGATTTTCCTCAGTTGATTTGTGCTGAATTTTGTCTTATAATTACTTTGCAGTAATTCTGTGGATTGGTTAATCTTTTTTACTTAATTCTGTGGCTTTGGGATGTTTTACAAGATTCTTAGTTTAAAGGCTCCCTTATCTGTCAGTATAGCCAAGCCCAGATACTTCAGTGGATTATTATTATTTTTTTTTTTTTTGGTGGGGGAAATATTGTGTGTCTTGAATTTCTTTGGTTTTCTTTTGTTTTGCAAAACTCTAAATGTTTCCCTTTTGCTGTTTTCCCCCTCTTCCACTCAATCGCCAAGCCACACTTCTTCCTTCCTTTTAGCCTTTCCCCACACCATCCAAGGAGTCTCCATGTTTTGAAGACTGTCTCTTCAAATAGTGTGTACTTTAAGTCTCTTCCCTGAGGCCCATGTGTTGATCTACCCAGACACATTTTTCATATTTCTTTACATAAAATGGACTTACTCTTTCTGACAGTGGTTTTAAATCAAACAGTCTTCATTGACAGCTTCCTTCTTCTTTCTTTTTCACAGTTTTTCTCAGTCTGTTTTGCTCATCAGAAAACCTTGTTAAATTTTTGGGAATGCTGTATTAAAATGTAAATTGAGGCATGTTAAAATTATAGGAATTTATTTGAGTAAAAATTGACTTGAATTGAGCAGCATTAAACCAAAAGTGATGAAAAATGATCTGTCGATAGGAGCTGGGGGAAACTTCTTTAAAGAAAAGGCAGAAACAAAGTAAGGAAATTATTGTTTGGCTGTTGGTGATTGGTTATCCTTAGATTTCTCTTTTGTAACCTTGGGGTATTTACAAGCTTATATTTTGGTTTGCTGATGTAGGCTCCCGTTTTTGTAGGCACATCCGTCAAATGACCTACTTGAAAAAAATTAACAATTCCTCCCTTTTCATACATGAGAGACTGACCAAAAATTTGGTATTAACACCATTCTTAGTTATCATCAAATTTAAATTGTTCCTGTCTCATCATGAAACTCATAGGTTACCACGTCAGATCTGTGGAAGAATTACTTTTGCTTTTTGTCCCATTGTTTAACTTGCTTCTGTTCTCCAAGCACAGTGAGACCATCTGGTATGTTGCTGGTGGCAAACATGCATTTAAGGTCTTTGAGAGAACACAGCACACCAGGGAGACTATAATGATGACTATCAGCAGGAGAATACTAAGAGACTATAGTATACTCCTTCACCAGAATCTCCATGAACCAAACAAGTTGGTATCAAATAAATCAAAGAATGAAACTGATAGAGTATCAACCTGTTTTAGCCAAGTAGCTTGTTTGCTAATTTTTTGTATTTGAGTTTCTACAATACCAGAGGTGTTGATCAGTATACAGCAGGAGGTATTTTCTATGGCACAGATTCTTCCTTGTTCAGCCAACAAGTACTCTAAAGCAATTCTATTATCTAAAAACACATAAGCAAGGGATCCTAGGGACTTTTGCTGTGCACCTATGACCTTAGCAGTAGACTCAGCGGTGGTTGCCAGAGTTAAGAAGAACTTTCTAATCATATATTTGTTTGTACTAACTCCAAGACAAGGAAAAAGGGACCATCAAATGACACTCATCTAGGGGGTTAACATCTGCTGGTAAACTTCTTTTTGGTTGACAGTATAAATTCAAGGAAGTGGACCAATGTTGAGTTTCTGAGGTATTATGAAGGGACAATGGAACAGTGAATACAGAAAGAACATACTGTCATTTTATCCTCCCGCTCTCAAGACAATTAGTCACCCAAGGGTAGGGGCCATTGTCAAAACCTCCACATATAAAGGTAGCCACGAAGTGTACATAGGGCTCCCTCAGAAGTATTAGTGTTCATGGACCCATCAGTTGGTATAGAGGAGTTAGCACCCTTCATCCAAGACTCAAATACTGTATTATCACATATTGAAAAACCACCTAAAGATATGGCCCTGATAGCAAGCCTACAAATGGCCTGATTTACACTGGCTGTTCTGCAGTGTAAATATATTCATATATATACAATTTATATATTGTATATATATTCAATGGAGTTTGTTTTTCCTTCCCAGGATGGAGTTAAGTTGAGGCAAGGAACAAGGGTATGTGGATTTAGTATTTTATTTTATAAAAGAGATCTGTGGAACAATTTACAGTGGCATTGGGATTCCAGTGAAATTATACACTTAGAGTCTCCCTACCAATACCTTTTCTTAATTTGGATAATTTTATCTGGGCCATGATTAGTTCCAGAAAGTAGAACTTTTAGTAATGGCATTTTTAAGGACTCAGGAAAAACCCGGCAGCTGTCCAGGCCCTCACTGAGTCCTCATTTAATATTAAATTTGCACCCTTGTTGGTCCCAACATTGCTGTTCCAGCTTAGGAGTCAGATTTTGTCTTTTATATAAATTATCATGAATAATTTGGTTAGAATTTATCTTATGGAGTTCATTCAAGTTGCATATTGGAACAGTTTTAGTGCTGGTCGATTTAGCATGGAAGTCTGCTACAGCATTTCCCTGATACCCAGGTTCTATTTTTCCAGTATAAGCTTCAATTTTAATAATTGCGATTTGGTTAGGCAATAGAATGGCAGAAGGGATTTCCTTTACTTGGGGTCCATTTTTGATTGGGGTTCTGCTAGAAGTGAAGATCTCTGTCTGTTTCCATAATATATCAAAGCCATGGACCACCCTAAAGGCATATTTGCTATGGGTATAAAGGTTTACTGATTTTCCTTTGGATAGCTGACAAGCCCAGGCAAGGACATGCAATTCTGCTGGTTAAGCAGGTTTAAACTGGGGAAAACTTTCCTTTACCAATAGTTCTTGTTGAGTTGTTACAGCATATTCTGCTTGATATTTCCCTTCTGTGGTTTTCCAAAAATGAAAGTGTGGTTTTCCAAAAATGACCCTAGTGTCCTCTGGACTGGTTTAGGCACAGGTATCCTTTGAATTTGGTTATAAACCCCCACTATGAAAATATTCTCTTTACTCCATCGATTTGCTAGTTTATGAAAGTGGAGTTTAAGGTAGATAAAGTGGCTCTGGTATCCACCAGTACCATACAGGACACTCCATTAATTTTTATCTTAGTTTCCCCCTTGCTCATTTAAAGGAATCATGGGGAGCAGGTTACCAGAGGGTCCCTCAGAACCCCATCTATGCTTATTTAGTATTTCAGTAATCAAAGTTTTTAAGATTTCCCCTGATGGTAAAACAGTCTGAATTAATAGGCGGAGGTCTATTAAATGGTGGGTTCAGCAGGGGGCATTGCTTTTTCTAGGACCTTGTTTGTTTACAGTCAAGGCAGACACTTCAGGGCACTGTATTCCTGAGTGGAGAACCTCTAGGTTCTGGCTGGAAATGTCTATGTGGAGTTCCTTTCAGGCCTTGGAGCTCTAGTAACTACAGGGCCATAAGTTTACTGGCTTTTTGAATTTTATTTTGTTCCAAGGTTTTTTTAAACTCAGCTTGGGCTGTTAATTCAGTAAGGGCAACTTCCCAGCCCAGCTTGTATCTCTCTTTTTAGGCTACTTAATTAATGCTGGAGCCTGCTAATGAATAAGGAAATCAGGGTGTATCGTGTGTCAGCATTTAATGAAGAACATCCAGAATGTTTCACAAAAAGGGCTTCCAGCTTTGTCTCATAGTCTGAGACTGGTTCCTCCTTTTTTTGCTTGCAAGGTTGAATAATAGACCAGTCAGTTTTCTGAGGAAGTACTTTACCAATACTTCCAAGTAGGTCCTGGGCTATGTTTTCAGCACATTTTGGGCCCACCCTGCAGAGTAATTAGTATGTGTGTCTTTAATATCACTCTCAGGATCTTCCCATTTGGCTTTAGCCATCCATTTTCAGGTGTTGCCAAGTCCTAATGTCATATGAATAAATTGGAAGAGATCTGGGAGCCCCAGATCATAAGCTCCAATAACAATTCTAAATTCTTCATAAAATTTTGGGGGAGTGACTTTAAGGTTTGGAAAATCTTTGATGATGACCCTAAGTTCAGCCTTTGACCAGGAAGAAAAGAGTTGCATTTGGCGTTCCAGGCTCAGCAGAGAGCCTCACTTTAAAAGACATTTGTTTAACCTCTAGCTCATCTTCATAGTGAAAAGGTAATTGAATAAGGGAATTAGTAGGATAAGGATATTTAGGGAGAGGATGGTAAAGGGAAGGAGCAGTTGGAACAGTCAGAGTCAAGTTAGTATACGTCTCTTTTTAGATTCACTGTCAGGCTGTTGCTTAAGCTTTTCATTTGTCTTTTATAAAGAATCTTTTAAAGAGGGATTTTTTTTTCCTTTTTTTGTGGTATGCGGGTCTCTCACTGCTGTGGCCCCTCCCGTTGCGGAGCACAGGCTCCGGATGCGCAGGCTCAGCGGCCATGGCTCACGGGCCCAGCCGCTCCGCAGCCTGTGGGATCTTCCCGGACCGAGACACGAACCCCTGTCCCCTGCATCAACAGGCGGACTCTCAACCACTGCGCCACCAGGGAAGCCCGGGAATTTTTAATTTATTTAGTTTCTTAAAAGTTTCTGCATTCCAATAAAAGATGCATACCATTGTTTGGGGGGAAATTCGGGATCCTTTATTCTCTTGAATACCTCATAAATGGATAAGCTTATCTAGGTTGAAAGTACCCCTCTGTGGCCACTGTAATTCAAGATTATCTTTGGAAGGTTAACCCACTGGTTCAGAAAAACACAAGTTGTTTACCCTTATTGTTAACTGGGGTCCTGGATGGAGGAGGAGTCCCAGATTGTTTGGACTCAGAAGAGCTCATTTTTCTTTTATTTTCTTTTCATTTTCCCTTATTACCTGAGGCCTTGCACTGGACCCAGTCCAGCTTAAGTCAGACAAAGTCCAGTTTCTAACTCAGACCCAGTCCGACCCTGGACTGAGTCTTTTTTTTTTTTTTTAAGTCAGCTGACTCTGAACCCCGTCTAGAGAAAGAAATGCTCAAAAAAATTTGGAGAGATCTTTTCAATGCCAAAACCGTAGAGCTCAGATCCCAGAGTGACTTACCTGCAACCTCCAGATGCAGCGAGAACATAGTAAGCTCAGTGGGGTTAGCGGGTACATTTGCCTGGTTACTCGATGCTCCTGGAGGCTACTGAGGGTCCCCTTTGGGTCCTGCTTCTGACCCCAGAACTGTTAAAGGATAAACTGAGGGATATTAAAATTTCAGGAATTTGAGGAAAAATTGATTTGAATGAGGCAGCACCAAACCAGGAGTGATTAGAAGTGCTCTGTACAAGGGAACTGGGGGAAAAATTTTATAGAGAAAAGGCAGAAGCAGAGTAAGAAAATTATTGATTCACTATAGCTTAAAACAACCGCAGTTTTTTTTAAAGAGTTATGCATAATAAGTCAATAAAATATACAATGAAATAATTTAAAATGTTCAATTAAACCCTGAGAAAATAGAAAAAGCAGAAAAAAGCACACCAAAGAACAAATGGAACAAATAGAAAACAGTTAGCAAGATTAAATGATTTATTCATAACATACTAATTACTACTCTGAACATGGAACATTTGAACGTCAGATTTACAATACTGAGATTGTCAGATTGTATAAAATCTACTATATGCCATATTCAAGAACTACTTTGACTCTAACGACATAGGTCAACTAATGGGATGGAAAAGGATGTACAATGCCAACACAGACCAAAGAAAACTGGAGTAGCTACATTAATTTCAGACAAAATATATTTTAGAACAAGGAATATTATCAGAGATAAAAAGGGACATTGCATAGTACTAAAGGAGTCAATTCTTCAAGAAGATAAAACTCTAAATGTATATGCACCTTGCAAAAGAGTTTCAAACTGAAAAATCTAAAAGAAAAAGTAAATCCACAATTATATATGGAGATTCCAGAACTCACTCCTCTCTTAGTAACTCATAGAACAAGGAGTCAGAAATCAATAAGGATATAGATGACCTGAACAATATTGTCAAATAACTTGTTTCATTACTATTTATAGAACACTCCACTCAACAAAAGAAAAATACACATTTTTCTCAAGTGCAAGGTAGGCCATATTTTGGGCCATACAACAAAATTTAACAAATGTAAAAAAATAGAAAGCATACAAAATATGGTATGGGACAGTACCAGAATTAAAATAAAATCAATAATAAATGTATCTGGAAAAAACCCTAATACTTGAAATTAAACAATACACTTCTAGACAGTGCATGGGTCAAATAGGAAGTATAAAGGGAAATGTAAAACCATTTTGAAATGTGTGAATATTAAAATACAATACACCAAAATTGTGGGACATTGGTAAATCCATGATTAGAGAGAATTTTAGAGCATTAAATGTATATATTAGAAAAAAGAAAGATCTAAAATCACTCATCTAAGAAATTAGAAAAAGAAGAGCAATTATAACCTAAAGCAGAAATAAGGAAATGATAATGACTAAAATAGAAAAATATAAATTAAAAACAGAAAAACAATAGAGAGAATCAACTAACCCAAAATTGCTTTGTTTTGTTTTGTTTTATTTTGTTTTGTTTTAAGATGAATAAAATCAATGAAACTGTAGCCAGGCTGAAAAAGAAAAAATAGAGAGAAGACACAATTAGCAATATCAGAAATGAAAGAGGGGACATCAATACGGATTTCACAGCCATAAAAAGGATAATAAGGGAATACTGTGAACCATACCACATCCATCAATTCTACAACTTAGAAGAAATAAATCAATTTCCTGAAAGACATAGACTACCAAAACACACTCAGGAAGAAATAGATAACCTGAACAGTCCCATATCAACTTTTAAGAAATTGAATTTGCAGTTAAAAACCTTCTCAGAAAACACTTCAGACCCAAATGAATTCACCAGTGAATCTGAAACTGAGGGCAGTCATCAGTTAGATCTCTTAAAACATAACTTGCTTAATAAATAATATCCTGTAACTTGCCTTCACCAATCAAGCACACATTAATTGTTCCTGCAAATTGCATACCCTCCAAGCTCCACATAGCTTAGACAAGGTATCGCAAGACTCCTTTAACTATCCCCTATAGGTAACACCTCTGATCTATGAGTAGCGATAGTAACAGCTGCTTAAATTGTTTTCAGGAGCATGCACCTAGTCTTACCCAGATCAAACTGGTTAAGACCACCGACCATTCAACTGGGCCCCCATAAGTGTCTGATGAATGACCTTAGATGTCAGAGGCTGAAAACTCCACCCTCAGATCATGCTAATGCACCATTTTTTGAACATGCATCCCAGGAAGAAGCATGCAATGCAGATATGCCTGTGCAATTACTTCACCTTTTTCTTGCCTCCAATCATCTTTCCCCACACCTCAGACCACCCTGCTTCCTTATCCCACAAATAACCTGAGCCTGAGCCCTTATGGGACTAGATTTGAGGCTTGTTCTCCCACTTCCTCACTGGGCTGCCCTGCGAAAAAACCCTTTCTCTGCTGCAAACCTCGGTCTTTCAGCATTTGACTTGGTTCGGTAACCTGGTTCGGTAATAAATTCCACCAAACATTTAAAGTAAAAAGAATAACAATTCTACACAATCTGTTCCAGAAAACAAAACAGTAGTAAATTATTTAAAAAACTTTATGAACCCAGAATTACCCTAATGCCAAAGACAGAACAGAAAACTACAGACCAATATCCCTCATGAACATAGAGGCAAAAATCCTCAACAAAATAAAAACAAGTTCAGCAAAATATTAAAAGGATAAGGACACCATGACCAAGTGGGATCCATCCCAGAAATGCAAGAATAGTTCTACATTTGAAAAAAAAATCAATATAACTTACCATATAAAGGGACTAAGTAAGAAAAAGAAAACATGATCAGTTCACTAGATACAGAAAACTATTCAGCAATATTCAACTCCATTCAAGATTAAAAAAAAAAATTAAAAAGAAAAGGAACTCTCAGCAAACCTAGCCTTATAAAGGGCATCTTAATCTAATAAAGAGTGTCTACAAAAAACCTGCAGCTAATATCATACTTAATGGTGAGGTATTGAATACTTTCCCCTACAATCAAGAACAAGGAAGGATATTCATTCTTATTGCTTTGATTCAATGTCATTGCTGGGTCCAGTGTCTGTGTTGTGCTCAGTGCTTATGTGAGGCCCAGTGTCCAGCTACAATACCACTTGATGTCATAGCTAGTGGGATTCTTCAGAGATAAGATGTCTCTTAGGAACATTGGTCAAATATGTGCATAGGACCCCATCATGAGAGTCATTGTAGAAAGGTTGCTCTGTTCTGTGCTATCCCTGGAGGGAAGAAGGATCTTTAGAGAAGCTTTTCCCATCATGGGTATGGCTCCCTGCTCTCTCCAGGGCTGCCAGTGATCTCAGCTGGCAACCTCAGTTCCCAGGGGTATGATGTGTCTTCAGGGTCTATTCTAAGAAAAAGAGACCTAGAAGAGGGTCTAACTTGAAAGAGAGACTTTAGGGTGACTGAAGAATTTAACAGCAACGACAACAAAACAATAACCATATTAAAAACTCCTATAAACAGCAGTAAATCCTAATACAACTTTAAACACTCCACCAATGTGTCCCACTTTGTCCCTGTTAAACCAAGCATTGGCTTCATCTTATTACTGAATCTGGAATAAGCAGTGATCTGGTTAGCACCTAGAGCATAGACAGGGGTGAAGTGTGACTTTCTGTCAATACTGCTGTTCAGATCTGATGCATGAAAAGCGTGATGTCTTATCTCTGATTTTATCTGTATGCATGGAGTGGTCCATGCTTTGGATAAAACACAGCCCAAACCACAGGTACTTTGATGTTCAGGCTTTTTAATTAACCACAACACACAATAGTTTGTTGGATGCAAGATCATTAAGAGGTTGGTTATTTAACTATGTGGCTACAGGAAGCTATATTTTCACTCAAGAAAAATGTCCTTTTTCTTTTTTATAAGAATAATTAGCCAATCAAAATGAGCTCTCGGCCAGAGCAAAGCAGTGCAATGGACCAGATCCTTGAGGGAGGCTGAGGTGAAGATCCTGTGATAACATAATGCTCACTAAGGACCTCTGACACTGCTCCTTTTTTTTTAAAAGGAGGATTTGTGTTTAATTAGTTTTGTAAACCATTTTTTTAAACAGTAAAGACTGGAAATTTAGGGGAAAATTGTTAATGAGAATGGCTATGTCAAAACTAAATGCAAGATGGAGTCAGGCAATCTTCTCTGAACTGTCCTAAGATATGAGTATGAGATACACTGGTGTAATGGGGTACATTGCTTTGGGGTTTCTATATCCTGTCCTTCCTTGCTAAATAATCACACAGACAGAAGCTTAGCCTTCCGATTATTGATAGTTAATAAATATTGGTCAAATATCATTGTGTACATGCTAATGCCTTTGGCAGAGGCAGAGAGGGAAAATGGATTGTCCCTTTCCCCATATATTTGATACTTCTCTGATAGAAGTGACAAGGTTTGCATGTTTGTTATCCATCAACCAAATTCCCAAAGCATATATTTTTGACAGCACCCTCCCCAGTGATGGGAACTCCTTTACCTTCCAACGTGTTATGGTATTTCACAAACCCCCTACTACATAGGGTTCACAAGGAAAAATACATATTGCAATGGTGTCAAGTGATAGATGTGCACCACAAAATAATCACAGGGCTGGGTAATCCCAAAGGGGGTGTGAACATTCATGACTAGAAATGTCTAGACCGGAAAAATACATTTGTTAACACAAAACATTTTGGTGAGCAAAACACCTGGCCACTTGCTATAAATGATAAATTTGTATTTTTTATTTCATGGCCAGTTTTCCTCTTCCAGGGACTTAATTATCCCATGTACATTGCTCCCAGCAGAGACACACACAGCAGTCTCATTTAATCTATTAGATTTCTTTTTTTCCACTGCCTCAAGGTACAGAGGCCTGAGTCATGGAATAAATAACTCAATTTCTCATCTTTGTTCATTGAGCCTTGTTCATTGAGCCAAAAAACACAATTTTTTTTTATGGCAAGTGTGCAAATGGGCTTACCGGGACATTGCATTCAGAAATTGCATAAAGATGCCAAAACTCATTCAGAGTGCAAGAGCAGGGAGAGTGGTTTCAATGTCTTTTAAAATTGAAGCATAGTTGATTTACAATGTTGTGTTAGTTTCTGGTATACCACAAAGTGATTCAGTTATATATAGGTATTCTTTTTCATATTCTTTTCCATTATGGTTTATCACAGGATATTGAATATAGTTCCCTGTGCTATACAATAGGACCTTGCTGTTTATCCATCCTACATATAATAGTTTGCATCCAGTAGTCCCAAACCCCCAATCCTTCCCTCTACCACCTCCTCACCCTTGGCAACCATAAGTCTGTTCTCTATGTCTGTGAGTCTGTTTCTGTTTCAAAGGTAAGTTCACTTGTGTCATAGTTTAGATTCCACATATAAGTGATATCTTATGGTATTTGTCTTTTTCTTTCTGACTTGCTTTGCTTAGGATGAAAATCTCTAGGTCCATCCATGTAGCTGCAAATGGCATTATTTTCATTCTTTTTTCTTTTTTTTTTTTTTTTTTTTGCGGTACGCGGGGCTCTCACTGTTGTGACCTCTGCCGTTGCAGAACACAGGCTCTGGATGCGCAGGCTCGGCAGCCATGGCTCACGGGCCCAGCCGCTCTGCGGCATGTGGGATCTTCCCGAACCGGGGCACGAACCCGTGTCCCCTGCATTGGCAGGTGGACTCTCAACCACTGCGCCACCAGGGAAGCCCTATTCCATTCTTTTTTTATGACTGAGTAATATTCCATTGTATATCTGTACCACATCTTCTTTATCCATTCATCTATCGATGGAGACTTAGTTGTTTCCATGTCTTGGCTGTTGTAAATAGTGCTGCTATAAACATAGGGATGCACGTATTTTTTTTTTTAAACATCTTTATTGAAGTATAATTGCTTTACAATGGTGTGTTAGTTTCTGCTTATAACAAAGTGAATCAGCTATACATATACATATATCCCCATATCTCCTCCCTCTTGTGTCTCCCTCCCACCCTCCCTATCCCACCTCTCTAGGTGGTCACAAAGCACGGAGCTGACCTCCCTGTGCTATGTGGCTGCTTCCCACTAGCTATCTATTTTATGTTTGGTAGTGTATATATGTCCCTGCCACTCTCTCACTTTGTCACAGCTTACCCTTCCCCCTCCCCATGTCTTCAAGTTCATTCTCTATATCTGCATCTTTATTCCTGTCCTGCCCCTAGGTTCTTCAGAACCACTTTTTTTTTTTTTTAGATTCCATATATATGTGTTAGCATATGGTATTTGTTTTTCTCTTTCTGACTTACTTCACTCTATATGACAGACTCTAGGTCCATCCACCTCTCTACAAATAACTCAGTTTCATTTCTTTTTAAGGCCGAGTAATATTCCATTGTATATATGTGCCACATCTGCTTTATCCATTCATCTGTTGATGGACACTTAGGTTGCTTCTATGTCCTGGCTATTGTAAATACTGCTGCAATGAACATTGTGGTTCATGACTCTTTTTGAATTATGGTTTTCTCAGGGTATATGCTCAGTACTGGGATTGCTGGGTCATATGGCAGTTCTATTTTTAGATTTTTAAGGAACCTCCATACTGTTCTCCATAGTGGCTGTATCAATTTACATTCCCACCAACAGTGCAAGAGGGTTCCCTTTTCTGCACACCCTCTCCAGCATTTATTGTTTGTAGATTTTTTGATGATGGCCATGCTGACTGGCGTGAGATGATATCTCATTGTAGTTTTGATTTGCATTTCTCTAATGATTAGTGATGTTGAGCATCCTTTCATGTGTTTGTCGGCAATCTGTGTATCTTCTTTGGAGAAATGTCTATTTAGGTCTTCTGCCCATTTTTGGATTGGATTGTTTTTTTGATATTGAGCTGCATGAGCTGCTTGTAATCCTTTGTCACTTGCTTCATTTACAAATATTTTCCCCCATTCTGAGGGTGGTCTTTTCATCTTGTTTATGGTTTCCTTTGCTGTGCAAAAGTTTTTAAGTTTCATTAGGTCCCATTTGTTTATTTTTGTTTTAATTTCCATTTCTCTAGGAGGTGGGTCAAAAGGATCTTGCTGTGATTTATGTCATAGAGTGTTCTGCCTGTGTTTTCCTCTAAGAGTTTTATAGCGACACTGCTCCTTGATCTCCACCCATCACCATTTTGAGGAGGGGAAGCAAGATGAGGCCAGGACTCTGCCCCTGTTCTTCAACCAGGGCAACCCTGCATTACCTGCTTTATTCATCTACACCCTGGAGAATTTTATTCCAATTATGTGCCCTGCAAACATAAAAGTTTAATGTTACTGAACGAGGTGTAAGTTCTTTCTGACTTTTGAAGGCTATAATGCCACATGAGTGAGCATAATCATCCAAAGTAGCACAACTGATGTGGCTGAATTAAAATTGAAAAGGACTAATCTTGATGAATACTTCTAGCTAATTCTCACAACTTAAAGACATTTAGAAGAATTTGCAGTTTTTCTTAATTAGCTAAGAATTGTATTTACCTTTTGATTTTTTAATTTCCCATATAGAACGCTATAATAGAATTAAGCTAAAGAGATGGCTATTGTACAAATTTCGTGCAGCTTTTAAAATTAAAAAAAAATTTTTTTAAATTGAGGTATGGTTGATTTACAGCATTATAATAGTTTCAGGCGTAAAAAAAAGTGATTCAAGTTTTTTACAGATTATACTCCATTTAAAGTTATTATAAAATATTGGCTATATTCCCTTTGCTGTACAATATATCTTTGTAGCTTATTTATTTTAAAGTGCAATTTTGATATCAGAAACTAGGAAAATAGAGGCACCTTATAGCTAGTGGATGGCTCATTGACACACCATTCCTACACACACAGACGTTTTCCCCTCCACAATTGAAATAAAACTGAATCCTTCCTAAAAAAAAACCTTCCAAAATAAAATGCTATCATTTATTACTACATTTATCATATTTTCTCTCTTAGTAGCCCCATAAAATCATTTACAATCCAGTAAAAATATAGATATTGCATATTAGTATTTATGTAATTTTCCAAACTGATGAATTTTATGAGAGGATGTCTAAACAGTTTGGCAAAACACTTATACTTAATGTGGTAAGAAGGCCCGATGATTGTCCAATAGTACAACCCATGATCAGGGAAAGCCGAGATGACTATGGGTCACTAAGGAAATTCTTAAGGCCTCCCACTAGTTACCTTGCAATTCTATTTAGGAGAGAGTTAAAATAATTCAGTTATTTCTGAAATTCAGAAGCTTGTGCTACTTTCTGAAAACTTGATTAGATTTTAGCGATGTGTAACATTTCCAGATTGGATGAGCAGTAGTTTATTTCCACATGGATCAACATCAAGGAAAACGCTAAGAGACTAAAGAAGTTATCCATATGGGGGTTATTTCCAGTGCTCCTGACTTAATTGGTTCTGCACTTGTACACCAGGCATTCCACTAGCACTTTTGGGGACACAAACAAGATGCAAGTCCCCAGCCATGGCCTATGAAAGTTATCTAAGACCATAAAAGCCATAATGGAACCAATGGGTTAACTGCCAAAAAGAGAACAGAGGTCTCCTCCCAGAGATGGGAATTTATAAAGTGCCTGTCTCCAAAGATCTGAAATCGTTTCCTGTTTATTGTCTCATTAATCTCCCAACATCCTTGTGACGTGTGAGTACCAATTACCAGCCAAGTATTAGATCTGTAAAGCAGAGTGGCAAGCTGTGAACACCGGGTCCCTCACATTGACTTCCTGGGAGGGGGATTTAGTTAGAGGAGTGACGAGTCCTCCCTGACCATCTAACATAAAAATGCTGTGGAAAGTGCTCAGTTCTAACTGCAACTCATTTAGCAGTCTGCTTGGCTATACATCCTACTACTTCTTTTCCTTGGACAACAACACTTACTCTGTTATCTGCAGTTCAAAAAGAGCTAGGCCGCAAAGGTCTCACGGCTCTGGTTTTTGTAATAAGGGACCGTATAAACGATTGTCTAGGTTTGGACTTAAAACCAAAGATATCAGAGGATTTGTTCCCAGTAAGGGAAAAGAATATGAGATTTAGATCGCCTAATGTCTCCAAGAAATCATGCACTGGCTAAATCTACATACAAAAGCAGAGCAAAACGTCAAGCAATTCTTTGCTGAAATTGAGCAATGGGGACAACCCAACCAACCAGAGTAACTGTATCCGGAAAAACTGTCCCCAGTGTACCCGCCACCACCCGAGGCTGTGCTGTAGACTACCATGTGCAGTTCCCAATGCATCATGCAGCTTCTTTCATTTCCTTAGGCTGGTTAGACCTTGAGAACAAGTAAATGTAGTTATTTACTGCCTTTGCTTAGGAATAATTTCTCTTGGTGTCTGTGAGCAGTTTTGGAGTAATTTTCATCTGAGGGGAATTGTCTCTTCCTGGTGCCAGCTTGCTATGTGAATCAGGCCAGCATATGCATTTCAATAATTTGATCATCTTAACAAAAATTATGTAAGCAATTTAAAAAATTTCAGGAATCTACAAGTACTAACACTATTAGGGAAGTATTTACTTAAGGGTTTGATGTAGTTTTGAATCATTTTAATTTTAGTTTAGACACATTTTGTTAATGGGAAGAGATATCTACCCTTGTTAACTAATCATGTGTAACATTTTCCCCATGCATTGGCAAGTTCGAAAGCATTACATTTTTTCATTAAAGACGCTTTGAATGTTTTAAATATATATATATATATATATATATATATATATATACACACACACATACATATATATATATACACACACACACATATATATATATATATATGTATGTATATATATATATTTAGCCTAACTCTTGCCTACAAGATAAAATGCTGTTTAGAGAGCAATTAACTTTGCCTCATATAACCAGAGCAGAGTGTCTAAGGAAGGATGGTGGGTGGACATGAAATCTCCCAGGAACCCATTAGTCATCATCAGGGATTCCAACAGCATCATACTGCCCACAAGCTTCTTCATATCAGGTTTAAACCAGCCAGCGTCACCCCAGAGGACACAGCAAGGTGAATGGAGGTGGGCCTGGGTCTCTCTTGGCTGCCAAACATGAGGTAAAGTCCATAATCCAGGAGGTACTGAGTTTGGAAGAAGTTTTACAACCTGAGGATGAGCAGGAAATCCAAAGTAGGCATATGGGTGTAGTGGTGGGGCCTGCAGAGCCAAATTAGGAGGCAGAGAGAAGCAGGTATGGGGGATGGCAAATGCTGTGATGTTGAACCTGCTGTGTCTTAAAGTGCTTCAGGCCTCTGCCTGCTGAGATCCAAAGAGTAATATCCTTGTCTGTGCAGCTGTCTGCTCTATAAAATCACAGACTCAGAATAATTGGGAGGCATTAAAAAGTCACAGACTATTTCTAAAGAAGATCAGCCTTATTACTTGTGAGGAAATGTGGTAATGAAGGAGCAGGTGACCAATTACTGCAAGAAAAGATCCTTAGGAGACCGGCCTTCATTACCAAATAGGAAGGTTTTTCTCTGCTCAATCACCTGCTTGTGTACAAATACAAGATTCTCAAGAAGTTAAGGGTCTTGCAAAATTAAAATCTTTGTCGTTTAAACATTCTGTCTCAACTCATGCCTCTTACTGAGATTACATTTTTAACAAACCCCCAAATTCCTTTTTTTGTTAATTGGAATGTGAATTTTAGGCAACAATAACCTTTTTGCAAATTCTTAGAGCATAATTTCCTAAGTGTTCCTTTTATTTCTTGCACCTCTGGAAAGAAAATCACAACCAAAGCAGAAAGGGAAGCAGAATCCTCCCAGGAGACCCTCAATATAAATAAAACGATGGGCATCCCAGTTCTAACAAAACCTTACCATGTGTCCTTGGAAAGTGGATTCTGCAGTCGCAGGTGTGCAAAGATGTAGACGGGGTCTATATCGAATTTGCCAGGGAAGAGCCATCTTTCTTCCATGACATTCGATTTCTAGTTTGTCTGCTGATCATCAGTTTTCCTCTGAAGTCTGACACAAGGTTATGATACTTGGGAAGAAATCATGACACCCAGCATCACAGAGTGCCTTCTACAGAAAGGAAACATCTGGGGTCATGACGGAAAAGGGGAACAAGGAGATCACCCACAGTAACAGAAATGCTGCTTGGGCCAGGTTGTTGTCAAGCCACCTTCCCACCCAGTCTGGGCCACCAAACATGAGCAGAGCGCTCCTGCCAGGGCTCCAGGTGTCCGCGTTAAAGCCAGCGTCCCCCACTGCAGAGCTGCAAGGCAGGAAGGAAAATCCAGACCATCATACTTTCCTGCCTTTATCAAGAATGAAATAATCTCTAATATATTCTGCTTTGGTGAGGTGAAGAAGGCTATCCTAAAATTCAGCCTCATCTATAATCACACTGACCCTTGAGGTTTCCTTGTGGAGGTCTCATATATTGCTCCAGTGAAGCCAGACTTTCTCCTCAAAGATGTCCACTTTGAAACTTCCCTCACTGCAGCTTGACCTTGGTGTTAATATACTTCTTCTCACCTCATCACCACCCTAGATGGTGCTTCTGTTCTCCCTTGTCCAGATTCCCAACAGTTTCATGACTGGATCACAGGGCTCATGCCTCCTCTCTCTGGTCCCTTAACCCCATACTGGGGGATAGTCTCCTTAAAAAGTTAAACAGATTGTCTCACTGCCCCGTGAGAACGCTTCTTTGATTCCACTGCAATTAGAATAAAATCAGGTCTTCTCACCTGCTCAGTGGGCCCCTAGCCTAACCTGACCCACCTCACCTTTGCCCATCTCTCTGACCTCACTCATCATGCTCCCCTTCATCATCGCACTTGTCTGGTCTCCTCATTTTCCTGGTGATGCCTGGCTCCTCCCACCTCTGGGATGCCCCGTCCCTCTGCGTGGTCAGCTCCCTCCCAGTCTGCATGTGGCTCTCACCTTCCACGGCCATCCCAGAACACTTTCCCTGAGGTAAGTCCTTCCATTCCTGTCATGATCACCCAGTGTGTTTTCTTCCTGTTACTTAGCTCCGTTGGACCTGTTTTATTTTGTACATTCCAGTTCCTGAATTGTGTGTGTCTGGGTCTCTAGATGGTGAGCTCCAGGAGAGGTGGACCACACCAGTCTTGTCCAGAGTTATAGGCACAGTGCCTGGCCCAGGACCTGACCCTGAGGGGGTGTTCCATCTTTACTAAAGGATTATATTAACATTCACATTGAAATGTATATCCTCACACAGGCTATCAAAGTCTGAGCATGTTTTACATAGTGCTGCCAAAAAAAGATCAAGAGGAATTTATTGTATTAAAAAGTTTGTAGAAAGACCTCATCCATTAAGAATTATTACTCTCTATATTATAAACATCTGTTTTACTTCTAGTTGTGAACTTTAAAAACAGGATTTTATGTTTCTTTTTTTTAATATTTGAAATATAGACACATTATTTTTCTGTCAACCTTCCAAAATCTGGCACAAACACTGAAATGAAAAGCATTTGTTTACTGGACACTTCTAGTTTCTAATTTCCTCTTTATTTTATTCTGCCTCTTAATTAGGAAAATGCCTGGCTTCCCCTCCCCCGACATGCAAGTCATGGGAGGGGAGGGTCTCATCCCCCTGGCATACCTGGGTGGACATGAATGGACCCCCTTGGAGCAGCTGTCCTGAGGCTGCCAAGAGTGCAGGGGGGCACTGAGCACTGCCACAACTTGTAGGGCACTTGAAAGTGCTTTAGTTGCAGAATTTTTTCCCAAAGAAGTCCCCATCTCGAGCTGCCTGTCTTCTAGACTGAAGTGAGGAATGACCACCCTTCTGTGTCCAGAGGCGTGACCTGGGACCTCAGATACGACTCACTGCTGAGCCCATCACTTTGGCTAGGACCTCTGACAGTTCCTTGACTCCTAGAAGGTACAGGTGGAGGGGTCCTTTCTCTCCCCCTACTTCTCAGACTCTGGATTCCTTGTCTGGAGCCCAGGACCAGTGGACCTGGCATCTCAGTGAGTTGTAAGGGGTCCCTAGCTGGGCTCTGTATCCTGCTCCGCTGTTCCATTTACACCACCATCACAAAACACTTGTAGATGGGCCAGTTTAGGGCAGGAGATTCACAGTCGTTAATAACTAGGAACTGTAAATATCAATTTGATATCAAGCTCAAATAATATAAAAACGCAGCATTTTAATATTGAATGGATTAATCTCTTCTAGGGCAAGAGAATAAGACACAGATCTAGCCTCAAGTACATAACTGAGCAGACTCAGACAGTAACGGGATGGCGGTTACAGTACCTTGTGGCTTGGATGGGTAGAGAGGGGAGGGGACAGGTAGGGGAAGATAAGGATGTTTGAGCAAAGTCAGACTGCGATGGAGGAGAGAGGGTTGTCAAATGTAAATTTAGTTTGATCATTTCTACTCTTCCTCCCCCCTCCCCCCCCAACAGCTTTATTATATCTTTTCACTTCCTGGGACTAGTCACAGGCCCCTAAGCCACAGGGCTCACTGGAAAACAGAGCCTGACCCTCACTGAGAAGTTCCACACCTGCACTCAGGGGACAGTGTCGTTGCCTCACCCTCACCCTCGGCTGGGAGTTGGGGAGCAGGGCTGGCATCCCTTGAACTAAGGGAAGGACCTGGACCTGAGGGACAATGGAGTTCCCAGCAGAACCTCCTATGTGGGGTCCAATCTGCTCTCAGGCTCCCCAGAGGGCCAGGAGAGAAGGCGGTGGGCTGGGATGCTTCAGGACCGGACTTGGAAGCAGAGGTGCTGTCTTCAGCCCCTCCCCAATCTCCACCCTCACCCAGAACATCTCCTCTACTGCTGTCCTGGGCTGATCTTCTCAGATGGTCCTTCCTCCTGCCTGTGACTTGATGACGGAGTGCAGCCTGAGATATTCCCCCAGCACACACACACACACACACACACACACACACACACACACACACACACACACAC